>NW_022595294.1:385606-494298 GCF_009176505.1 Sitodiplosis mosellana
TGAATTTTGGTGAATTTTGGTGAATTTTGGTGAATTTTGGTGAATTTATGTGAGTAGAAAAAATTACAAGAATTTGTATTACCGACCCTTTTCATTGCTAAACACTAGGTTCGACACTTAGTTTGACAGCTAAGTTGGCAAGACTGTGAAATCTAATTTATCGACAAATTCACTAGAATTCACCAAAATTTATTTGTATCGTTTCAAATTCATAACAATCGTTAAAACTTATTACTATTTATTTATCACTACACAAATTCAATGGTTGAAAATTTTGCGTGAAGCCCCTAGCTCCCGTGTCCATGATTACAACATAACACAAATTTCGGAGTGGATGCCGACTAACTCTTGGGAAGTCAGAGTAATGCATGTTGTATCTAACATCAAACTTGATTTTTTCTTCTGAAAACCAAATCAAAAACATACACACCGTTTTTTACTCAATGTCGTTTTCGCTCCCCTACGAAAAACAACATTGATTCATCCCACTAACCATATCCATTGATTTATCGAGAGCTTATGCCAAAAACTGTTTTCTCTATTTAGCCGGAAAGTATGTGAAATCCGGGAAATTGCCAAAAATAATTGACTTAGATCCCGCTGGTCCACTATTCTCCGTGGATAAACCTAATGAACGATTGGATCGTGATGATGCAAAGTGAGTGTCATTCATTTCAGAAAGTTACTTGAGATTAAAAATTGCAAATATTTTTCTTCTCAAATTAAATACGTTGAAGTAATTTACGCTAACGGCGTATTATTTGAATGGACCATCCAATTGAACCGGCCAATTTTTATCCAAATACCGGATTGAGACAACCTGGCTGCCCGTGGAATGCAGAACACAGTTGCTTGCACACGCGTGTAGTTGAATATTCGTCGCTGAAAGTATTTGCTCACCTGTTCCATTCTACGCAAGAGCATGCGCTTCTATAGAGGAGTTAGATGGAGGAGAGTGCCAAGCCAATGAATTGCCAATGGGCGGAGAGCCGGGCAATTAAAAAGCGTAAGTATGTATTTTTTCATTGCTTTTCAATAACATCGATTGCATTTTCTTTCTTTTTTCCGAATAGTGAGGCAAACCTTTATTACTTAACTACAAATTCGAAGCCGACTTTCTCCCGTGGTCTAATAAACAGGCGAATTCCCTAGATCATCGCATAATGTAAAATCGTTTTTAAAAAATCAAAATTTGACTTCAGTTTGTAATCAAAAGTTTCATCATCGGAACCTATCATCAAATATGGAGTAGAAGCCAACGCGATATGTGCATAATAAGTTTTGAACGTTTGCTGTTCTCCAAAAATATGTGAAAATTGTGATCGATTGCGTTTACAAAATCATACGAGTCGAATTCAAGGTTACACGCGCGAATCTCTTCTGCTCAACGAGTCACAAGTCGATAGAGTGACAAATTGATACCACGATCATCGAAACTGTTTGTTTTGTTATTTTGTGTGAGTCAAGCATTCAAATTTACATAGAACATCTTTTGTTTGTACATTCACTTCGTTTGGAGAAAATATATTTTCGCAATGCGAGATGTGGTATTTCAGTCAATAGAGTGGCAAATAAAGTGAATTGATATCACGATCATGGAAACTGAACGAACTTTGTATGCTAAAACGACCCATGTCAATGCGCTTAGAACATACTCTGTTTATTTAGTTTTTTTTTTGTCAAAAAGTAAATAATTTGTAGGCGAACTAGGAGTTAAGGAATTTCCTGCTTAGTTGGAATGGAATTTCAACAATTGACGTCAATTGGTCACATTATACTATAAAAATAGTAGATTCAACTAGTGTTATTCCATACGGATTCACAAGTTCAGAATTGAAACAACAGCCATTCTTTCGATCGTTTGTTTTGGAACTGTGAACTTTGAAGAATTTCCGTTGGTGTTCTCTCGTCGATCAAGAAATTACACGTATTTTGGTGAATAAAAATTAACTTCCAACCAAAATTGTATTCTAAAAGTGTGAAGAAATGTTTTCAACATTTTTGCTGCTAATTGGTATCATTTTTCTGAATGTCTGTCAAAGTGAGCAGGTGAGACTATTGACCAATGACCATTTTAATAGAGTTGAATAATAATAATCTAGTAATTCTTCAAGAAATGAAATAAATGGATTGTATTAGTCATTGTTATCACATTATTTCCTCACTCCTCCAATCAAATCGTATTCATTACAAAGAAAACTTCTTAATTTTTTCATCAATTTTCGTTCCTTTCTTTTCCACAAACCCAGATTGCAACGTACACAGGGGCAGTAGTGGAAATAAATCCAGTGTGCGTTGGAAATACAACTGAGGGTGTAGCTAAGCTTACGAAACAGGCCATCGACATCATCGAATCGACTGAATTGGATGGAGTGGATATTGTGGTGTTGCCGGAAGTCATTTTCAACTGTAAAAATACTGCTGTGCTACTACCAAATACAAACCTGTCATATTGCGATGATCCGGCCGTTGATGAGGTGCTCCGTAGTATCTCATGTGCAGTTCGAAAGGCTAAAAAATGTGTGGTAATCGACTTGTATGTCAAAGTGAAATGTTCAATGGACGATCAATCGTTTTGCGCTTACGAATCCGATTCCACGAACCTCTACAACATGGCCATTGTCTTTGATCGCAACGGTGATGTGGTTGCGAAGTAAGTGGAGTAGCATAATCAATTAAAAATATCAATTTACTGAAATAATTTCATTTCAAGGTACCGAAAGTATCACTTGTTCGGTGAACAAGGAGTGCAACAGACCAAAACGCCCGATTTGACAACATTTAGAACCGATTTCAACGTAACATTCGGTGTGTGCGTTTGCTTTGATCTAATGTTTGACAAACCAGCCAACAGCTTAGTCGATCAAGGAGTCAAACACATTGTTTATCCAACGAAATGGTTCTCGGAAATTCCGTATTTGACAGGTGAGAAACAGATTGTTGTCGGGCTTTTTTGATTTCTAATTTTGAAATTCAATTATTTTTTTCTTTTTAGCCGCTCAATATCAGCAAAGTTGGGCGTACGCGAACAATGTAAATTTACTGGCAGCAAATGTGAATGCACCTAGCATGATGTATTCGGGCAGTGGAATCTACAGTGGACGATCGGGTGCGTTGCAAGTAATCGTCAGCGAATCACCGGCAACAAAAATTCTTATAGCAAAGATTCCCATTGATCCATTGCCAACTGAACATTATCCATCGAGAAAATATAAAGCAACGAAAGGAAATTGTATCGAAAATAAATTAAAAATCAACTCGAATGAAAGCAGTTTTCAACCCAAAAAATATCCGTTTGAAATGAAACTTTACCAAGATAACCTAACTGAATACACCGTTACGTTTTTGGACTTCTCCAAAAATCTCAAACAGAGCGGAAAAGTGTGCAACAAAGCCATTTGCTGTGATTACAACATCGAAGTCAGCGACAATGGCGAATTGGATGGAAAGGTGAAGAGAAAATCTAATTTTCAATTAATTAAACATTGTTTGTTGATTAATATGGTCTTTGATGGGAGAATTTGGTTGAATCGACCTTCATTTAGTTTTTGTAATCTAGAAACAGTCTGCTGTTGTGTTTACGCTTCGATCGTCTTCGAAGAACAAGATTTTTTATCGATTCTTTCTTCATTTCAGTCATCATATTCATATGCGATATCGATATTTAGTGGACATCGTCACTACAATGGCGTCAAAAATGTAGTATCTGGCCAAGAAGTGTGCAGTTTGATCGCTTGTCCTGAGATGAAAATGAAGAAATCTTGTGGAACTCGAATATCACCGTCACGAGTGCACAATCGATACAATTTCACAAAATTGTCGTTGAAAACGGTGCTTCTAGTCACTCGCATGAAAGTCATGCCAAACACATTGACCACAGACCTGCTGTCACTCAATCCAAATGAATTTGATTTCAAAATGTAAGTTCTGGCTCTTTTCCACCATCCACCAACCAATTTTCAAGTCATGAATTCGCAAAAATCGAACAATGTTCAAAAATCACTACAAATCTTATCGCATCCATATCATCGTACCTATTTGATAAAGGAAATCGTAACAGTCTTACAAAAGCCGATCACATCATTTCAAATTGCTATGAAAGATTGCCAATAAATCTCAGGTAATTTGTTTGTTGGCAACATTTTAATATCTATACCCAAGCGCGACTCCATACTTAACTTATTATTAATGTGACACCTAGCTAAGTGTGAGCATTCATCGTAAGAATAAGCGACAAAGAGAATGAACACAAGTGAGCTTGTGTTTGTGAGTAGCCTGATGTGATGTTTATAAATGTAGCGACTAATACACGCGCACTTGTTCATTCTCTTTGTCGCTTATCCGTACGATGAATGCTAACACTTAGCTAGGTGTCACATTTAGAAGTTGAGTGTGGAGTGGAGTCGCGCTTGGGTAATCACGTTCAATAAGGGATACTGATTGTTTTTTCTTCTTCTATTTTATACGAATAAAAATAAGAATTTCAACAAAAATTCCATTATTTTCATTCCAGATCCGAAGCTCAAAATGATCATCATGTTAAGGTTGAGCTGAATTTGAATGTGCCAAAGTCAAATCTGCTAACATTTGCCATATTCTCACGAGATTATGACAAGGATATAATCACAAACATCTCATCAAAAATCTAGAAAGGATGTCATCATAATCACGTTGTGTGTTTTGTCAAGCATTATCTGGATGAGGCACATCCATTGCGTCAATCATTGATAGGACTATGTTGATATCATTTTGTTTTATGAAAAAAAAAAAACATTGGGAATAAAATAATCGATTCATTTTAGTGGTTTTTGATTTTATTATTTTTTCAAGACAAACAAGCGATTCTCAGTTTCAAACTTTGAACAAGTTATCCGGCACATTTACTTTGCTACAACCCATCCTTATCAATTTTTGTACGCGCAAATCGATACTTTGCCATAAATTGTATTCTTCATTCGTTGGATTTGCACCGACTGCGATATCTCCCGTATCCATGATTACAACATAGAACGAATTTCAGAGTGGATGCCGATTAACTCTTGGGAAGTCAGAGTAATGTACGTTGTATCTAACATCAAACTTGTTTTTTTCTTCTGAAAACCAAATCAAAAACACAACAAGCGGAAAAGTGTGCAATAACGCCATTTGCTGTGATTACAATATCGGAGTCAGCGACAATGGTGAATTGAAAGGAAAGGTGAAGAAACATTTTCTGCTTATGTTGTTCACTGCTTTTTGATTGAAAAAAAAAAATAAACAAAATTACTAACATATCACGCGTTGTCCCTTCAAGCGCAACAGTATGTCACACGCTTCGATGTCACATCCAGAGAAATATGTGTTTGTCACATATGAATGAATATTAGTGAATAGTCTCAAGTAATTCTTATAAAAGCAACGACTCTTTAGTTTTGATATTCATTCTCTTTGTCACATTTGCCTAGGACGAATGCTCACATCCAAGTTGGATGATCTAACTGATGTGACATCGAATTGATCGTACTGTCGCGCTTGGGAATGCAACATGTTATTCACTCTATTGAAGAATAAGAATCACACTCGAACAGTTTTTAATATTTAGGGCAACCGAAAATATTTACGAAAAAAGTCAAAATTATTTATTTATTTATGCACGAAAAAACATCGAAATATTTACGATAAACTAAAAATAAGCTGAAAATATTTACGAAAAAAATAAGTGGAAAAAACCTTATATTTTGAATATTTCTTGACATTTTCGACAGTTAAGTATTATTCGAAGTTGTTACAGAAAATGATAACGTGTTTAGCTAAATTTTCGAAAAGGAATGAACGTCGATTGTCACGCAAAACATTCTTGGAAAATGAACGCTCGACATCGGTTGACGTAATTGGAGCAAATTTGAACGCGTCTATTTCAGTCTCCAAATGAGAACGAAATTCAAAGTGTCAAATCGAGTCGTTCGAAGTAATTAGTTATTAGTGCGCGAGAACGTTATTTACATATTATTTGATGACTACACATTTGCAAATTCAAGCGATCATTCAATCAGCTGATAAATAAAATTTGTAAACGTCTACACAGTAATGTATAAATAAATACACTGAATACTGTCGAAATAGCACATATTGCAGAATTGCAACTTTTGGTTTTGATCAACTATAAGTGAGACAATTCGATATAATTCCATTATCTTCGATTTGCAAAGTCATGTAGAGACGTGCAAAGTACATTTGCAATGTTTTGTCTTGAAATATGACTCATGTTCTATTGCAAAATTTATGTTACCTTCATCTAAAATATTTATCATTGCTTGAAAAATACTCAAAAATATTTCTGAAAAGACGTCAAAAACCTTAAAATATTTACGAAAAACTCGAAAATTGGGAAATATTTACCTATATAATTTTCAAAAATGGCCAAAATATTTATTTAAATATTTTTTATTTAAATAAATATTTTCGGTTGCCCTGTTAATACTCCAGGATTGGTGGAACGTGTCAAATATAGATGACAGATCAAGTGATGTGTAATAATGATAAGTTATTAAATCCGTCAAAAATGTTTATTTCATTTGAACAAATACCGAAATTGTGGAGATAACAACTGATTTTCGTGCGGCTATCAACTGAACTTCAAATAAAACTAATTAGTTATCGTTTATACACGTTTACACGATAAAATCTACTTATTGCGAACTGACAACATCATATTATTTGACAAACACATTACAGATACAATGTCACACAATGTACGAGTAAATGTAGTGGAGAAATTGTTCAAAGATTGAGTTAGTCGAAAATAACAGTTCCGATGAATAGATTATTTTATTCCAAAAAATTTCTTTATAGAAAAAATGATACTAAAATAGTTGATATCAATGATTGACGTAATGGCTGCATCTCATCCAAATAATGCTTGAAAAAACACAAAATGTGATCATGGTTGTCATCTTGCTAGATTCTGTGCCGTTTGTGATCACATCCTTGTCATAGTCTCGTGAGAAAATGGCAAACGTCAGCAGATTTGATTTTGGCACATTCAAATGCAGCTCGACCACATAATGTTCTTTTATTTTGGATCTGTAATGAAAATGATGGAATTTTAGCCAAAACTGTTTAACTGTTTCTTCTCTCAATAAATAAAAAAAATCAATATTCGTTTTTGAATGTGATTAAGGAAATTATGACTGGTGGAAAAGAGCTAAACTTACATTTTGTACTCAAATTCCTTTACATTGAGCGGCAGCAAGTCTGCGGTCAATGTGTTTGGCATGGCTTTCATGTAAGTGACTGGAAGCACTGTTTTCAGCGACAATTTTGTGAAATTGTATCGATTGTGCACTTGTGACGGTGATGTTCGAATTCCACAGGAACTCTTCGTGTTCATTTCAGTACAAGCGATTAAGCTGCACACTTCTTGACCAGTAAGTAAATTGTTGATGCCATTGTAGCGACGATGTCCACTGAACACCGATATTGCATATGAATATGATGACTTAAAAGAGAGGAAAAATCGATCAACAACGTTGCGCACAATCTCTTGGCACTCTTTTTTTGAATAAACACCCAAATCAGAGTGGATTCAATCCAATTCTCCCACCAAAGGCCATATTATTCACAGAACAATATTTAACTGACTAAAAAATTAGATTTTCTTTTCACCTTTCCTTCCAATCCGCCATTGTCGCTGACTTCGATGTTGTAATCACAGCAAATGGCTTTATTGCACACGCTTCCGCTTTGCCCAAGAGATCTAGAGAAGTCCAAAAATGTCACGGTGTACTCAGTTATATCATCTTGGAAGAGTATCATTTCACTACTTTCATTCGAGTCGGTGTTTGGATTTGAATTTGACTGTGCCTCGAGACGGTTTCCTTCAGCTGGATCAATGGGAATCTTTGCTACAAGAATTTTAGTTGCCGGTGATTCGCTGACGATTACTTGCAACGCACCCGATCGTCCACCGTAGATTCCACTGCCAGAACATTTTATGCTGGGTGCATTCACATTGGCTGCCAATAGATTTACATTATTCGCATACGCCCAACTTTGCTGGTATTGAACGGCTAAAAAGAGAGAAAAGATGGAAAACTAAAATTAAAAATCCGAAAGAAGAAATCCAAAAAAGCCCCACAACAATCTGTTTCTCACCTGTCAAATACGGAATTTCCGAGAACCACATCGTTGGATAAACAAAGTGTTTCACGCCTTGATCGACTAAATTGATGGCCGGTTCGTCGAACATCAGATCAAAGCAAATGCACACACCGAATGTTACATTGAAATCGGTTCTAAATGTTGTTAAATCGGGCGTTTTGGTCTGTTGCACTCCGTCCTCATTGAATAAATGGTACTTTCGGTACCTTGAAATGAAATTATTTCAGTAAATTGATATTTTTAGACCACCAATTGATTATGCTACTCCACTTACTTCGCAACCACATCGCCGTTGCGATCAAAGACAATGGCCATGTTGTAGAGGTTCGTGGAATCGGATTCGTAAGCGCAAAACGATTGATCGTCCATTGAACATTTCACTTTGACATACAAGTCGATTACCACGTATTTTTTAGCCTTTCGAACTGCACATGAGATACTACGGAGCACCTCATCAACGGCCGGATCATCGCAATATGACAGGTTTGTATTCGGTAGTAGCACAGCAGTATTTTGACGGTTGAAAATGACTTCCGGCAAAACTACAATATCGACTCCATCCAATTCAATCGATTCAATGATGTCGATGGCTTGTTTTGTGACCTCATTCACACTCTTTGTGGTATTACCTTCGGACAGAGGATTTACTTCGACAACCGCTGCTGTGTATGTTGCTGACTGTAATGAGAAGAGATCGTTTGTGAAAATGAGAGGAAGAAATTTTTTTATGACAAGATTTAGTAGATTTTATGATGAATATGATTTGATTCAGTTGAATATTACGACCAAAGAAGAAAAAATCAATTTAAATCAATTCATTCGCTATTTTAAAGAAGAATTCGTCTTCAGAGTGAAGACAAGAATAGTATCACATCCACAGTGGGAGTTCAGAACAGTGAAAAAAAAGTCTCAAATGGCTCCACATGCTCTCAACCGATTGTGTGCCATGAAGAACGCCAGTATAAGTGCATTAGTTTATTATGAGCCGTAATAAAAGTATACTTTGATCGTGACACTGCCTAATGAAAAAAAACCGCCGGTTATTTCTATAGCCGTAAGATTGTGTATACAGTTATTGATCCATCAATTGCATTGTAAACTGAGATTCATTTGAATAATAAAAATTCGAATAATGTTAAATAATCGCGCTGAACAACACACTTAGCAATTGAAATTCACGCCGTATACGTTGATTTTAAGTAGATTTTTTTGAAGGTTGGAGTTTGGACTTCCCCTTGAGTAGATTATTCTATCACTTAACTTTTTCGCAGAGATTACTATGGGATATTTTCATCAGGGAGTGTAACTCCGAGGAGGAGGAATGGTGATGAGGTGAATGAGGAGGAGGAGTGCGCTGAGGAGGTTCCTCCTCCTCACATGAGGAGGAAATAAAAATTACCAAAATTGAGGCATATAAATTTATTTTAAACACTTTTATTGATTTGGAACGGATGCCAACGATAAAAAACTACGATCAACATCAATAGGAGTGTTTAAAATAAATTTATATGCCTCAATTTTGGTAATTTTTATTTCCTCCTCATGTGAGGAGGAGGAACCTCCTCAGCGCTCTCCTCCTCCTCATTCACCTCCTCACCATTCCTCCTCCTCGGAGTTACACTCCCTGATTTTTATTCATATGGGATAGAAATATCGCGTAAAAATATCACATATTTTTCATGCGTTGCGTTGCAGTACAAAATTCATATTCCCCTTCAGATTTTCCAAGTCAAATTTGAAGCTGATTATTCTTATGTAAGCAACGTTTTTTATATGTGCCAAAGATGGAAATTTTCCAATAAAAGTCCAATACTTCAATGATCCAGAGAACGTATTTTATCGTAGCATCGAATCATTTCACAATTTCTATCACTTTTAGCATTTTGTCGCCAAATCGAAGTAAAATTCGTGCGTGTATTTACGTGAAATTTTATTTATTAAAGATAGTTTTTTAATTTGCTGCGCATATTTTCTTAGAGTCGTGAAAGTTTGTACCAGTAATCGATCCTTTTTTTAGCTTCTTTACCACACGAAGAACAAAGAACTTTTGCATTTTGTTCACGCTCGATGAAACCTGACGGCTTTATCAGTTCCGAAAATATTCGCAAATTTTGTTGTCTTCGAAAAAGTGCCGGTGCTCAACTGATAAGGCTGATTGGCCTCTTGCAGTTGTGCATACGTTCTATTTATGAATTTTGATTACTGATTTTTTTGGACTTTTTCCCAGACATTTTGCATGAGCATTCATTGAATTGCAAAAACTTAAGCCACAAAAATTCATCGAAATAAAATTTTGAATGATAACGGCTCAATCCAAATTAGCACCATTTTATCAAAAACCACAATAAGTTTCACTTCAAAAATCAACTCCGAATTTAAATCCTGATTAATCTCACCTCTTCACTTCGGCAGCCATTTATGAAAATGAGACAAATTACTACCAGAAATTTGGAAAACATTTTTTTACACTTGCAGAGTACAACTATGGTTGGAAATGTTCAAAGAGAACGAATGAATATGAATTGAAATCGAATACTTGCAGTTCAAAGCATTTAAAACACTATATTTTATTTCAATCAGAACAAAAAATCACTTCTGTCTTGTAGCACTGATTTCGGACTACTGAAGCGTAATAGCCGGTCTATTCTTAATCGTGAGCGTGATGTGCAAGCATTTTAGTGTGTGTCAGTCAGCTGTTATTGCGATTAAAGTTCACACACCAAACAACAGTCGGCAATCGGTTTGTTGAAACGAAAACAGAAACTTTCAGTCTCAATCGCAATGTTTCTGCGCTTATTTTGCATAATGATCTCGGTACGGTGACGAAATGAGATTTACTAATACGTTTATACTGATATGAATCACTCGAATGGAAAAATGTAAACAAACGAATTTTTGTCAACACAACAACAACACAAACAAATCTCGCCATAATCGCATGTTGTTTAATTATAGCCACACTGACGATATTGCTGTGTTGACGCTATCATATTATGGACTTTGTAATCATTAAACCATATCCGTAGTACGCATTCATCGTAAAAACGTGAGAACTGTCATTATCAGCTGTACATTTTTTAATTCATCAACTTTTAAAAATGAATCGTATCCAATGTACTCTTTGATCGGCTCGTCAATGTAAATGATCGCTTTGCTGTAGTAAGCAATCAATAGCAAATGATCTTGCTTTTTTATTGAAAATGATAATTTTTCAACAACAAAAAAACTGCGATATGAAAGAGTCCACAAATTGATTGCAAACGATGTGCGATTTATTCATTTGTTTTTATTTTTCTGAACAATTTGAACGTATATCGAGCATCACATTGCTCAGAAAAATGAAAAAGAGATAAATGAGAGATTAGAAACATTTGTTTACTGTAGTATGAGCGTTCTTTTCAATATTTTTTTTCTGTTTTTGTCAATTGCATCATCTTCCTACGGAATAAATTTATTTGTATTCGAACGAAAAGAAATTATCGTTTCGTAGGAAAGCGGCTTTGCCTTTTCCAGTTAGCAAAGCGTTGTGACTGGCAAAAATCATATTTGACCTAAAATAAATTAATCTCTTTAGAGGCATATACATTCCAAATGGAGCGAAAAATTGGGAAATTTTCATAATCAGCGCGGGACTTTACATTTCTCTGATTATGAAGGCAATATTCCAATTCTGATTTTTTTCAGAGGCACTAAACTATATTCATGATAGCGGCTATGACGCGTTTCTTTATAACTATCAAATACATTTTTTTTATTATGGGGTAAATAGATGAATCTAATATATGAAAATATGGTCTCTCCTCTAAATTAAACTTATAATAATTAAAGTTAATCTAAACAAAAACATTTTTCTGGGTGATATTTGGATCATCAATGATTTTTCAAAACTCAATCGGCGACAATTGAATCGGCGACTATTCAGATAATAGAGGTGAATATTTTGGTTAAAGAACCGTTATCTGAACAATTCAACTACGATATAAGCTTGGGGTTTTCAGCTAAGACTAGCGTGTATTCTTCGCACTTCTTGGGTTTTCATTTGTCGGCGCTTTTCATCTGAACCAATCTCATTCGCTGCTCCAAACAACATTGGTACGGCTTTTATTTCACAGAATATGCTCAAGCAGCGCGTACTCTTATTCGCTGCTTGCGCGTATTCCAAATAAAATCATCACCGATGAATGAAAACACCATGCAACGCGTGGAGAAAATCTAGGCAGTGCATCGAGTACTCTTCATCCACTGTTTCACAGTGATTTGATGTGAAATAGCTGGCGGTTTGTAACAACAACATCTTGTTACAAAATTCATTGAATCAAACTTACTTCATCTGTTCCGATGAACAGAGGTTTTCCAGAGAAATTATAACATTCAACATTACAACATTTCACGTGTTGCACTTGAGTTTTTCATTTTAATTAAATCTCTATCTACTCTTCTGTCTTCTACTTCTTCTTCTTCGTTGCGGTGTCTTTTTCTCTCTTTAGCGCGAAGAAGTGCATAAACCAAGCAATAACATTCCGAAGGGAAACATTTATTCGAAAAGAAATACGTTTAGTCAAAGAGAAAAAAGTACACAATGTGTACTACACATGTCAAATTTTTTCGGCGAATTTGATTGAAACTAATAACAATTGAATTCTGATTAAAACTTTGTTACTTTTTTGAGTAATCTTTTGAACAAAATCTGACAACAAAATTAAACTTAATTTTGCACGAAAACAGCGTGTTCACAATGAACACATTCAGTGATAAATCAAACAAATGTGCGATCAAGCATCAAATTGGTCGTTAGAATAGATTGTTTTAATTTTTACCAACTAATGCCGATGATCGCTGGCTACAGAAGCGAAAAATAATTCAAATACCGAATTAAAATTAAAGAAAGTTATACTTTTCGAGAAGTTTTTTTCTTTTTTGAGGAATTAAAAAGTGAGTTTTTTTTAATTCTTCAGAGAAGAAATAGAAAATAAATTCAAATTCACATTTTCTTCAATGAAATTCCACGAATAAATGCAAAAAACCATCAATAAGTTCGAATCAAAGCCGAAAATTTTCATTTTAATTTCAAATTTAGTCATTTCAAGCGATTTGCTTGAATTTGCGCCACATTTGTGTTGAATCTAATAAATCGAAGCACCTTTTTTACACAAACTTTCATTATCATTTGCATTAAAAATCTGTTTTTTTTACCTTTTTTAAAGTTCAAACAAATCATTGGTGTTTTTCCCAAGGTCTTCTCAAAAAGAGTTTAATGTCTCAATCAGAAGAAAGTGAAAAATGAATTTCACTTCAAAAACTATCGATATTATAATTTAAATTTCAAGAGCATAACTCATCGCGATAGCATGAAAGCTGAACGATATCCCGTTCATAAATATTCGAATAAAGTTTTTGTTCATTCTCCGTTGCCCGTTTGATTGGGCTTAGAAATGGTAAAAATAGTCACAAAGATTGGCTGATTAATGGAAATTCTAAGGCTTAAACAAATAAAAAGGTGGGTAAATGTTTGGAAAGGTGAAAAACGTGAATAACTTAACGACCTTGTCAATTGCCAATCAATTTCAATTGTTTTTCACTTTTGATTTCGATGCGGTGCTAATTGGATAATTTGATTCGTTCGGCGTTTGGACCGTTAGCGCTGTTTTCGTTTTCAAATTTTTTTTTGCCCATCTTCATATTTGTTCACTTAAAAATCGAATAGTTTTTTTTTCGTAGTCGTTGTTTTTTTGTTCTCCGCATAAATCCACGTGAGATTTCTTTTTGTCTCGATCTCAGCTTCTCTCTTTACCTCTTTCTCTGTCTCCCTCTCTCGTCTTTCTTTCTCTCTATTTTGCTCTCTTTTTCATTCTTTCTTTTCCTTTGTTTCTTCTGTTTGTTTGTTCTCTTTGTCTTCTCTTCATTTGTTGGTGTTGTTGTTGTCTCTTCTTCATTTTTCGAATCGCATCGACCCAAGTGTTTTGACCGAAAGAGAATAACGGCATCCAACAGCTTATTGTTTGCATTTCTCTTTCGTCGTTTGCATTGCGCTTCGCATGATAATATGTCGTCTTCGACGCTGCGTTAAATGGCACACAGACCAACTCATCTAAAAAAAAAAAACAGTACGAAGTGTGTGTATGTATGTGGCTATTCATTTGATCGTATTTATTCGAGGTGATTCGAAGCAGCTGCGTTCATTCCGTTGGATATCGTGCAAGCATTTAGATCGGTGATACAAGAAGTCGGTGATAAAATCGCGACAACAATCGATTGATACGCATCGGCAAAGCGGATTATTTGATAAAAAAGTTTAATTTAAAGAAACAAATTTTTTATGAAAAATTACTAAAAAAAGTGTTCAGAAACCGAACGGCTCTGGAAGATTGGAAAAACCCAATTTTATCAGCAAGAAAAGCCAATTGATTGAACATTCTGCAATCAACCTACTGAAATTCAACTAAATTTTCATTCAAACGATTTATACTGGGAAGTGTGCCAAAATGTCGCCAACATTCCGAAAAGTTGCAGTGTTGCTAGTGATAGTGTTGATCTTAGCCGCTGATTGTGATGCAAAGCGTAAACGTAGCAAAAAATTCCAGAGCAAAACGATGGGAGTGAGCAAATCACCGGTCGCCAAAGAATTGGAATTGCGTGAGACAAACCCACCGAATTTCTTGCGACTGTTAGTCATGCGACTGATTTATGGCATTGCGGTGCAGATGAACCTGGAAGAACGGGTGGCTGGATGGTTTAACGGTGCATTTGTACCGCCCAACGCCGATTACGATGACTATGGATTTGGCGGCGGTCTCGATGACCTGGACGCTGGAGATATTTTTGATGCGAAGTAATCCGAGTCATCGGTTTAAGCTAGTTTTTAGTGCTATTTATTTATTTATTTGAATACTAATTGAACGTTGAAGTGAGAACAAACCAGTGAAAACAACGAAGAAACGTTTGAAAAAATTAATAGCTCTTCATTTGGTGTGTTGCTGACAAACGCAGTGAAAAAAATCAATCGAAAAGAAGTCTCAAGTGTGATGACGCTAACCCAATGATTATCAAGAAAAATACAGTTTCAAATGCCGAAAAAACGTTGAAATTCACAAAAAAATCTTGAATTTTAAAGAAAACAAACATAAAAAACCGACAAACTTCTAGCATAACATAAAATTCTGGTTATTTTATCTTTAAATCCAATAAAACCCGTGTCGACGATCTGTTAAATCGAAACGGTATTCGAGGTGTGTGAATGCGATTTATGGTCATGTGGAACGAAGCCCAATGCTCATCGTGAGCTATCAACCAATTTACATAATAGTTAAAAAGAACCGTTGAAACTGGCATACTGCCTTAGCCATCAGGTGTGAATTTGCATTTTAATCGAATAACACGCGCGATGCATTTCCAATCAAAAGATTGCATGTTAAATCAAATGATTGTGTTTCGAATCAACTGTGGTTGTAAATTGAAAAGAGAACCACGATGCACGCGGAATAGAAAATGGGATAAGACATTTCTAGACTGGGAAATACCATCATCAAAGTTCAACAAAAAGAACATAGTGACTCAGACGAAAACGAGCAGTGACAAAGTTTAGCGATTTCTCTTTGAGAAAAAAATGTCTTCTTCGCTATTTCGATGCCTTTTCAATTCGTCGGTCGTTGTATTCTCTTATTTTCTTCGATTTGTTTGTCTTCGATAGTTTTATTCATTTTGTTTCTTCAATTTGTTGTTTTTCCAATAGTTTTATTCATTTTTTTTACCTTTTTATCGACTTTGTGTGCTCTTTTATTCATACAGTTTTTGATTTTTTCGGTTTTATTCATTGATTTCTGTCATTTAATCGCTGTTTTAATGCTTTTTGGTCTCTTCTTCATTCTTGCGTTGAGACATTTATATATTCTTTCACAATTTTCTTTCACTTTTCTCTGCTTTCATTGATTTTCTGGACTTTTATACCTTTCATTGCCACCAAATATCACTTCTTTCTTCTTGAAGATCAAATGTCAGTTTTGTTTTTGCACAGATCACGTTTTGGATTCATGTCGAGATTAACTATTGATTCATATGATACTCTTCGGCCTTAAGATCAGCCTTTGATTCACTTCAACGATTAATTCCGCTTCAATGATCTTTTGTAACGTTTACGATTCACCAAGTTCAGATTGAGTTTGTTGTTGATCCATTTTAGTTTTTTTGAAAGTAAAGACACGTCTCACGTCAAATACCATGTCAAATTGACAGTAGAATCCCAAGATACTACAAAAAGATCTCGTTATCATATGAAAAAAATGTTTGTTATTACTGGAAAAATGATTTTGCTCTAATTTGTCTTAAAAGTCGACGTAAAACTTTTGATTTTCATCGAAAATTGAAGAAAACTTGGTTTGCTGTGAAATTCATGGTCAATCAATGTCTTGTTTTCTTTCGAAAACTGGAAATATTTAAGACAATTTTTTTTTGCTTTCTTCAAAAAACTATGAAATCATTCTCTCTACAAATCTATGTAATAAATGTTGTTGTCTCGAAAAAGTATCCAAATACAATTCAATCCACTCTTCAATTTTTTGTCTTCATTCCCTGAATGAATTTGATGAAAAAAACAAATCAAGGCCTCTGTTCCGAAAAATAGTGAAATCCAAGAATGGACGGCCATTAGGCCGAAATACAAGAATGTCATTAAAATTGTACGTGCGGCCTATTGAAATTCGTTCGATTAATGTATGAAACGTGCATGATATCACGTTGAATCGAATTGTTCGCATTGTGTCTTCGCGACACAGTGTTTTTACGGTTGTTTTAGTTCAGAAAAAATGTTGATGCTTCGAAAAACATTGTCATGATGACACATTAAATCCGTGATCTGGTAATATTCTTGCGATGCAGAACGGCCGAAAACCATTGAGCACACGCAGCGACAAAGAGAAACAAAAATCATTCTTACTTTCTCTTTGTATGTGTTTTTGTTTTGGCACATCTTTTTTTTTTGGTTAAGCGCTCACAGTAATGACCAAATAATCAATACATAATGGAGGAGCTATTGTAACAAAAATAGATAACAGCGTTCGAGTGGAACGGATTTCGTATACAACGCGACGCATGTTTGGCCAAAACCAAATTTGGGACATGCCAATGGAAGAAATATGCATGACATATGTCAATATTTCATTAGAAATCTGACGTCGTTTCATTTTCTATTTGTTGTCTGTGTTTCGGAATGGGAATAGCACCGAAGACTTACCATCAACGGTTGAACAAATGCAAATTCAAACGGTGGACGAGGAAGAAGTTTGTTTCAAATTATCTTTGCTATCGTTTTGAATATCTTTATTGTCATTTAAACGTCTGTGCGATATTAAACTTTATTATTCTGCCATGACAGAGATAACGATCATAAGAAAATCCAGGGGAAAATCGTAGTAAAGACCCGAATGTCATGTCTAAATATGAAAATAATTGAAAAAAACGTCTTCTTCTCACAAAACAATGCAAAAACGGTTCGAAAAAAATGAAATTCCATTAAATTTCCATTCCAAATCACTTAAGCTCGCTTCTCAATGACACTAAATTGCATTCACTCACTGATATGTTCTTTACATTTACGTTTACTGAACTCATCGTTAACAGATGCAAATATTACGCGACGATTGCACAATGTGGTTGTTGTTCTTTTAATATCTTCTGCAGAGGAAAAAAATTGGGTTAGCGAACCAGCATCGCGTAGAATTGTTTGTATCGCATATAAACTGTGTGTTTCCGCTGTTTTGCGTTTCGCTTTACACCGCAATGAGCAAGCGTAACGGTTTTGACGGTTTGTCCAAACACACCATACACAAGAATTGAAGAGAAAAAAAAACACACACACACAACTACAACAAATGATTTGTATCTCTTTTTGTACTGTAAATAGACCTAGCATAGAATCTGATTTAGCTGAAGAAGAAGTGTTATTGGTTTAATAAGATTTTGTTTCGGTTTCTGTTTTTTTTTAATTATTACAAATGAAACTATTGACCATAGCAAATGCAATTGCTTTAGAATTTAAGTCAAGACGATGATGAAGAAGAGATATACACACACAAAACGTAGTCAAGTCAGAAAAGAAAATTTTTGTTCGAAATCCATTCAGTGCAACTGAAAAGCCAAATTTAAACAATTTATCACGTAAGAGAGATAGAAAAAGAAGAAAATAGAAGAATAACAAAACTCACAACTGTAATGGGTGTCTAATTAACACTCATAGTCAAGTGCAACCGCATCCAACCAAAACGAGAGATAGGTGTTCTTTAATTTCTCTTAGAAATAACAGACAAATATGTTTAAGTGCTAAACATTTCAACTATGAATGTACTTCGAAATAAACACCTTTTTGATATGTTGAATAAAATGACGACTTTTATTTTGATTTTATCTTGATGGACATGAAGAACGAGGTGAAAATTATACGTACTGACCGAATTGAGGCAAGTATTTTGGTAATTGAAACGATGCAATTCTTTGAAGCAGAGAAGTTGGAGATGATGGTAAAATGTTGAAGATGACGCTAGAAGTTGAAGTCGCGAGTAGTCTGTTCAGAGCTGAAATTGAAGATGATTTCGATCTTTTCGATTTCAATTTTTTGGATGAACTCGGACATGAGATTGATTTTCGATTCGAATGCGAACACCGAACAGTAGTTGTCGAAGTAATTGTAATCATTGTTTGTATAGAACAATTGTTATCATACGTATGATATCATATGGTATACCATGTCATTCATAGCCTGTATGGAAATATCAATTGAAACTGCCTTTTTACTCGATTTCTATTAGAACTGAACTTAACCCTCAACTGCATAAGCCCGCCTTTTGGCGGGCATCATTTAAACACCTGTATAATGTGAATCGTACGGCGGATGACATTGCTTCAAGGGGAATTTTTATTTGTCAATGTTTTTTCTTTATTTTTGTCTTTGGCGTCATTTGTCTATGCCGTACGATTGGTGAGTTATAAACAAAAATGTGCACGAAAACGAAAATTTGACAAAATAAATTATTCGCTTTCCAAATTAGACATATTTTTGACACTTTTAAACAATGGATTTCATTGTTCTCTGACTTATTTCTATCGCATTTCCTGACTAAACCATGGGAAATCTAGGATTATGAATATTTTTTTCGTTATCTATGGCCAAAAATCAACCAAATACCAGTACTCCCAGTCCTGGGAAAAAATCATGCAGTTGAGGGTTAATTTCATATCCGATCGACGCTTTCAATTCATGAAACTCATTCTTAGCGTTTTAAGATTCAATTGGTATTAAACGTAGATTGATCTAGTTCAAACTTGAATTCCAATTCATTTTCAACAAAGAACTGATTTAAAAAAAACCAATAAGAAAAAATATGAAAGAAAAATTGGTTTTGTTGAAATTAGAACAAACGTGTTGATTCATATTTAATGAATGATATTATTCATAATGGACTAATCAACTTTCAATCAAGCTGCGTTTCAAGTTCGAGTTTGTTGTTGTTTAGAATCTTTAGAATGAAATCTGAGAGGAGACAGGTAAAATCTTTAAAAGAAAGAAATTAAAAAAAAAAACAAAACAGAATGGGTGAAGCTGATTTTAAGCTATTTTTAGCTTTTTTCCAAAAAGAATGTGACTTCGAGTTCAGTTTTTAGTCATCGAATGATTCGCTAAGCTTTCAATCGCTGTGATTAAACATTTGAGCTTCAATTATTAGCCCATCGACGGAAGACTGCCATTCTCTTTGATGTGCAAAAATACACGTTCAAAATGGCGACCGTTGACTAACTGTTTCAATAAAACTTATAATTCAGACTATTATTGATCAATATCAATATTGAGACGTTGATCTCATCAACGTCTGAAACTTCCCAACAGACTGTCGAAAATGGTTCGAGCCAAAATTGGTTCGTGACAAATTCCAAAGAGTTGCCAATTTGCTGTTAGTGACTGAATAAAATTCAGTCAAAACACCAACCAAATATGTCAAGAGATTATAATCAGCTATGATTAAAAATAAAGGAGTAGATCGATCGACTTCGATCACTTGACTCTCCAATATTCTTTGTTTGTTCCCCGATTCGTTGTTTAATAATCTTCTTTCGTTTTGATTACAACAAAGCTATTGAATCAGAAGAGAAAGATTATGGAAAGAAAGTAAGAAACGTAACAGAAACCATTCTAACAAATTGAATTCAATTCATACATACTACGAGTTTCACAGTATGAATACTTGAGTGAATTTGTTTGGAGCAATAATGCTATAGTATAGCAATGCTTTTTTCGTAAAGTATTCTCCAAAAATGAAACTGAATCATCATCGAAAACCGATTGTCATCGAAATTCCACCAACTTATTGTACTAACTCTGGCCGTTGAAAGACTACGATCGCAAAAAACGTTCACTATTTTCAATTTACAATTTCAACGAGTCGAAATCTTACAAGCAGAAATTTATACCGAAACTCAAATGAAGCAAGAAAAAATTGTAAATCGACGTCATTCTGCGTGTTTCAACTGTAGGTTGCTTCGCAATTGGATTCTCGCAGTCTTTCACTTGGCGTACATTCGTTAGTATTCGGTAACTTCATAGGGTTTGTCATGTGTGCGCACTGTTCATAAAGTACAATGCGTTTCGCGTGCCAAAAATCGGTGCGAGTGGCGTGCGCGCTCGTCCATGAATATGAATGAAAAGAAAGAGAAAACATAAGAAGATTGGAATAAACAAAACGCGCGATGTGCGAGTTTCTATGCAAATCACTTAGTGTTCCACATTTCTGTTTTGAAAATGAGCCGTGTCGCAGCGTTTTGACTTCCGCGTGACAGTGCCAAGTGTTTGAAAGCATAAAATCAGCGTTGCCCATTCATTGCAACTCGATAAACGGCGGGAAAATGGCAAAACACCTCTGGAACGACCACAAAAGCACTTGGCGATTTAATGAAATGGCTCGGAGTTTATTTTGTGCAAAAATCGAAAATTATTGCTGGGCAAAGTAGAAGAACAAGGTGGAAAGTGATCACAAAGAAGAGTAATCAGTTTTCACGGATAATGAAATTTCGTTCAAGAACCATCGACGATGATCCATCGTGAAATGGTCAGTTAAAGTGCCATCAAAGACTTGTATCTTACTATCATGAATGCTGGAGCCGCTCATTAAGAGCAAACAATTAAAATGTCTCGTCTTCCCAGACTTTCTTTCTGGCTTAACGACTCAATTTTAGAATAACAAAAGGCAATCGATCGATTTCTCGCATTTTTGTTTGTTTTTTTTTACACACGGAAAAAACGACGAAGTCGAAAGTGTGGCGTCACATAAAACAGCTCAGCCATCCAGTGATTTATCGACACATTGTGTTCTATGGCTTTATTGCCATTGACTGACTCAGATTTCACCTTCGTGCTCATTCATCACCAAATACCCATACGTTTCGATAAATGACGAGAAAGAAAATGAAAATGAGCCGATCAATGATAATAATAGTATCGTATGATTTATTATCATTTATATATATATGTGATTATAATCATTTCTCTTGAACAACTTCATCAACACATTTTGCCACACAAGAATGATTTTGGAAGTTTTATTTTTCGAATTTAAATCGACGTTTTTTGATCGAATTGGATTTTCATTTGAATTAATTATTTTTTTGAAATTTTTCAAATATTCTGGGCTTCTGCAATGGGCTGTTGTCAATGGTTTTTGTTGGGCCGAACAATGTTCGATTGACTGAATTACGACCTCATCAGTTTTCATTGAAAGCTGGAAATGTGACAATTTCCACAGGTTAACACGGATCATCATGGATTTTATTGCTTTCGAATGGCATTGAATTACAATACGAATCAAACCCAAAACACTGTTTGAGTTTATTTTGGGCATTTTATTTATTTCAGTGATTATCATAATATATTGAACAACATTCATTGAACTTTTTTTGAAACACATGCAAAAGTCTGAAAAATGTTCTTAACTATTAGATGTATGAGTTTGTAATATTGTGATGGGAGTGCCGTTCACACCTCTTTATTCTTGAAGTGTGATTTTGTCCAAAAGATCCATACGGTCGGCATAAACTCGTTGAAAAATAGAATTAAGTACGAAGAAGGTGTGTAAAATCACGATTGATCGTCATCGGCTAGAACAATGGCATCGGAGTAGCCTTTAAATTTGCGCACCACGTCGCTCCAGAGCATCATTTGATGGCATTTTGGACATGATCCATTGATTGGTACATATTCGCCTGGCTCCAGAAATCGTTTACTCAAGCATATCAAATGGGTGGCCAGAGTACAATCCGAATTTGTACAGTTGACACGGTCGGTTTCACCTATGAATCTATCACAAATAATGCATTTGACTGGGCTTTGAGATCCTAGTTCATCATCAGCACAAGAAAGTGCCTTTTTTGGCTTCTTCAACACGATGTGACCTTGTCGAATTAATATTTGGCTCGGCGGCAATTTGGTCATCTGGAAAATCAAGTGAAAGGGTAAAATGAAGACTTTTAGTGTTTTTAACGTGACATTTTTGACAGAATGAAAGTCGTAATGAACAAGTCTTTTTAGGTAGTAGAAGAGAATCAATTAAATTGTAATTTTGATGTTAATTGAATGAGCAATTACTCGCGCTGGAACTATAATTACCCATTCGATTGGCTCATTTTGAACGTATTCAAACTCAAATGTCAGTTGAGCGAAAGAAATCGCTTGAAGTTTATTTAGAATGAAAACTTGAACTTGGGTTTGAATGACTATCTTTTTTTAGCTAAAGACAGATGTAACCTTGATCATTAAGAGAAAAAGTAATGTTCTAAATCAGCGAATAAACAATTGGGTGTAGACAGAAGAGACTAAACAATGCTCTAAATGCAAATTGGTTTGAATGAAGCAGAATTCACAGAAGAAGGAAATGCGAATAAAAAGTCACTCACCGGAAAATCACGAGCAAACTCTGGAGCCAACCATCGTACCGTCAGAGCAAGTCGATTCCAAGGCGGTGTTCGCAGCATTTCAGTCAGGATACGGAAATTGAGATCAAAAAAACTTTCGCCCGCCTTTCGACGTTTCAAATCATCCATGTGCCGCAATCGACGGGATTCTTTCGGCTGTTGCCAGGCCCATTCAAACTGTGGAAGATTAAATAAATTGATGAAATGTTGATTAGAGTTAAAATTGTGAAGCAGCCAATTCCATGGCATGTAGGTCAATTTTGTTGTTGGGAAAACAACATAAATATTCGAAGAAAAATAAAATTATTCACTGTCTTACTCGCAACGCCGAAATGTTATTCGGAAATCCATGAACGATCAAAACCATTTGCCATGGTCCTTTGTCACTAGTCTTCTTGGCACCGCCATACATATTACCACGATTGTGTTGAATTATCCGTCGGTTTGGATTCACCGTGAAGCCAATGTAGTTTCTATTGCGAAATTTTGGATTGTTACTCTGGCTGCATAGCAAATAGACACCGTAGAAATAGCCTTTGTCTTCTAGGATTGGATTGTTCATGATTTAATTTCAGTCGAAAGAGCGCAGTACTTCAATTGCCACAGCAACATACAAATAGTTCAATCTTATCTAGTGGTCAAAAAAGATTTTGATTTATTTTTTCAAAAAAATCATGGAAGAAAAACATTTTTGCTCGTTTGTAGAAAAAAGTTGTTGTTAGCTCGAAAAATGGTTTGTGTTTGTTTAAATGTTTGTAATTGCTTGTCATTGAAAAAAAAAATTGTGTCGTCCACAGTTTGTGTCTTTGCTCAGTTGTTTCAAAGTGTCTTTTTGCGATGGCAAATCACGAATTTAAATGGAAAAATTCTAGTAAAAAATGCACATCAATCAATGGACAATTGATATGTTTCAATGAAAAATTCTCTTTTTGAAACAATACCACAATCATTACAAATGCAACCACTTTTTTCTATATAGAGTTTACCATTACCAACCGGAATTTCACATTCTTCGCTCAAAACTTCCTATTTTTCCAATGAAACTGCACATTTTTCAATACATACCTTAATTTTTCTTCCAAATAATTCCATTCATCGTCGTCAACCCGTATTCCGCATGCAAAAATGCTCAATTTATTCACAAAACGTGAAATTTCAACACAAAGTCATGCAAACACTGAATAAAAACTACGAACAGCTGATCAAATGACATTTGCGCTGACATTCGCGCCAAAACCACCAAGTGTCAACAAACAGCAAGTCAACAATCGTGTGTACGTGTGTTTGAGTGTATTGTATACTTTATTCAACTCCAGCTGATTACAATTGAACAATTTTTAATGAGAATTTATTTTTCTATCGATTTTCCGTGTAAATAATTTTTCATGAGAATAAACAAAACAACCAATTAAGCAATAAATATTTGTTGGCTGACTTCAAAAGCAGGGGAAAATGATCACAATGAATGTTGTAAAGCTAATTTTGGACGAGCTGTTTGGATTACTTCTTCTTCTGTCGTCCCTTTTTCGAACCAGATGCACCAGATGTGGACGGTGGTGAAATGATGATCGAAGTGTCGTCGATTTCATCTTTCAACTTTGAATTGGCAACAACATTTTGAGCCTCCATATAAAACATGAGATCACGGATTTCATCCTTCAAGTCGATAATTTCCGCCTCTTTTTCCGTTTGGTACTTTTTAAACTTTTCGTCCAGTTGTGAACACTTTGTTTCCCAACCACTTTGATTTGATCGCAGGGCTTTTATCATTTCTCGTTCGTCGTTTAGCTCTTTTTGGCAGTTGGTTAACCTGGAAATGAAGGTAGTTTGCATTAGAATTGACCGAAAATTCTATGAAAATTGAAAGAAACTTCATTGAAAAGTGATTTTTTTTTTCCAATGAACACTTCGTTCATACTAGAACCAAAGACATTCGACTCACTTTGAGTTCAATTGTGCCAATTTCCTCTCAACATTTGTCTTCTCCTTGCGTAACGTTGTGTACTTCATGTCCAAATCGGTAAAATCGGTGATGATCGTATCGATTTTCACTTGAAATTGCTTTGAATCGGAGTCAATTTTGCTCTCCAGTCGGGCCAGCTTCTCTTCGTAGTATTCGCGCTGTTTTTGTAGTTGAGATGTTAAGGCGTATGTGAATTCGAGTTGAAGTGAATCGATTTTTTCATCGCTATCGGCACTTTCAGCGGTTGGACTTTGTGTGTGTGCCACCAATTTACCGTCGCCTTTGCTCTGCAGCAAACGATGTACAAAATTATCACCAGCATAATCCCAAACGCGATTTGTACCCAATTGCAGTGCGTAAGTGTGATTGGTGGCTTTGTAATGCGAGGCGGCATGACCACCTTGGTATCGACCACAACCAACATGACCGCAAATTAAACAAATCCAGAGAGCTTCAATACCTTCACATTCCATACAGACCGAACTCTCGGCCAACTCCGGTGTTTGCACACAACGACACACAGGACATGTGGAATCACCCCATTTGATTAAGCAGTTGGAGTGGAACGCATGATTGCATAGGATTGTGAGAACACCATCGACACTTTCATCCATTCGCTCGAGGCAAACCGGACATGTAGGCAGCTCTGTGTGACCAAACGGTGGCAAACCATCCTCACCCCAAACCACATTCGATACCCAGACTGCGTGGCACATTGAATCGGGCTCTAGTGAGTTGTACGGGATACCGTTGAACGTTTTGTAGAATTCCACAGCCGATTCGGTCGAACGGAATCTATGGGAAGAGGGAGGAAAAGTAAGTAAGGCACACACAAAAGAGAAAAATGGAGATAAAAACGTGAAATAATAAGAAATATTAGATTTTTTTTTTTCAAATAAATGGATGAGAGTTTGAATTAAGGAAAATGTCAAGAGAAAGGATAAAACTCTGGCCAAAAACAACTTAATAGAAGAAGGAATTGGAAATATGAAGAAAATTCGACTAAAAATTGACCATTAAGTGCTACTGAGCCAACAGCTAGAAGGAATTTCAATTGGACAAAGCTAAAAAATACTCAATCACTTAGATTTTAATGAAGCCGCTCGCTATATCAATGCAAAGCTGTGGCTATGGTGACAATATTTTAACCAATGTTCTGAAATCGATTCATTTTTGATTGAAAAAATAAAAAAATATGAAAATTGTGACCATTTTTCAGTACAGACCACAGAAAAATAATGCAAGTGACAGTCTTTTTTAACAGATAAACACATAAAACAGTGAAAAAGTCGAAAAAGTCTAAAAAAAAATTATCAACAATTCTTTTGTTGTTTTTGAATAACCTCAAAATATCCATCGGCACTTACTCAAGTAAAACCATGAATTGATTTGGTGTTCCGTCACGAATGATGCGAATGTGTTGAATGGTCGAATGACACGGTGCAACGAAGTTCAGAATATCATGGCAATTGAGTGTAGCTGGAACGGCCAATAAACACAGCATTTTCGATACATCGTCGGTGATTTCAGTGCGTTCACTGCAAAAAAGCGGAAAGAATAATCAAAAAAAAAAAAAAATATTTCATCATACTGCATCACATTCTGCTGCGACACTTCAATTTTCTTCAATGGATTGTTTTTTCTGTCTGTTGTTGTCAAACAATTTTCAATTGTTGCCTAAAAACTCACAGCCGAAAAATGTATTTTTCTTCCTGAATCATAACACTTACTTTTTCTTATAAATATGCATGATGCCTTTAGTGACTTCAACGAATGGATTGCCGTAGAAAAAGCCTTTTTCATCGATGGTGGTTTTTGCGGTGTCATCAGTCATTGGTGTTGTTTCACGTGATCCGGACGGTAAAATACCTTTTCCATCTTTAGCATCGCCGTCATTTTGTTTGTTTGTAAAATTTTCCACCGTAATTTTGCGCGGTTGACGCTGATCGTTGTGTGGATTTTGTCGCACACAAACTGCAGCCGCTCCTTTACTATCTAAATCACAAGAGAAAAACATTTTTGTTCTGTTGCTTTTCTACTGTTACAGCATTGACACGACAACGCGCAACTTGGTACTTACTCTTTGTGCCGTCCATGGCCGTCGACAAATCGATTTCGAATTTAATGTGACACAACGAAACCAAAATGGACATTTGAAACGTAATAATTTACCGTTTCGCGTTTTCTTTGTGTGTTTGTTACTTGTTTGGTACACTTATTTGTTTTCTATCTTTGTGCCTTACATACATGTGCTTTGTATGTGCGTACGAATTGAGTTACGAATGGAAAACCGGGCACTGTTTTCCATACACAACTTAAAAATTTTGTTTATTTAATTAGTCACTTTTGTTTTTCATACACAATTCATCTATGTAATGGATTGGGTGCCTTTTTTTTGGTTGCCTAACATTTGTGCAGTAAAATTCACGGACAATTTTTCGCCAGTGTGAAATTGAGCAAGTGACGTTTTTGCGTCGTCTTTGTACATTGTTTTGATTTGGTTATGTGTGACATGCTATGACTGCGTTGTAATGGATTGTGTCGAATGTCAAACGTCTAAAATGGGATCAGTTTCTGGTGTTTCGTCAATTGGAATCGAAATAATCGGTTGAAAAAATGAAATTTTTTTTTGAACATTCCTGAGATTCTGGCATTTTTTCTAAGGATTTTTTTTTTATTCTTGGAAAATTTTCATTTTTTGTAACGCCTAACCTCTTTTCTCCATAAATTAAACATTTGTTTCATTTTCTTCTGTGTTTGATTTCTTGTCGCTTTGACAAAACTCAATTCGATGCAAACAACATTGAAAGCAACGTAGTTGACTTTCTCACTAGATGGCATTGATTGAACTCACTTGAAAAGGCTTAGTTTTGACGAGAACCACTTTTTAGCTTATGTTCAAGTTTAGACAATTCGATTGGATGATTGACGATTTGTTTGTTGTTTGCATATTCTTTCGGTGTTTTTTTCTTACTATTTTCATCGCGAAATTTCTCTATTTGTAGAAATGACTCACGTTGAGAAATGCCAAAGCAGCTTTAACTAATAAAAACCATAAAATTTCGATTTGACTATGTTATGCAAAAGAAATTTGGAAACTATATGAATACTCAATTGGAATTGAATTATTTAGATGAAAAAATTCAATCACTTTTAAACATAAAACCAGCGGACCAAAGAAAAAGAAGTTGACGTGTTCCTAATTTCGATTCATTTATTTTAAATATGTAAATTTTCATATAAAATACGTATCTTAATGTCTAAATGCAATTGTCGAGTATTTGGTGAGAAGAACGATTGTAAAATTCCAATTCCGTGTATTTAAAGTGAGAGTCTATGCGTTTCAAAAGTCGATAGTCAAGACGGGCGGAATGCATTTGATAGCATCGGCAGCTAACAAACTACTACGTAATATATATAAAATTGAACACTTTGGTACACGATCGTCGATAGTCTATCGGAAATCATCGTGAAATGTTTGAGCTGAGTTGATCATTCGTGAGGCCATGAACACGTTACCGGCTTCTTCCAACTGTTTGAAAAGAGAGAGAAAAATAAACTGGTTGAAAAGGGAAGCGGAAATGCATAGCTCATTCTTTTAATTTATTCATGATTAATGGCTGATCATGACCAAAGAAATATTGAGAGAATCCAAGAAGTTGAAAGAGTGGAATCGTAATTTTCCAAACCAAAAATGTTTCCCTTGCTAATTTTCTTCTTAATCTTTCCAAATGAAGTGATTTCTATTAAATTTTTCTGGTCAAATATCAATCATCGGTCAGAAGTATCGAAAAATCCAATTAAATTTAAACTGAGAGCAAAAAAGTGAACTAAAGTCAATTACCTCACGCAACGAAAGTCGCTGGTCTTTGTTCCGATCGGCGATGTTGAACAAAATAGCCGCTTCTTGAAGAGCGTGTCGTGGATGTTTTGGACTGACATAAGACAATAATTCAGAACGATCGGCCACACCATCGTGATTTTTGTCAATCAATCGCTTGAATTCCTCCTGTCGCTGGAATGTATTCTTTTCAATCATGTACTGACGCCACTTGTCATCCAAGTCATCGGCCACCACATTTGAAAACTCATCCATTGTCAAGTGATCGTCACCATCCTCGTCAAATTGACGCAGTAAATCATCGACTAAGCTTAGCAAATTGGCGGCACTTGATTCTGAAATGGGGAAAAAAATGGATTCGAAGTTGATTTATTCAATATTACATATTGTATTAAAGAATGATTTTTTTCAAGATTTGAACAAGAAATGTCTGTGCACTGCAACAGTATGCCTGTTCTCTTTGCACAAGCTTCACTCTAAAGTACAAAAGTCTGTGTTCCAGTACAGGAAAAGTAAGTGAGTAAAATTAAATTACCTGGATGTTTAAAAGCCAAAAATTCATCCAAAGTCAAAGTGTACGAATCACTTCGAGCTGCCTCATTCCACAGAGCTTTGTCACGCATTAGCAATTCCTTGGTTTTTCGATCCAAATTCGAATTGCGCTTTCGGTCGACTTGACGAATGAATGCATCGTCGTAGCCCAACGATTTCAGGAAGTACACGTAATATTCATCCCAAGTGATGAGACCATTTCGAGGCGATTGATCGATTTCGGAAAATAATATTGGATTATTTCGAATGGACGCATCGATATGCTCACGAATGCGACGATTTATGTAGCGTGCCAGCTCTTGGAGAGACAACAAAGCATCGCCGTCTAAATCAGCCCTGGGAAAAGAATACATTTGAAGTAAATGGTTAGCAAACACATGTTTTTTAGTACAGAAAAACTTCTTAACGCCTACGTTAGGTAATGAAATGTTAAGCTACTAAAGCAAAAAAATTCTAAATCAAAATGTGACAAAATTAGTTCGTGAAGGAAAGAAAATTTCATTTCAGAAGAAAACGAGAACAAATGAAAAAAACATTATCTTAAAAAAGAAAAATTTTCTTTTTCTTCAACATTTTTCCTTCTATTTTGCTCGAAAATGACTGTTTCACCGAAAATAGAGCAAAACATCGCAATAAAGGAGAGAAAAATGTTCAAAAAGACAACATTTGGCCCATATCAATCACATCAACTCAATCAAAACATGGAAAAAGGTCCAAATCTCGATCACAATGTCAATGCTCCCATCTCTGCGTTTTGCATAACAATCCACAGTATGTATGCATGCTTGCGGTGCATTATCTTGCGTTCTTTCTTTTCAATCTATCTCCGCGCGTGTTTACTTTCTCCCGTGGCTGCATCTCGTCTTGTCTGCCGCAAAATCAATAGCGAAAAAAAGCAGCAACAACACGAAACACTTACTTTTGGAATGCATCGCGTAGAATGTCGGTGCGATTGTTGGCGGTGGATAGGTCGCGAGCTCGTTGCAATAGTTTTTGTTCGTTTTGTCCCAAGCCGTTAGCATCATTATCCAAATCAGCGATACCATTCGCACGCTCATTTACAATGGTTTCCACTTTGGTTTTATGCGATTTTAATGGAAACGAAATGCTCAGCACGACCATAATAAACAGAATATAAAGGCAAACGGTCACAGTCATTGTTGTGGACCATTGTGGAATTGATTTCAGTAGTTTAGTCAGTTTATTTATGGGAATCTTCATTATCTCGGCACTCGACACAAATTAACACTTTATGAAAATCACACCGAAATGCACATGAAGCAAATCACAAAAAAATCGATATTTAAACATTCACAATGCGCTTTTGACCTACGACAACACGTAACTGGAACACGGTCGAAATTCGATGCACAATGCAACTTTCTAACTCTTGTTGTCACCCACTGTTTTACTTTAGCCGAAAGAAAAAAAAACGAAAAACCGAAACTTGTTAAATCAACGTTTGACAACACACCAAACGAACACGACGACAACTAAACGAATGAAATCAAGCAAATGAAAGTAAAACTAGACGACTAATAAACTTCAAACTTGATTTTCAGCCGAATGAATCGAATAAATCGACGTGCTGCCTACTGCAATAGACTTCGTTGTCGTATGCGTCTGTGTTGGCTCCAGTGTGCGCGCATTCACTTTTACCTTTTCGGAAATCAAAGTTTTTTTTTGCTACAATTTGCCATACACAGACACTTTGTCTCTGTCTCTCACTCGCGACCGCTTCGCTGCTACTATACACATAGAGACGTATGCTTATGTTTGGGTTTGCGATTTGTCGCGTGTCTGTACACTGTGTTTGCACACATAGCAACGGAACAGCAGCGGTTGTGATGACGGCGTCAAAGGTTCCGATCATGTTTACTTTTATGCACATGCTTTTGTTTCGGCCAATTCCGTATATTCACAACCAGTCCCCACCATTCGATTCACACTTTATCCGTATCGATAGGTTTAAGATGCTCTCTGCTGTACTCTGCTCCATCGGTTACGGCTTCTACTTTAGTTCAATCAATTTAATACGGTATGAACGCTCCACAGGTTTCGTGAGAAGCAATTTTACGGTTTCGCTACTGGAACATAACTACATAATCAGCTGGTCAATGGTATTGAATTGGCTGCTTTTTAGAATGAATGAAGATGCGAATCATATTCACTGAATTGAGACCTTTGGCAGAAGAATATGCGAAAAGGTGGTGGAAAAAAACTTTTTCGAAGAAAAAATGGAAAAAAAAGTATCAAGTAATAGTTCAAAAGTAAGTAAGCATGAAAAATAGCAAACTTTGTACCTAACGAAGAAACTACGGAGCCAAGTACGAAGAAAAACCATGTACGAAGCAAAAAGAGAAACACCAAATAATTTTGTCTTCACAAAGTGGAATGGAAAAAGCAGAAAAACATTTGAAAGACGAAAAAGAGGAAAAAGGGGAAAGCAAAGTAGAAGAAGAAATGTAAAGCAATTTCATTGTACTAGCGAATGATTTTGTTACAATTTGTAGCTTGAAAATTTCATTGAATCAAATCACTTCAAATTGCCACATTAACCTAATGGTAATTACAATGCTCTGAGGCGATCACGATTATTATTTGATCGAGTTTCTTTTGCTCCGAGTCAAATAATATATTGACATGAATCTATTTCACTGCCAATATTCGGTTTTCTTTTTGTGCTTATTAATTAATGGCTATTCTACTTTGAGTTTTAGACCGAAATTTCGTTTTTTATCGCTTTGGACTACTAAAAATTCGTTCAAATGAATACTTCTGTTGGAGACAATAACGTTTTTCGTTTTTTGTTTAACTTTGTTCAAATAAAATTGAGATTTTGCACAGAAATCGCCAATAAATTTGTATAGAGTTGATAGACCGGTTGCCCAACGCGAGCTCTCGTAACTGCCAGAGAAATATTGATTCTTGTAGCTTCTGCGGAATTTACATTTTAAACGAATTCCAACATGTATTTCAAGTTTGAACGACTTTGTCACCATTAGGTTTGCTATAGATAGAATGTTCTGCCACAGTTTATTAGTTTAAATTTTACTTTCTCACCAATAGAATTGGTACTACTTATTTTATAGAAGAAGAAAAACAAAATAAGCAAAACGAATATACACTGTATATTATACAGCACAACTGAAACAATTTTTTCTCTAAAGACAACTTGTGCGTGGGCGATATTCACATTTAACAATGGAAAATTAATGAAAAAAAGACAATATGGAGAAATTCAATTGAATTGGACACCTCTGTTAATTACGGAAATAATATTTCAGTGAACTATTAATTAACGACTGAAATACGTTCTCTGTTGAAAAATCTGTTGAATGACATGCGATTGGAATGTTTTCGAATCCAGCTCTAATTGAATTTCTCGTTATGGAATTTTCAATTTTGTTTTTATTAGTTCAACGTTCATCGCTCTGGTGACGGCTGAAAAGCGAAGAACAGTGAAAACAATGACTATCTCGGGTACGTAGCAGCAGAACGCGCATACGTTTGTTTTTTGGTCATTTTTGAATTTTACATGTGGCGTATTCAAGGGAACCTCTCATAAAGATATTGAAATTTTTGACAAATTTCACAACTGAAAAAAATCTACCCTATTGTCCCGCTCGTTATTTTATTTATTGATCATTATCATTCGTACGTGTTTGAAAATATTATGTTTGTTCTGCTTAATTAGAAACCTTACATTCTTTTCAGTTATTTCATGCGATATTTTGGTATTTAAAGGCAGAAGGAAACCAAACATTTAATCAAATTTTTCCGCAGCCTACATCGTGAAACATAATTTACTCCAATATGAGGTCTTCAGTATCTCCATTCAATTTCATTGGGGTGTTGCTTGGTCTATTTCTCGTGGTGCACGGTTAAGACACATGAAAATTAATTTTTTTTTCTATTTTTTCCCCATATTTGCCGTGCGGAGATTCCACAATTTTTTTCTTCTCAAAATAATAGAAAAACCCTTCACTAACTAAGATTTTTTTCTTCTTCCAGAAACTTTGACTGCTTATCCAACGTCACGGCTAAAAGGAATGGTAGGATTTGCGAAAGCGAGTGGTACTAGTGGCGGCTGGAGCGGCAAAGTGAAGCTAATCAATAACTTGCAGGAACTCATACAAAATGCTAAAGATAACCAACCCATGGTATTGGTGATTAACAGCAATATCACAGCCACAACTAAGACCAAGGTTAATCTGGGATCGAATAAGTCAATCATCGGTTCTTTCGGAAGTCGCACACTACACAATATCCATCTGCGTGCGACCAAAACTTCGTCAAATATCATTTTCCAAAATTTGATTTTCAGTCATTCGGCTGGCATCAAGGGCAACGACGATATTCAGCTGTATCTAAACTACGGCAGCAAATATTGGATCGATCACTGTTCATTCATTGGTCATAAGTGGAGCAAAAACGATGGCAGCCTGGATAAACTCATCTATATCGGAGACAGCGCTGACTTCGCCACAATAAGCAATTGTTATTTTGGCAACCACAAATATGGGCTGATCCTGGGACATCCGGAGGATGACAATAACAAAGCATTTGAAGGTCATCCGCATTTGACTATTTGCCATAACCATTATGAAAACATGGAAGTTCGGGCACCTGGTCTTATGCGATATGGCTACTTCCATGTGTACAATAACTACATCGACAAGTTCCATCTGGGCTTTACGCTGGCGTCCAACGCCAAGATTTTTTCTGAGAAAAACTATTTTGAAAATGGAAACGCTGAGTTGGATGATAAAGGTAATGGCTTGTTTACTGATATTGGTAGCTTGCAAAGCATTAGGAAACCAAAATCACCGAAGAACAAGTGGACACCCGGATCCAGTTATAACTATAAAGCAATGACAGCAGCAGAAGCAAAAGCTTTTGCAACGGCTAACGTAGGATCAAAATCTTCTGAGCTGGTTTTCGGTAGCTAAACTTTCACTTTCCACTTTCAAATTATGTAATTGAATACACTGAATGAATACACACGTTACTGTTTTTAATGAAAACTTTGTTTTATTTTTACTAAATTAGATTCTTCATATATTCGTTTTGGTTATTTTGTTTGCTATCAAATTGGTAGCACCAATAATACTATTGGTGAAATTTCGGTCTAAAAACTCAGAGCTTGCCATTCCATTTAACCAGAATAGCCATGAGCTAATAAGCACACAAAGAGAAACGAATCTTTGCAGTGAAATTGATTTATGTCAATCTATTCGATTTCTGGGTTTGACATAGTCAAGAAAAAGTATCAAAACTTGATGCTATCAAGTAGAGCAATTTATAGAGTGTTATTACATTGAATCAAATCCATGGTGAAAAGAAAGAATGAAGAGGAATGTTGTGATGAACGGGTCGAATTTGGTGAGCAGCACATTGGAAAAGACCTGGAGTTCTCACCAGCTTCAAACGTACTGATGCCAAAGGAAGGCATTCACTTGAAATTCCGCCGCAGATAGAGCGATTGTGATATTTGCTCCGTTTCAATACGTAAAACTCGAACACCATTTGCAGCTTTCGACATATTTGATCTAAAACTTGAAGATATTCATTTTTCTAAAGAAAATAAAGGATCTTTCCATCACATACACATGATGATCGATCCTAATTCAAGGATAGAAAAAGGTTTAGCTAATAAAATTGAATTATTTGAATCGACGGACCGCGATTCATTTGTGTGTTTGAGTTAGTTGTATTGTAGAAACTTTGTATTCAAAAAATGAACATAAAATATGAGAATGGTTTTAATTTGAAAATATCCGTTGAGTTGCAATAGCAATGCTCAATACGTCGTCATAAGCAATTAATACTCCTTTGACCATCGTTAGGAAATGTCTATAGTGTGTATAATATATGATCAAAAGTAATAGCCTTACCCGTGTGGTTTTATTTCCTTCGACACTTAAATGATAAATGGACACCATCGCAATGAATTCATTGACAACTTTCAGGCGTTTTCCATTCATTGAACGGATTTGTGTCATTTGAACACACAATGGGTCAATGGACAATGAATGTGTACCAGAGCCACTGAAGACTAAAAGTTGGATCGAATTTATCTGGGTTGGGATAGTACTTTTCGTCTCTTTGCAATGAAAATGCCGGAATGAAAACGGAAATTCTTTTCTCTATTGTTACATTGGACCCTGGGTTCTTTTACTCTTTGGTACATTGCCTGGTTAAAATCGGGACAACTGGATAGTAGTATACTTTTGTACATTTCGTCCAACCTAGGGCGAGGGGGGACAGGCAAATGTATGAAATCCGCGCGGGGAAGGACGCAAGGGAAAATGTTACCGCGCATGTGCGGAGGGGAAAGTGGAAAATATTTATCAATCATGCACATGCGTATGTGTGCATGTCCACTTTTTCCACTTTTCCCCTTTGCTTATGACATGAACGAACAAAAGCGGCATAAGTATACATTAAAAAAAAACCAAAGAAACGAAAAATAAAATGATTTGAGTTGAAATTAAAAAGACATATCTGTACTATGAAATAATAATTAAAAAAAATGAAAAAAACAAAATAAAGAAAATGTCGACTGAATGCACAGAAGGAATTTTTTTCGACTGAATCAAATTCATACATATTCATGTCGATTGAACTATTCAAAAATTGCGCAGTCAGCAACAACCACAGCATTGTTTACCATGTGGGGGGGGGGGGCTACGTCAAAAGTATCATTGTTTCTAATAAATTGTGACAACATCAACACAGTATTGTTATTTCTTTTTGCGATTCAAGTATAAATTATATTGCTTTAATTTAAATTAATTAATTTAATTAATTGTTATTTTCAACATTCAACGAAATTTCTTTCAAAATGACAAGTAAACATAAAGTGATAGTAAAGTATTGAAAAATGAGCGCCTGTATACGATACATAATCTTATGTGCAAATGCAATTCAAGGGGAATCATCACAAAATCAGTCGGAGATTTTCAAATTAAAAATCGATCATTTTGAAGATTTATTCGATTGGATCTCACTAAAAGATTTGATAGCATTGGGAAGAACATGCAAACGAATGCAACAAATTGTCGGTTACTATTTACGAACTAATTATCCAGCTATTTATTTGGAATGTGGAAGATATGGTATTTATTGGGTAAATAGTAAGATTCGAATTAATGGTTTGGCATCATATATGAAGAAGTTTCAATTCAGTTTTTTGGATGGATTCGACGTGGCTCCAGACAGTAGTCCTTGGGAGATAACGAGAGACCGTGTTCCGTATATGAAACCCAATCGATTCAATTGGCTCAATGAAATTTTACTGAGGCGAGTTAAATTGACCACCAATGGAATTGCACGCATTAAACCGATTTTGCATAGAGTGGAAATATTAAAATTAAAATTCTCATATTTTAGGGATCAAACAAAAGAATTCTATGAAAATTTCCTTCAATTTTGTTCAAATCTAAAACATTTGTGTATTAAATCTGGAAGAGATAACATCGTTGGCATTGATAACAAATGGCTACTACGAAAGTATCCAATGCTTGAGCATTTAGAGTTGGTTTCAAGTCCTGCGAAACCAATTATTGAGTTGGAGACATTTTTTAATCAAAATTTAAATATCAAACATTTGGCATTGAATGTTGAATTCCTTTTAGCAAATTTAACTACGATAAAAAATATTCAACACAAATTCAATGTTATGAGCATTTTTTTCGGCATATGTAGAAATAAATATGCATTGGCTGGAGATGCTTTAAATGATTTGTATGAAATGGGAAGGTTCATGGAATTGCATGTATATTATCGTGCATTGTGTTGCCCATTTGATAAAACCTCAGTTGATGAATTGATGTCGTACCAAGGACTTACAAAATTGCACACGAATCACTACAAAAACAGTGTTGATCTGTCCCCCTTGAACACTTTGCAGGAACTTTGTTATTTTGGGAAACGTTCTTTAATTACAAACGTGCAGGTGCTAGCTAAAAGTCTCATTAATCTGGAAATCATTCATTTTTTGAACGCTGAATTAAGTGATATTATGCCATTTATTCAATATTCTTTGAAATTGAAGAAAATTATCATTTATAATTTAAAAGTAAATGAAAATGTCTTAGATGTAAATATTCTGGATAACGAACGAAAAACATTGATTACAGCAAGAAAAATCACAATATATGTCGAAAGAGATATTTATTTGGCCACAAAAAGGACGAAAACTGGAACTAAATTGAATTTTATTGAAGTAAAATGCGGAGCATCTTTGAATATCAGACATGATTTTGATTATAAGGACGATGCATATCAAGATGAAGAATTTTATCACTAGTAGAATATCACTTAAAAGTCCAATAAATAATTTGTTTATGTAATATTTCATAGATTTGTCTTAAAAATAAAACAACACGTATAAAAATAATACATTATTATTATTATATTTGGCACCAACTATGTTAACAATTTGTTTATGAAACAATACGATATGCATTGGAAATGTAAAATAGCCAAAAAAGTTAGATTAACAAAGGCCCAAAGCAGAGATGACTAAGCGCACGCTCAGTAGCGTATTCAGCAACTCAACTGAGAGTCGTTTTCTGCTCTGTGCGTTTACACTCACTTCGTTATGAGTTTATGTGCGCACTCTGACTTTGTTGTTAAGAAATGTGTGCGCACTCTAATTCTGTTGCCTATTATGGTTTATACACACATATAAAGAGTTGAGTGTGTATTGTCTTATTCTTTTCTTTGTGTTTCTTTCTTTGTATATCCTCTCTATTGTTTCTTCGTTGTGTACGAGTGCGGTGTAGCGCACTCCGTTGGTGCGCTTATACTCTCTTCATGGAGTGGGTTTGTTTGTGCTGCAGCGCAATATCGCACTGAGCATGTTTTAAGCACGCAAACTCAGTGTCCGTGCGGCCGTTGCTCGGTCACTCGGTGCGCTTCAGTCATCTCTGGCCCAAAGAAACAAAATGAGTGTTAACTTAAATTGAAACTGTTTGCATGAAACTGGGCCCTGTTCTACATTAATTATCACATTCATTCATGTTTACATCCACTGTTTCCTTAATAAAATCCTTCTGTTGACATATATCGGCGAAGGCAGCCATACCGTTTCCTAGAAAATATTTAAAAAAAAAAACAATATAGAACATAATTCGTTAAGAGAATAATAATATAGAGATACACAACTTTTCATAGTATAGCTCAACATCCCTATGAATCCAACCACTTGGCCCTATCATCATCTACACGCACTAGTGGACAACCTGTAAACAGTTTTAATTTTTTTTTAATTTTATTATTATATTCTGTAAAATATGAAAATGAAATTTTAATAGTGAGTAAAATAGTATCTATGAATAAAAATAAATAAAAACTACCTGAATCTCCTGGTACCATGCGATTATTCACCAAATTTACACAAATGACTTTATCGACTGTTTCATCATTGAGTTTACACAAAATTCTTTTATTTTCTGGTTCCTTGTCGGCTTTAACTTCCCTCATGTATTCAGTAAAATATGACGAGTCAAAATCTTCCAATTTTGTTAGAGCTATGACTCTTGCTCTATGTCGTGTGTTTTTTTAGTATATTTTTACTCTCTATTTTTGGGATATTTTGTACAAAATCAACTGGATTTGGCAAACTAATAACACATATGTCGTTTTCGTAGTTCGGTTTGCCTCCATATTTGGTATTACATTTCAACACTATCTTTTTCTCTCTAGATTCAATTTTCATGCCGTTCGTTAGAAAAATTGTAAATTCCTGGTTGGCTTTAAAACAATGCGCAGCACTGATTAACTATACAATGTATACATATAAATTATATTTAGATTGAGAAAAAAAAATAGATAACGTATTGAATCTCTTTTTCGAGAACCAAACAGTAGAGAAATCGGATAAATTATTTGTAGCGGAATCTTTTCTCTATGTTTTGAAAAATAATTTGGAAGAGAAAAATTTGATTCAAAAAAAACAACTCAAAGAAAAAACAAAATGTAATCATTTCAAATAAAAAAGCTAGAAAAATTCCGTTATTTTTTTTTTTGTATGTAAAGAAGAGAACATTTTTTTAATACAGTATTTTGAAATATGAACTTAAAAAAGCATCCATTAAATACCAACTATGGATGGAGAAAAAATGAGTACTTACATTTTTATTTGTGATAGCAAACCCTGAGCAGAAACATTGAATCAAATCCACGGTGAAAAGAAAGAATGAAGAGGAATGTTGTGATGAACGGGTCGATCTACATCAATAGGATATTGATAGAATATTGATAGAATCAATTCATTCAATTGAACCTGATCGCTTTGAATAGACACGTGCTAAAAACAAATTGTTATGGTTTATGATTAGAATACCCGTCAAAACGATTGATAGTACATTCAAAACATCGCTCTTTTTTCTCATCGCGTATTTTCTAAATATATTGAACGAAGTATTCACATAACAAATCATTACTTAGCACAATTTGATATGATCAAATTCACTCAAACCATCGTCAATTGAATTTCAAGCGTCAGTTATTCGCCGACTACCGAACTGTCAACACCGAAATCTTTTGTTGTTTATTTTCGAGTACAACGCTTGCGTTGTTATCATTTTCGATCATTTCAATTTATTTCTACGTAAAATATCTATATTCTTACTGGCAGCGTCACGAAGTGCCTTGCCATCGTTTCCGTTCGGAAATTTTACCAAGAATTTCAAGGAGAAATTGTCAGTTGGCGACAGGGCCTGTCCCAGATAGGGCGCAAGTGGTGCGCTGCACCACGGCGCTAGGGCGCCGAAGGCGCGCGAGTGCTGAAATTTGTGCAAACTGGCGCTCAATTGCTTGAATTATACAAAAAAGAAAAATTCAGGCGTCGAGAGCGCCGAATGCACCAAAAGCATTTGATCAGCTTATATATATATTGAAGTGCCACTTGTATTTAAAGCACTTTTTACCAATTTAAAAATATTAAACAATAAGATTTCAGTATTTATTCAACCGACTACAAAATATATTCAGTTATTTTGAGCACCCTTTTCCATGTAATTCTCAGTAAACATGTGTATTCAAGCGCTATATTTTTGGAATGACAAAATTTTTTTGTAGTTTGCTCGCAGTAATTTATAATGTTTTCAATAAATCTAAAATGCAAATTTTCAGTATTACATAAGACAAATTTCGTTGGATTTTATTCGTGCCTTTCGAAATACACGAAACACCATGAAGTTCATAATATGAACGATACACACAATAGCGTACAGAACTTTTCTAACAAGAAAGTTACTCGTTTTGAGACGATTTTGAGTCTATTTCATTTCATCCTAAGAAAAGAGCGCCCTGGCAATTTTGCACCAGGGCGCAAAGAGCGCACGGACAGGCTCTGGTTGGCGAACACGTTGATGAGTTTTATCGCAGCACCACGGAGCTATTTATCGGTGTTTATGGCTTATTTCGACCGACTTTAATCGCTTGCAGTACGGATTTTGTGCGAAATATTTTAATCAAAGATTTCAATAATTTTTTCGACCGCGGTGTTTATGTGGATGCAGTGAATGATCCACTTTCGGGACACTCTGGAAGGTGACAGGTGGAAAAATCTTCGTGTTAAATTGACACCAATAAAATGGGGCGATTTTTTTCGACACTACTGGATTGTAAAAACCCGCTGCAAAATTACGTGGAAAATGTGGTCGAATCGGGAGAAACTGTTTGGACGATGTATTTGACCATGAGGTAATATTTCTTTCAGGCATGAGAATAGGAGAAATGTCAACCAAAGTCGGAATTGCTTCGATGCTTCAAAAATACAAAGTCGAACTTGGTGTGAGCAGCCTTGAAATTCCGCCGCAGATAGAGCGATTGTGATATTTGCTCCGTTTCAATACGTAAAACTCGAACACCATTTGCAGCTTTCGACATATTTGATCTAAAACTTGAAGATATTCATTTTTCTAAAGAAAATAAAGGATCTTTCCATCACATACACATGATGATCGATCCTAATTCAAGGATAGAAAAAGGTTTAGCTAATAAAATTGAATTATTTGAATCGACGGACCGCGATTCATTTGTGTGTTTGAGTTAGTTGTATTGTAGAAACTTTGTATTCAAAAAATGAACATAAAATAAATGCGAGAGAATGGTTTTAATTTGAAAATATCCGTTGAGTTGCAATAGCAATGCTCAATACGTCGTCATAAGCAATTAATACTCCTCCATCGTTAGGAAATGTCTATAGTGTGTATAATATATGATCAAAAGTAATAGCCTTACCCGTGTGGTTTTATTTCCTTCGACACTTAAATGATAAATGGACACCACCACAATGAATTCATTGACAACTTTCAGGCGTTCTCCATTCATTGAACGGATTTGTGTCATTTGAACACACAATGGGTCAATGAACAATGAATGTGAACCAAGGTCATTTAACCAGCGCTTAACATTAGGTAAAAGTCTGCCAAAAAATGTATTTAAAAAATAAAGGATTCAATCCGATCTTCAAGCATTCCATTCCATTTTAATCTGTCTATCAGAAATCTGCACGACCATGTGCGACGTTAAATTTTGATTCAAACTCAAAATTTCTTCATCGTTGCCCAGTTTATTTGTAAAATTGTAGAATCCACAATTCGATAGTGTCGAATCTCCTGAAAGACATTAGATTGCCGTTAAAAACTAAATGTGTCTCTTCTGAATCTTCAAATTAATTCCAGTAGTGGGTGCTAGAGTAACACTGGCGGGTGAGAATTCCAGCTCTTCTCCAATGTGTTGTTCGCCGAGTTCAACGTTGTACTTTTGAAGTATTGAAGCGATTCCGACTATGGTTGACATTTTTCCCATTCTCAATCCTGAAAAAGAGTTTTTAAGTTCTCAAGTGAAAAAAAATTCTCTGTAATGTCACGTAACTTGTTACATTTGGCATTACATTGCGTGTGTAATGTTAGAAAATCACATTAATAATGTTAGATTTCTGGCATTGCCGTTAATGTTAGGTAACATGTTAATATTGTAACGGACGGGTCAAGTAATAGCTATTACAATTGTAACACATTACCGGTAATGCTAAATTTTGGCATTACAATTGTAATATCATTACTTTGGCTCTTCGTTACAATATTAATGTGTTACGGCAAAATGTAAATCTGTATTTTGATATATATATATCAAACATCGAACTCACCGATACATGTGCGTGGCCCGGCTCCGAATGGAAAATATGGCATGTCAACAATGGTTTTACCATTTCGATTCTCATAGGAAAAGCGCAATGGATCGAATTTATCTGGGTTTTGGTAGTACTTTTCGTCTCTTTGCAATGAAAATGCCGGAATGAAAACGGAAGTTCCTTTCTCTATTGTTACATTGGACCCTGGGATCTTGTACTCTTTGGTACATTGCCTGGTTAAAATCGGGACAACTGGATATTTGCGCAGCGTTTCTGAAGGAAGAAAATCAATAAGGTGTGAAGAATGTAATGTATAACTCAATCGAAAATCGATCAGGCCTGCGCATTACCGATTGAGTTGGGAAAAGCAATCATCAATCGAAAGAGACAAAAACACACAAATGTTACTGATAATGCTTTAGATCTTAAAATGTCTAACGACACGCATATCAGTAAAGCGACAAACAAAAATAGTATCCGAACTGATATTTAATCGATAATCACTGTTATCTTATCAAATTGATAACCGGAATAATTTATAAATTTGCAAGGCAAGTGCTTTTGGCTGGAATTTGATCAAAAATTCAAACCAAACATTCGAAAACCTCGTATTTTTGCGATTAAATAATACTGACAACTCACCATCAATACAGCATTCCAAATATTTCAGCTCATTAATTGATTCATAAGTGAATTGGCCGTTGTGTTGAGCCAACACCGTATCGATTTCGTCTTGAATTTTTCGTTGAATCTCCGGACTCTTGGCCACTTCATACAAACAAAATGACATGACACCCGATGACGTTTCAAACCCAGCTGCAAAAAAAACGAACGATTGTGCGACAATCTCTTCAAAGCTCAATGATTTGTTGTTATCGTTCGTAATCACTGTTTGCCAGTCGTCGTCTAATTGAACAGTGCCGCTATTGCGCAGCTGAACCAACAATTGGAAAAAGTCTTTACGCACGATATTATTTTTCTCTCTCAATTCAAGTGTTTGTCTGACCACGTCAAAGAGGAAATTTTCAACTTCCCTGTCTAAGAAATGCATGCCTGACCACTTGAGTAAATTTGGATTTAAATTAAAGCACAGAAATCGAAATGCATTTGACTTAGTAAGATCAAACATTTGACGACCATATTTTCGGAATGCATTATCCGGGTCAGCAAAGCAATCAATATCAATGCCAAATGCCACCGATGCAATGGCATTTGTTAAATAACAGGCAGTTACTTCACGAAATTCGACTATTTCTCCCGATTCGGCCACTTTTTCCATGTAATTTTGCAGCGGGTTCGTGCAATCGAGCAGCGTTGAGAAAATCGCTCTCATTTTGCCCGATGTAAATGTTGGTGTCAATTTAAGCCGAAGATTTTTCCACTTGGCACCTTGCAGAGCGAATAAATGCGCCGAAATTGGATCATTTGCCTCATCCACATAAACACCGTGGTCGGAAAAATTATTGAAATCTTTAATTAGAATGTTTCGCGCGAGCTCCGGATCGCAGACAACTAAAGTCGGCCGAAACATTCCAAACATGCCAATGAATGGCTCCGTAGTGTTGCGATAGTACTCATCAACTTGTTCGCATAATGTCGTCTTCTGCATGAAATTCTTGCCGAAATTTCCGAACGGAAACGATGGCGTCACATATGGCACTCCACAGCGTTGCCAGTATGAGTACAAATATTTTACGTAGAAATAAATCGACAGCAATGATAACGCGTACACAGCAAGCGCTGTGCTTGACAATAAACAACACAACATTTAAAATGGTTTTCAAATGTGATTTTTCTAAAAGGAAATTATTTAATTAAGTCTTTTAAAAAAACACAGCAACTAAAACCGTCTTTTAAATCAATTTTCGAAATTCAGTTCACTTTGCTCAATGGACACTGATTCACGACTGAATAATCACAATCAATGTGAAGAGGTTTATATCTTTATTTTTCTCCTTCTTTTTCCTTATCAAACAAGCGCGCAATTCTTTGTCCAGTCAATTATATAGACAAGGTTATCTCAATCTTATTCTAATGCGTGTTAAAATATATATATTAATTTCATCGAAGCTAAGTCAGTGTTGTACAAAGATAAAATTTAGATAGATAAAATAAGATAATATCTCATCTTCATCTAAATTATTTTTTTGATTTTTCACAAATATCCAGAGCTCATGAATCGCAAATTCAGTTCACAGTACAACTCATTTTAATGAGAGCCACAGCGCTCGTGTGCGATGATTTTCAAATACAAACTTAGTTGTGTGCGCACACCCCTCACTTACTTATCCTTTGCTTCGTGCGGATTTCCGCTCGGTCGAAAAAATAAAAAGAAGTTCTACATAGCCGAAATAGGTAAACTCTTTTTTTTTTGAGAAATTGTGAACTGTTCGTCGCCCAGCGCCCACGACATTTTGATGCATTGCGCTACTCACAGAGTTCACTCAGTGCGATTCTTAATCCCTGCAAATATCTTATCTAAATAAATTTCAAGTCCTGTTGTACAACACTGTGTCAAGTCATGGTAATGTTATCTCACCTCTGTTTCGCAAAATAATTTATAATCGGTACAAAATATTATGATGATTGTTCATTTTTCGCTATCTTCATTTGAATAAGTATCTCATTTCTATTCAATTCCGTCTTTTTGGCGAACCGTTTATATGGACGCTTCGATAGACAATTCATATTTGATATATTCCATTTTGATGAATCAATGAAATATTAATATTAAGGGAGATGGTCTAGTTATGAGACGGGTTTTGTTTAAGATTAAAAAAAAAATTCTGTGGCTTTCAAAAATGGAAAGTTAGAGTTCTATCATGTAGCTTATGTCCAGACGCAACTTTTTTCCGATGAAAGTTTATTGATTCCAGTTACTCGAAAAAAAATTTGACCAATTTTGTGAGGACTATTTTTTTGGCCCCAAAAAAATTTTGGTCCAGTTATGAGACACCCAGAAAAATTGAATACAAGTGGATAAATATGAAGGAAACTCATCATAAAATGTTCAAATATTATTCTTTATTTATTATAAAGACCTTCAATGGCTAAAATAAAGAAAATTGGGCCTTTAATGGCCTTACATGACAAGGAAATAACAATTTTGATTCATCATCATCATCGAAATCCTCGTCTTCTTCTTGTTCTATGTCACTGTCGCAGTGTTTGCAAGTAAAGAAGCTTGCACGCATGACAGCGCATATCAAGTGAACTGGCCGCTTGCATACGTTGCATTGGATGGAATTTTCAGCGGTCAATTTGTTTGGTAACAGCGTCAAACAAATGATGCAGAAGTCCGTGTCTTCATCGGACGGTGGTGATTTTTCAGTTCTACGGCGCTTGGGCGGTGGTGTTGCTTTTGATGTTGCTCTCTTCGGTGCTGCTTTCTTAGGGGTTGGCTTCTTTGGCGTTGCTTTCTTTGCTGCTTTTTCCGCTTTCGCTGCTGCTTCTTGCGCTTTCGCAAGTGCCTTTTGCTTCAAAACGGACATGGTTTCCGGAGAAGTCAATTCAGCACTTTCCATCGGTTTTCGTCCACGATTCGCCTTTGGTTTTGGAGCCAACCGCATCCAAAACCGACGAAGTGTTGCTTGCAAGAGACATTAGTGACACCGAGCTGGATAGTTCAGAGGGTCAAAATTTTCTGCAACTTTCTTCAAGTGGCGCTGTAAGGTGCTCTTATCTATTCCATGTTCTTGGGAAGTCCTTCGAATACCTTTCTTCTCCACTATACATAATTTAATGGCTTGCAACAGCGCATCAAAATTTTCGACCACCTTATTTCGACTAGGCGTAGCCTTTTTTGGAGGAGACATGGCTGAAAATCCGAGAATATTAGTTAAAATACAATTGTAATTGCATATAAATGCGTTTTGACAACAAAAATGACGAAATATGACGTTTCTATACGCTTTCAGTGCAAAATCTAGAGTGTCTCATAACTGGGCAACACGGTGTCTCATAACCGGATCGAGACGCCATTTTGAACATTACTCACAAAAAAATTTCCACAACACATAATCGAACAATCCGAACTAGAATCACAAAATATAATCAAAATACAACATTTTAATGCATTACACTCACCTTTTTAACTTGATTTTCACAAAAAATTGGCACTATGAAAAATATTCCAAATCCTTTTTTCACACGATTTTCAACACGATGTTTGGTGCGTATACAAGCAATGCGTCTATTCACTTCGGTGTTCGCTCAAAAACTGGCGGACATCAAATAAAGAACATTGACAGCTCTCATACCAACATTTCCATAGCGTATGACAGAAATAATTGACTGTCTCATAACTGGCGCTGTCTCATAACTAGACCATCTCCCTTAATTTTGTCAAAATCACTCACTTCAGTCATCAGAGATATTAAAACCCGTTTTTCTAGTGAATTGGCACTTTTTCTAGCAGAAAATGACAAATCATGAATACTCAAATGTTTTAAAAGCGCATTACGGGGAGATAGACGAGAACTGTTCTGTACAATATTAACCAATAATAACCAATCGCAAAAGTACAACATATGAGTTAACTTTGCGAGATTTACGCACATGTTGTAAAGAAAAAAAAACGCTATTCGAATTTAGAAAGTCGTACGACTCATATATTCGTTGAGAATATATATGTTCTCTCCCTTTAATATCTCCGATTTAACAAAACATTCTCGTGCGTATCAAAAAGATGAAGTTCGGAATTTGTTCAATTTTATCGAAACTGTTTGTTGTTTAGAAAGTTTCCATTCGTGGAAATGTTGGCTATCAATGTAATTTTTACAATTAAAACCATTAAGAATAAACAACTTTTACTTCTTAGAACAACTCAGTCTTAAAAGAACGTGCTACAGTTTACTTTTTTAAATTTAAGTGGATTTCTAGGGGCTTTCATGTATATTCCATCCAAGAAATATACACCATAGATGACAGTTATATGAAATATTCACAATACTGGCAAAATATGCACGATATTCACGGAATATACACGATATTCATGAAATATACACCTCATATTCACGATCGGTAACAAAGATTCGACATTGCCGTAAACACATATTTTTTACACGCTGTGTATATTCTGTGAATATGGTGAATATTTTTCGTGAAAATATACATCATATACACGGATTATATCAGAGATTGCATATTTACTGCTGAGTAGGCCTGAACTGAGCTGAATTTGCTAACTCAGGCGCCTGAAGCGGCATTTTAGCGTACTTACGGTGCAAAATTGTCGTGGCACGCTGAAAATCCCACTGATTTTTTTTTTTTTTTTCTAATTATATTTGGGTAAATTCCAGCGTGCTACGACAATTTTGCACCGTAAGTACGCTAAAATACCGCTTCAGGCGCCTGAGTTAGCAAATTCAGCTCAGCTCAGGCCTACTCAGCAGTAAATATGCAATCTCTGGATTATATGCAATATTCACGAAATATTCACATAAATACGAATGTATATTTTGACTTAAAAGCCCCTAGGTGGATTTTAATTAACAATATTTTTGAACTGTTCCAACAATCCATAAGTAACGTATATAAATCATGTTCGTTGTACAGTTTAATTTCCATGCGATTGAAATTTTCCATTAAAAGTAGCTGATGACGTTTCTAAAAAGTAAATTGTTTTTCTGAAAGTAGGATTCTCTTGGTTTTGTTAAACAAATAAATTTCAATGAATCGTTATGATTTGGAACAAGAAATGACTGTTATTTTGGCAAAGTGACCACTGTGAGCTTTGAGAAAATGGCCAATTATTTGTATTATGAGGTTAATTGGCATGAACTGCCCATTGAGCTGCAGAAATATTTCATCCTCATGATTGCGAACATGCAAAAACCTTTATACTACCATGGATTTAGCATTATAATTTTGAAACTGGAAACGTTTTGCAAAGTGAGTAGCTTTAAGGATCGATGTACAGATTATACAATTCGTTTCGAAACTACGAATAATTCCATTTCTGTTTCTTCAGTTCATTCGATGTGTGTGTTCGTTCTACATGATGTTCAAAACGCTCACATCAGACAAATAATCAAGGACGATAATGAATAGTGACTAATACTAGTAACAACGTATTTAAGGGCATACACAGCGTTAAATGTAATCTAATAGTTATAGACCTTATAGTTCATAAAATTAAACGTATTCATTTTGGTGTTAAACAATACTTTGTTCATTAGAAGAACTGGCGCGTGGCGCCAATTACAAAAAGCTGATAGCCATGAATTATTTAATTTGTTTATATTCTCTGGACACGCCATGCACTTATAGCACTCGTAAATGTTTTACATGAAATTTTTAAAGTATAACACGTACGTCGTACGCACATTTTAAAAGTTCAATGAAAGATTCTTTATGAGAGGATTGCAATAATTGCAACACAACGGTGTTGGCTAATTGCATTTGAGATTTTTATATGACACAAAAATGATGAATCGAATTCGATACAATTATTGCAGACAAATCCAAATGAAGCAATCAAAATAACTCAAACTTTTTTCAACAATATAGTTTTATTGGAATCAAAAACTGTGCATAAACTGAATTGTGTGATAGCAGGAATGTGTTGAAATCATTCAATATCTTTTGAAACTGAGTGCAAAAAACAGAGTCTAGTCTATTTAGTGCAAGTTGCATTGTGCAACCGAAGTGATTTCTTGTAAAAATCGATGGGCTGATTCCATTTGTTCAACTATTTTTCGTTCGTAATTAAAGTTTTATTTGGTTGTCATTGTCTTGAATGCCATGTAATACGTTAGACCCGCTTTGAAGAAGTTGGTAAATGTTTCTAAATTCAAAACAGCAACGCCGAATCCGTGATAAAAGACTGGTTTCTGAGTATTAGCGACCTGCGAAGATAAACTGACTTAATAGCTCTCTTGGTGAGTCTAATGAATTCATTAGGAAATCGTTTTCTCAAGCAGAAGGTAAGAAAAATTGGCGCGGTACGGAAAAGTTTGAATTACGTATGTAATTCGTTTTAGATTTACCATAATTATGAAGTACTTTTGCAATTTAACTGGAAGTTCAGGCCAGTTGGATTCGTACAAAGCATCAGCCATGCCCTCGAAGCTTTGAGTGGCCAATTTGCCGTAGTAGCAAAACAAATACAGGTTTGCCACACCAACCAATCCGCAAGATACTAGCAGACCAACGCTGAAGTCAAAGCGTTTCAGTTGCTGAAAAGAATTTCGCAAAACATACATTTCTGAATTCTCAAAAATAATTAAAATTTTCAAAATGTTTCAACGTCTATGACACTGTCGGTTTTTGTTGTTGATCACCAACACACCAACACATTGGAGAAGAGGTTTGAGTGTAGATGCGATGAATGGATTTTAGAAAGGAACCATACTCAGTATGAATAAAGATATGGTTGATGAACCAATGAAAAATGCAGACATAGTTACCAAGTCCAATTGGAAAACGACACAAGTCATTGAGATCATGCTGCAGATCAACTGAATCAAAATGAAAGAACTGTAAACCTTGGCCGATTCGAGAAACCATCTTGAAAATAAGCAGAAATTAAATATCAGAAATTGATATTAACTATGCCTAAGACATGTTTTATTTATGATTTTTAATTTTGATAGTTAATTTGTCAACTATTCTCAATTAAGTGAGATAGTTGTAATATCCTCCACTATAGCGGAGTTTATATCTAGCTGTGCGAACTGATTGCAATCTCGTATTGACTATTTTGAAAGTCGAAACTCACTCTTTGACCATCATATGAAAACGGACCAGATCGCAAACAATCGTTTCATGGCCATTGTCTGGATTCTCCAATTTGCGTGTTGAATGACGGAACATGAAGTGAAATGCCTCATGGTGCCAAGCCATCGACATGAACAGACAAAGAACTGAACCGGTGGCAACGATAAACACTTCGCAAAGGAATGTGCCATAAAACACCTCGGCAAGGTATCCGATTAGAGTCGATTGCTGCCATGGTAATCTGAATTGAAACATTTTGATCGCAAAAGTCCAGTTCAATTTTATATAATACTATCTAGCTTTTAAATTCTTGTAAAATTTTAAGAATGAAACTAATTTAAGAAACTGAAAAAAGAAAGTACAAGTGTATGTACTTGTACTTAATAAGAGGAAACATTAAAAAATCAGAGCAAAATTGACTTACAATACTTTGAATGGATGATAAAGGTATTTCACATCAAAATTTTGACCTCTCTTCCAACAGAGAATCGCTGGCACTGCGCACATTGAACAATTATTCACAAGGTATCCAAAGACCGCAAATTTGAAGAAGAAACTCCAAACCCATTCGCTTTTCTTGTTTGCCTCCACCAAAAATCGAAATGAGTCGTTGTCTGCATCTGAAAATGTCAAATCAATTAAGTTTTTTTAAACGATTTAACTCCATATATTTTGGTCGTACATCAGTGGTGGATTGTACCATGCCAAATATCAATAATATTTTGAACGATTGAAAATTTTGGATAAAAAAATAAATCTAAATCAAGCATTGATTTAATTTCATCCAGGAAAATATTTTGCGTAGAAAAATTCAGTCATAAATCAGGGATCGAACGTAAGGGCGGTTTCTGGTTTACAAGGAATTCAATTATCAAAGTCAAAGAAATCAAAGGAAAAAAGTCAGTCAAAAAATCAACGAAGTCACCCAATAAAATCAGTCAAAAAGTCACAAAAAGTCATAAAAAATCACCAAAATCACCAAATCACCTGTAAACCGAAAATGAATGTTGTGTTCGATCCCTGACTTATTATGAATGACTTTTTTGATTTATTGATTTTTTGACTTGGGACAAAACGAAAAAAAAAACAATAATTGAAATGGTTTTGGTTTTTGTCTAAAAAAAATGACAAAATTGTTGAAATTCACTACGGACGACATGAGTTGTGAAGCTTTTCATGCAATGAAAATGGAAAATGCGATTGAATTGGAAGATAAAACATACTCGCCGCATAAATCACTGCCAAATGGTCGAAAATATCGGTTTTTATCTTCGATTGAAGGAGACACGCCGCGATTTGAATATAAACAATAGCCGAATGCGCGACAATATGCAGTAGAGCGTAAAGGCATAGTTCTAGATCGCTTTGGACAAACTTATAAATGAATGCTCCCGCACAAAATACAGCGCTTCCATTTACGACAAACGTGACCAACGTGTACGTGATATAGATCAATTTCATAATCATACTGGTGCCTTCTTCAAACGGATACATACAGAGCCACATCAACACATGCCTGTTCATTACTAATGGTTCCATTTTCGCCATTTTTGCTATTCCAATCAATTGGGAAGATTAAGAAATGAATTAAACTGCATCCAAAAACTAAATTTGTATAAGTCAATCATAGAACCACATTTTACTTATTGTGCTTCAATTTTGTATTTATCCAACAACACAGATATAAGTCGTTTACAAAAATTACAAAACAAATGCATGAGACAGATATTGCGAATGAACAGTTTTTCAAATAGTGAAGCAATGCTAAATACCTTAAATTTATTAAATGTAAACCAGATAATTTCATTCAGAACTTTAACATTTATATTCAAAATAATCAAGGGGCTGGCACCAAATTATCTAACTGAAAAAATAATTTTTAAGCATGAAACCACAAACAGAACACTAAGAAACACAAATGAAGTTTGTCTGACAGATGCAATTAAGGCTTGTAGCCAAAACTCCTTATTTTATAAAGGAATTAAATTATTCAACACACTTCCGATAGAATTAAAAAACCAAGAAAATTTAAATCAATTCCAAACAATGTTGAAAACATACGTCAAAGAAAATTTTTAATTGTTAATGCTGTTTTTATGGAGAAATCTAAATAAATAAACATATTATTATTATTATTATTAAATTTTTTTTCAATCGATTTCTGTGCTTTTATTTCGTTAACCCTAGTAACAAAAGTTGATTTAGAAAGAAATTGGAACTCTTTTAACAATTTTTCACTTCTGAGATTCCTTTTGGTACTTTTTAAACTCCTTTAAACCATGGTCAAGCACAAACTGTTTCAAAACACAATCCGCATCGCCTTTTATACCGTTTTCAATCGCTTTGGTCTACGTGCATTTCTGTGCGAATTACATCAAAAATTTAATTGAAAATAGTCAAAAGACCTGATAATTAAAGGTGTGCATTGAGTATTTGAAGAACCGGAATGGATTAGAACGTAGTTTTAATTGTTCTTTGATATCGAAAGTTTTCCACCAATGGAATGTGTGACTTACAAGCATGAATTAAAACATGCATTGCACACATTTACCAATCCAATAAACCATTTATCATGAATTCAAAATTATTTTGTTCGATGACAAGATTTTATCCACACATTTGAGCACATTGCAAATCAAAAATTCCACTTTTAATTGATACATTTCGAACCGCACAATTAATCGGATCAGCTTTTTGCCATCAATTACTAGGTATACTTTAAATGGGAGTCTTCTATTGAAAATTGAGTCGAAGAGCTTTCGCAGTCCAATTCGTTTGAAAAGTCATGCATTTATAATAAAGTAATATTACGTCGGAAAGAGAAGAAAAGGAATAAAGTAGAGAATGAAATAGTTTGTCTGAAGAGACTTATTTTTTGCCCATTTGTAAGGTTAAGGGTAAATCTATTGGAAATTCAAATTCAGTGGGATTAACATTGAGGGTTTTCCCGGTGTCCAATGACTTTGACATTGAAGTCAGATCGTTTTTTTCAAATTGCTTACTTTCGATTGAGGAACTGAACATTTTAGCCATTTCTGGGAATTTATTTGAAGAAATTGTCACTTCCTTGTCATTTCGATATTAGCGAGGGCGTTTTAGATGGAGTACGAAGTGTCGAAGCATTTTAGAGAACGCCAGATGATGCAAGCAGAAGAAATAGAACAGCTGAATAGCAAAACAATGATGCACAAAGTTTTATGGTTGATTCCATGGGAATCTGGAAATTGGTGAATTTTGATCAAATGAAAATGACTGGCTTGGATAATAACTATTATCCATCATTATAATGGATGTGAGCAATTGTCTTACGGCAATTTGATAGTAGTAGGGTTGGTCATAAAATAAGACAATATGAGTGAAATTGTCCGAAAATATGGATGGATTGATATATTGGCGGAAAATTGGACAAGGGTTATCCAATAGTGCTGTCTGTGTGCAATAATCAATCGTAATGATTGACTTGAAAAATTTAGGTTTGAAGCAAAAAAATTAAGTGACTTAGTTCAAGAGATTGTTTGAATATTGTTTGAAACGTTCAAAATGCAATCCACTTGAACACTTCTGTAAGTACACCTGCCATTCATCGCCTAATCGTGCCTGTAATTCTTCGCTTTAATCATGAGTAAATTGAATTAAATTGTAAACGAATTTGATTTTTTGCAATAACCTCAAACCGGACACTGAATGAATCACATCTTCAACTGAAACTGGAACATGAATAATTTTCACTTTCTTTAGTAATGGTAATGCAATGATCATAGTTTCATTTTGTTTGCGCCATAGAATGGTGACCATTTTCACGAAAAATTCACAGAAATTTATGCGGAAAGTAAGATAAACTACTTGAATTTAATCATTGTTTTTTGTATTGAACATTCTAGTAGAATGTTCTTAACACTTTCGAGAGAAAAAAAAGTTCAATGTTCAGTAGCAAAAGTGTTGATAAAATAATCCAATTCTGGTACAAATCTTCAAGATAATCGACTCATTTATTCACCTATTGGCATTGGCAGATACCAGCAACGAAATATCTGAGTTCCTTTCGAAAGCAAACAGCAAAAGTGAATGGATCTGGCGAGTTTACTTTAAATTCTTCATGAGCGGATATCTCATTGGAATGACGTTACAAGCCGTAGTCACTGCGTTACTTTAATGTTGTAAATGTGAAAATTTTGACACGGACAATTTGTACCATGCTTATCGAATAATGTGCGTAGTTCATTGTACAAAATTGATAGACTAATTTTCTGCAAAACTTTGAAGGGTAACTGTTGTTTTTTATATCATATTTGAGAAGAATACGAAAAAATCTTCCGATATGAATACTAGTAGTATATGTATGACTTATTTGTATTTTCATAGAAAAGTGGTTTATTTTGAGACTATGTTACAATTTGGATGGTTTACGATACTTCAATAAATAAACATAAAATATGAATATGAAAAATAGTTTTTTTTCGAAAATATCTGTTAACGTAGCAATGCTCATCAGCAATTGATATCCGCTGTTGCCTAAGTGAGACTACATTCAAATGTTCATTCCTTTACAATAAGCAATTGACAAATGTCAATCATCTTACATTCTTCTGTATTCTTAATACTCAAAACTCAGCTCCCCTAATTAATCGAACATTTCCATTAGCTCTATGCGCAAAATTTCCTCAGATTGTACCGAAAGACGACAACTCACCATTCGAAAAGACGTCACATTGTGCTATGTCATTTCATACTTACACAAAATTAAAAACACACTCTTGTTTGGTGCAGTGTGGCTTTTTATTTTTGAAATTTATTTGTGCATATCAGGAGCGTGCGCAATAAATGCAGCAAATTGCAAAATTGTTTGATATTCCAAACATTTGAGTTGCTAAATAACTGAAGCGAAAACATCAAGCCAAAAATTCCAAACATTCATCAAATAATTCGATCAGTTAACCGGTTGTGAGAGTCTTGAACATCATATAGTACGAAAAAACAGCTCTAATCATCTTTTGAAACCAAAAAAATGAACAAAATTTCATTTGAAACGGATTAAATTCGAATTTTAAATCATCCTTACCGCACAAAATGTTTCCAAGTTCAGGATGGCAACTTTGAATCCATGGTAATGAAGCGGGAGTTGGGCATTTTGAATCGCCAGAATGATATATTTTTGCAATTCAACGGGCAGCTCATACCACTTAATATCGTATAAATATTCAGATATTTTTGCAAAATTGTCGGTGACCATTTTTCCAAAATAACAATACAGAAATAGATTATAAGCGCCCGCCGAAATGTTCACAATAGCCATATACAGTCCAAGGTCGATGTGTTTGATCGCCTGAAAGTCATAAAATGCGCATTGTAATCGATCATTTGATGTGTGATATCGTTCAAAATAGTGAATTCAATTACCATGTCCAGTTGAAACACTGAACAAGCTAAAGCGCCCATGCTGCAAATCAGTTGAACTAAAATATATGAGCTGTAAATTTGGGATGACTGCTCAAACAAACTGAAAAAGTGGCAGATTGAAAACGAATGGTCATGTGATGGTTCGGTTCATTCACATTCGATCGAATTGAATGAAATAATAAAACTCACACTTTAAACTGAATATGAGATCGAATCAACTTAGAAAGTAGCACTTTGTCATTTTGGCTTGTGTCACGTTGGTCCAATTTGCGTACCAAATGGCCAATTATCTGGCAAAATGCACGATGATGCCAGCAAATCGAAATGAACATCAACAGAACGATGCCATTGTAGAAGAAATAGCAAAAACCACAGATAATATCAGCACAAATCTCTACGCAGTAACCCATAACCGTATGTTGATTCCATGGCCATCTGTAAAGTAAAATACAATTTCAGACGTGAGCATGTTTGAAAATATTCTAAATGTTTTCTGCCAGATGAGAGTCTTAATTTCCGTTATTATAATTTGGAGTTTTCAATGCATTCAATTACTTACATAACCAAATATGGAATGTGCAGATAATCTGTATCCAATTTACCAAAGGTCAGCCAACAGACTATTGCTAGAGCTATAGTTGAGAACACGTTGCAACTAAGAAATCCGCCAAGCAGATACTTGAAATAAAATTTCCACAACCATTCGCTTTTGTTGTTCGCCTCAGCCAAATATCGAAACGTATCCTCGTTCGCATCTAAATGCAACAAAATGCCAAATTTATTTATTTAAATATCTTTAAGAAAGATTAAATACATTCTGAGCTTTAAATCAAATTCACATTGTTTGTAGATCTGTGATAGATGTCCCAAAAAAGCCGTAACTTTATGCCGCAACACAAACATTAAAATATATGCATACGAGACACAGCCCATTGCACAAATTTGTAACATTGAACACAATGATTTTTCCAAATCAATCGACACAAATCTGTGAACATAAGCCACGCTCGTTACGAAGCCAATCACATTTGCTACGAGAACGAGAACACTGCAAATGATATAAACTTGTTTCTGGCATTTGCTCGTGGATTCATCGGGTGGACACACACTAAGCCACGTCAACACTCGCTGACCTGTGGCCAATGGTTTCATTTTCACACTAAATGCCGTCTCTGTTTATGTTTTTCGATAGATAAAATTGAATCGTTCTGATTTTGCTGGCACTAAGCACAGCAAATTGATGGAAAAAAAGATAAGAAAAATGAAAATATATCTTTGGGCACGACCAACGTAAACTCGTTGAAATTAGAAATTACAAACTAGAAAAAAAAATTGAATTTACAAAAAAATTTACAAAATTAAAAAATGTTCAACATTTTGTATGAATATCGAGCGGTCTACTACTCATCTCCAGCAACATGACTGAAAAATCGGAGCAACTGTCACTCTTACTTATAGGCAAGCAAAAAGAATTAGCATTCGTCGAAAAAGAGAAAAAAAACCAGAGACAAATGCCAATCAAAATATTATCTCGTCGTGGTAAAACCACAGCTGAAGCGAATTATTTCATGGAATGAAACGAGCAGAAAATGTGTGGATTAAAATTCTATGAAACGAGGAGAAAATGTGTCAGGTGTTGGGCAGTTCATATTTTGTGGGAAATTGACTGAAGATTTGAATTCTTGGTAAGCAATAAATTTCTTTTAACTGGCACTAGTTTAACCATCGATATGTCGCCAAAATGTCTGCAACAAATCGAAGGTTGTCGATTGAAAGCTTCATTATAATTAATGGTTTTATAATGAAGCTTTCAATCATACTGAAATCGAATGGAAACCTGCGAACTATCTCATCAAATATACCTATCTAATGGTGAGATGGTAACGTTAAACTCGTTGCATCCATGGTCACTTCAAATTACTTCTTTGCTACTCTGTTTCAAATCGCTCTCTTGACAACAATTCGTTCTTCGACTCGTGGCAATTCCTGTGATATTTTACTTTTTCCGCAGTGTCCACCATCGATTTCCAATCAATGAATAAACCAGCATCAAAACCGTGCCATCAGTGCACTGATATGCAGAAGTGCAGCACTATTCGTCATATGGAAAATTACAAGCTACCTTACCTAAGGGGAGTATTTCAATGTCATCGGCAATTTTCCAGCTAATGTACACACGGCGTATCAATTTCTGCTTATTTATTCAAAGACTTTTTCTACTGTTTTCTTTGGATTATCGTTTTGGGTTATTCACAAACGAATTCGACAAGCTTTTTGCTACTTTTTCAGCACTACGTTTATTTCATTGATTATTATTGCATGTACGATGTTTGCAAATATAAATATTAGAATTAAGCGAAAAATGCCGATTATCACAAGCAATAGATGGAAAAATCAAAACTGTTTCATCAGTCAAAATGAATCATATTTTAAGATGAAACGAACCGAAATTGTGTTATTGGCGTAAATACGTGTTATCTAAAATATGCTTGTGTGAATTCGATAAAAAGTCGCAAACATTTGAATTTTCAATCCTAGGGGGATTTCTCACGAAAAAAATGAATGAATTCTTATAAATTTTGAAAAATTTCTTCAATTCGGTCCGATTCGATCAGTTTTTGTCAATTCGTGTAAATAAATGTACATTTACACTGAACTTTTGAATTATGCTTCAAAGAAATTGTTCTGGAAGTGGGTTTTAGTGGATCTTAAGGTTCGTTCAGAACTGCTCCCGGTTCTGGAAGTGGATCTTCAGGATGGTCCAGGGCAATGTCAAACTGAATCTGATCCAAGCAAAATTGTCATTTCAGTACATTTTCATACAATTTCAATAAAAAAGAAGAAATAATAGAAATTTTTGCAAATTTGCTCAAACTTTTTGTGTGAGAAATCCCCCTAGTTTCAATCAGTTCACAATGTGTGTGGACAGTTGAACAACTGGCGAAAGATCTGTTGACAACTACAAGGTGGACTTTTCGTCCACTAAAATATGCAATGGGTATTTCTGATTTGTGGCAGATTGCTAAGCTTTTCAACCGAAATCACTATTCCAAGACCACATTTAAATATGGAAACGTCTCGTTTTGTGAACTAATTGGGTTGAATATATCCGATGAACTAAGTAATCCTTGATGATATTCAATGCTTTACACCAAAAAAGATTCCCCTTGCTATAGACACATGTTTGAAATTCAACTTTTTTCTATAGAAAATGCACATTGGAGCAGAGGTGCATGTTGTCAATCAACAGAGTGTTTATTTTCCAGTGTTTGTTATCTAAACAGTCGATTATTTCCACTATGTTTCATAATCTATATGAATACCATCCACGAACGAATCCATGCACTGAAACAACTCAATCACCTATTAAATGTAAACAAATCAATCTTCACATTTAACTATCAAATCGATTCGTTCTGAATTCATTGCAACTACTTAAATTCCGATTAGACGAAGAAGCAGAGGAATCCTTGCGGAAAATTTTCCAAACAATTTTCAGATAGAAAATGTTGTTGCCTAACATTCGAGTAAAGGGAGGTAGAAACGCTTAATTGACGCTGGTTTGACCTTCGGTATGTCGCCAAAATGTCTACAACGAGCCGACGGTTGTTGATAAAAAGCGTCATTATAAAGTCATTAAACGGAAACCTGTGAACTATCTCATCAAATATATTCCACCACTTCAATCGGTTCCCAGAGTTTCAGTGCGGTTGATTTTGATTGAAAGCTTCAAACATTTTGAGGAGCTTTCCAGTAATCAAATAATTGACATTGCCACCAAACCAAATCGCCATGGCGGTCTGTTGTTGACAATACCGAAGTGGATTGAGTTTTTCTTAGAATAAAATATGCGATAAATATGTCGGACCACTAGATTGAGACATTATTCGTATGTTTACCATGATAAATCGATAAAGCGCTACACAGTTTGCACTTTTCAGAAGAAAAAAAATCATGAAAAATGGAGGAAAATTCCGCTAAAACATGTACAAACTGTCATTCATTCTTGATTAAATTTCCAAAGATTTGCTGTAATGCTACTGAAGCTTACGGTCCATAAGCTGTAGTTCAACTGATTTGCAGCATGCTGTTTCTAGCACTTATTGTTTTCCAATTCGATCCGGTAAAATGAAGTCAATTTGCAATATAATTATTTAGACCGTTCAAGTTATAATTGTGTCCAATGCATTTGACATTTACATCGAAATCTTTTTCTGATTTTTGGCAAATACAGCACCTTGAGTTCAGCATCTATGTTAATGATAATTTTCGATGCAAACACCTTTTCCGATGCATGTCGTTTTTCTGCAAAATGTACAACATTTCATTTTTACTTTAAAAACTTAAGTAATTCAAACGATTTTTCATTCTTTCTTTTACAAAACACAAGAAATTTGCCTATTGATCACACTTTGTTTCAACCGTTTCAATAGTATTACCACGACTGAATGAATGTTCAAATTTAACCGTAGAGCCGAGCAATGTTTTTGACCTTGATGTCATCAATGTGCAAAATTCAAGAAAAACACTGCAATATGGTAAACTGGAATAATTTAGTAAAAATTAATTTATGACCATTTATTTTCAGGCAATCACACACACGCAATTCGTCCGACAAGTATGAAATATTTCATTTCTGTACGGAATAAACGTAGATCAATCTGGATCTGGAGTAAATGCGTTTGCCGAATTATTAGATAATGTTTCAATTTTTTTTTTTTCATTCAAATCATATGGAGATTGAATAACACAGTGCAACATTTTTTCGGTCATGGAGGAGGGACTCACTTTTGAGAATCGCTGCTGAAAGTACTTACCAAAACTAGAAATTCTGCATCATTCGTTTTGCCAACTTGGTTGACTGTTGAATTTTAATGAAATTATGTATTTTTTGCTCAAACTGGATTTTGAATATACTTATAAGTATATTCAAAACCGTGCAGCTCGGTATTCTTTGATCTTCATAATCAATCTCAATATATCACAAGCGTAAAAAAAGCAGCGAGACACTCACATTATTGATTGATGTGAATGGATTTTTTTCAGCGACACATGTTAGTGATACGGCTGTATTTCAATTTGGTATCGCATGGATGTAGTTCAAATTTTTTTAGTTCATAAAATTGAAAATAAGTTCTAAGCATGTTTTAGAAAGAGCAATATTCTGCTCCATAATTCGGTTATCAATCTCAATATAAGGCAAGCGTAGAAAAAACAGTCAAACACTATCTAATCTAACACTAATCTTTGTTCGATTTTTTATGAATGATATTTCTCGGTTACATTGAAATTGGAATTTCTCCAAGGTTACATACCAGAGCTTGTGATGAGCCGAAATCAGCAGCACTGACTGACGTCAGCAAAATGGAATGAAATCAAACACATGAAACGCATTATCAGCCCAAAGTGTATTAGTGTGTGATTATTGATTCTAATGTATTGAGATAGCACGCTAGCGGGCCGTGCTTTCAACACTCAAAATTTATACGAAATCTTGAATATGACATCATCAGCTTTTGTTTTTGATGTTGTAAGAACGCAAAATTCCTAAATTGAAATTGGCTGATGATTTTGTCTGAAAAGATGATGTGGCAATTGCTGTAAAAAGTGAACTCCAGAAAACAAACTTCAAATGACAAACGATGAACAGCTACGGTTATGATATTAAAGTTTTCGTGACCGATATTGATCCGGATGAACAGGTTAAAGAATCGATGAATCAATGCTGCGGAAAGTAAAATGGCAAATGAATCGGTGAAGAAATCAATTCTTATGAAGCTTTGATCGTTGTTGTGCAACATTTTGAGACGTCACATTTTGTAGGAGTAAGTAATAGAAATAATTTGGCTTTATTACCAACTTCAGCAGCGGCGACAAGCGGATTGCTTAATGATCTGCACATAAAGATTAACGCAAAAACCATGGTTGTTGCCATGACCACGGCAAACACGGTAGGAGAGGCTAATAAAGAGAATCCGAAAAATTACAAAAATTCAATAAAACAAAAAGACTTCACATTTTTCTTTTTTTTTTCTTTTTTTAAATTTTTTTTTGGTTTTTACATCGATAGTATGTTCAAAGCCGAGTTTGTAATCAAATCCTTTGATCTCATAAGGGAGATTCACATTCTTTTTGAATAGTTTTCTATTTTACCATAAAACAGTCTCCTGTGTGCATCATGCTGTTTGCACTTTTTTGGGGCCAATGATCATGGTTTTTTGTTGAAGATACTTTTTTACCGTTTTAGTTTTAAGTAGTGGCTTTGTATACCGTAGACGTTAAATTCTATGGGTTTATTTTTTTTGTTTTAGAAACTTGTTCTAGTAATGTGTATTTCACTGATGAACCATCTGCAGGTGGATTGGGTACATCTTCAGTTTTTACTTTCAGAACATATTCATAGCCGGATTCATGGTTAAAACCATTAATATGTGAATAGAAATATGTCCAATCATCGGTAGAGCCATCTTTCACCCGTAGACATTTCTGTGGAAATGGTCCGAAGCAGTCAACAGTTTGCGGGGCAACGGTTAAAGTCATTTCATCTCCGTTTGATGTTTGATTCACTTGATTGCCGCTTGAATTGTCGCTTTTCTGCAAAATAAACATGTTTCTTCAGTTTTTTTCTTCAAAAAAAATCGGAAAAGATTTTCTTATTTAATCTTTCTCTAAACACTCTTCTTCTCCGTGCACCCACTGCCTGCGGTGTTAATATTCGGTTTGACCCGTTGACTTTGAAAAATTAAGTTATTTAAACGTTTTTTTTTTCTATTCTTCCTTTTGCAAAATGCAATAAACTTGCTTTTTCACTCACAACAACTGGGTCTGCAGCTGAAACACTCTGCCATGACATGGCAATCAATACCAAGGCTATGAATAACGGAATCTTCATTTTTGCTCTGATCACACTTTGCTCCGATTGTTTCAATTGTTTTACCACGACTGAATGAATGTTCGAATTTAACCGCAGAGCTGAGCATTGTTTTTGGCCTTGACGTTATCAGACATATACATTTAGTCCATAGCACGCTGGTTTGCACCACACTAGAATAAATGTATATGGTTTTACTAATGATTCATTGGCAATCTTGCACATGTGTTAGTAAATTTGTCTACTACTCTTAACTGTTCTACGTTTATTTCGTATAGAAATGAAGTATTCCTTAATTATCGGTGCCCGACAGTCGGGTGAATCACGTATTTGACCTTTTCTATTTCTTCTTCGCTTGCAAATTGTTTGCTGATAAGAACTTTTGAATTGTGTTTTGGGTTCTATGCATAAAATACCTAACCTTTGCCGTATGTAACGCTTCTTCAAAGTTAAAAAGTGCATTGGATTGCCTCGGAAATGCATATATCGATTATGTAACAGTTAATAATAACGCTTCATACGATTGCTTTCGTTATCAATAGCAGTAATTGTAAAAAAAAGTGAATATTCAAGAAAAATGAGCGAGCCATCCGAATGATTAGATTATGATGTCCTATTTATTTATTTTTTAGCATTCAAATCATATGAAGATTAAATGTGTTTAGAACTTTGAAGCTCCATATTCATGGATTTCCCTGATTCGGTTATCAATCTAAATATATGTCAAGCGTATAAAAAGCAGCCAGATGTTGAGTTATCAAATTATAACTGACCTTATTGCACAGTCTGACAGCAACGTGAATCTCTATGTAAAAATATGACGAAGAAACTAGCGCCATCTCAGGACGTTTTTCCCTACCATATGACCGTCTATTGAATACCGGTTTGACCGAAGCGCACATATGCATGAGTTGACAGGTCAAGCTCGTTAGGTGGCGCTAGTTCTGCGTATTTCTGTAGCTGGCAGATTGTGCCTTATTGAATAGTATTTGCTCTTTGTATACAGTTTTAGAATGTCTAAATATAATTAAACATAACCATTTAAGGTAACGAATGGTTAACGCTAGTACTATTTATTTTCGGGTTGTCACTTATTGATCAGTTGATCATTCACCTTTGTTATCTTTTTTTTCGCTTGAGTCATTTGATGAAAGAACGAATAAGAACAGGTTTGTTTTTGATTTTGCGTTCAATGCATGCAAAACGTTTCAATTTGTTGATTGATTGATTGCTAATAAGTTTGTTTAGACCATTGAAGCTCGGTATTCTTCGATCGATTGCGAAGAGCGGTTTGAAATTATCAATCTTAATACATGTCGAGCGTATTTGTTTGAGGAAGACAGAATGAATCAATCAATTATGAATAAAAGACATGTGTTTTTTTATAACATCTTGAATGGTATGAAATGTGGCGATGAAGAACTAGAGCAAATCACAACCGTATAATAACTAAGACGAAGAATACCTTTTGTTTTGAATCAAATCAGTTCATTCTAAATGCTTTTATTAAAGATTTTGATTTTAGAATAATAATGAAAAGCACGAAAAATACCACATGTTTGAAAGATGTTACAAATTAAATTACCTTGATATCACGTTTCCAGTACAGTCACGCGCACATTCAAACCGGCTGTTTCATTTGAACGTTAGATCATTCAATTCAAAAATCAGTTGCACTTCAAAAGTGCAAGAGAACAGTTGTTGTCGCATCTTTGCAAAGTTGGGTTATTATTTTGCAATTCACGAATTCTGTAGTTCACGCTTAAGAAACGCTTAAGAACCTATAATTATTTCCGCTGATTCAGCGGCGCTAAACTATCAGAAATTATAGTGAATTTGTTTTATAGAAAGAAATTATAGTGCAATACATTGTAGTAGACCTGAACTAGTGAATTTCGCCAAAGTTTAGTTGACGAAGGTCAATCTTAGTCTTGTTTTCTTTAGTCTGGTTTGGAACAATTCAAGTTCATTAAGTATTGAATAGAAGCTGCAGCTTGCTGCATGCGATTGCGATACAAAATTAGAAAAGTGAACAATAAAATCGAGAGTTTGAAGGAGAACCTCTTATATACTTCATTTATTTTGCCATTCATGAATATATGTGGGACAAATACCGATTGATTTCAATTGTGATTTAAAGATTTTATTGTTCAAAATAATAATTTACCAAAAAATGAGCCATCAGCTGAATGAATCGATAAAGAGTGTAGAAATGAAGGAAAAATTCAAATTTAGAAGCATTTTAGCTCAGGTAAGCAAAAGTTTTTACATAAATTCAGAACTTTTTTTTCTCCATTCGCTCAAATATATCTTATCTGCAGTGATTCAATTTAAAAACAAAACACTCTTTTAGGTTATTGCAACAACGGTGAAAAATTTACTTTTACTCAATCTCGGACTGTGCTACGCATTGGCTTCGATCGTCATCCCAGCTTTAACAGGCATTCGAAATGAATACAATCGCAACGAACGTCTTTCGATTTCACAAGATCAGGCATCTTGGTTAGGTGAGTGAATCCCTAGCCGAATACAAAAAAAAATTTCTCTACACATGCATTCGATACAAAACTCATCCGTTTCACGCATTGGAGATATAATTGGTGTCAGAATAAGTAGACTTTTCCTAGAATTTAGACTAATTGACTGGAAGTGCGTTAATTCTTTTGAAATATTCAAAATGCCAGCAATTTTACCCAATCATGAGCTATTCTATGTTCAAGTTGATTCCGTTTTGATACCTTCTTTGTTTGTTCTTCTCGTTTGGTATAGGAAGTATGGTTTTTCTTATCCAACCATTGGGGAGCATTCTATCGGCGGTATTAACAGGTTAAAATGATTGACTTTTGACTCAAATTAGAAAAAAGAGAAGTTTAATTGGAAATCATAATCGTTTCATTTTTGTTTGAGCAGATCCATTGGGTGAGTTCAACTTTACACATCAATAGAAGACTCACAAAACATCATCGACCATTTGCGTCTCGACGGAGACATCTGTAATTGTGATGAGAAAATGATTATTTGCAACATGAAATTTTAATGCTTTTCCGCAGGTCGAATTAAAACGATGATCCTCGTGAACATTCCTTTTGCAATTGGATGGTTTCTAATGTACCGAGCCAGTGCTGTTTGGGAGATTTTTGTTGGAATGGGTCTGCAAGGACTGGCCATTGGCTTGTTGGAAGCTCCCATTTTAACCTATCTCGGTGAAATTTGGTTAGAACTGAGATCATTTTTTGATAATTTATTTTCATTTTTTATTTTTATTCTTCAAACATTCTTATGGAAATGAAGAAGAAGAACATTTCTAGAAGTTTTAGACAGCTACGTTCACAATCAAAAAATAACTTTTATCGCGTACAAAAAAGCATAATGGGAAATCTTTTCAAGGAATTGAATCGATCAACAAACCATCGGATCAAAGTCCATTGATTATGAAAATTTGAAAAAATTAACAATAGCTTTTGCATCGAACGAGAGAGTTCCACGGATGAGCGAAAAATATGGATCAAAACGAACAAAAAATTAAACAAAACGAACTGAAATGCATACAAATCTCTATTTTCTAATTCATCAACATTTTAAATGCTATGTACCTTTTCTCATTTAGCGAGCCGGCAACACGCTCAATTTTACTTGGATACACTTTGATTACTTTCACATTTGGAATGTCCATTATATTCGTGATGAATACATTTATGGCGTGGCGAATGGTGGCCATGATTTGCTTTGGTTTGCCCTTTATAACGGCGATTGCACTTTGTTTCGTAAGATTTTCATTTTTTTTGGTTTATGTATGGTTTTAACAAGTTTTTAATCAAAAGCTTGATATTTTCGATTAAAAGTTCGATATTTGATCAATTCGTTTGAAAAACCGAACATTGAGTAGAAAATTGGTCCCATTCAAAGGGTTAGATATCAATTCAGATTTCAAAATTTCCATGAAAATCCAGAAATTTTAGTCTTAAATATAATTTCTATTCTATTTTCAAACATTTTTCTATTGCTCTCTTTACAGATTCCCGAAACACCACAGTGGTTGTTATCGAAAAATCGTGTGGCCGATGCTGAAAAGTCGCTTCGTTGGTTGCGCGGTTGGGTGTCAAGTGAAGTGATCGCACAAGAATTCCACGATTTAAAGCGGCACAGTGAAAGTTTTAAATCATGCAACGAATGTATCAAACAAGATGTAAAGTGTCCTCATCCTCCGCCGACGATGCGAGAGAAGCTCGCTGAAATGAAGAGGAAACGTACGATCAAACCATTTGCGATTGTTGTAATTCTATTCGCTCTGTCTCACATGACCGGTGTGCTGACAATGCGGCCATACATGGTGCAGGTTTTCAAAGCCTACGAAAGCCCGATCGCACCAGATCGAGCAGCGATGATCATGAGTCTTCTCGACAACGTCGCACAACTAGCATTCATGTGTCTCGTTCATTACACGGGCAAGAGAAAACTTTATTTAAGCATGGTATTTGGTTTGGTGGTTTGCACACTTGTGATCACTTCCTATGGATTTATCTTCTTACCACAAGGTTTCAATTCCTTCGATTATGCACATCACTCAAATTTTCGAGTGGAATGCAAGGGTGTCAGCTATATTCCATTGATTTTCCTCTATCTATGGAGTTTCTTCTCGTTTTGTGGATTCAACGGAATGCCTTGGATATTACTATCTGAAATGTTCCCATTTAAATCTCGCGGCATTGCAAGCGGTATGGCAGCTGCTTTCTATTACTTATTGGGTTTCATTGCCAAGAAAACATATTACGATTTGGAAGTGTCAATGTCACTGCCTGGCATCACACTATTCTACTGTATTATTTCTCTCTTTGGATTGATTTCAACGTACTACATTTTACCCGAAACGGAAAATCGCACGTTGGAAGAGATTGAGTTGCATTTTATGGACAATTCCAAAAAGATCATTGATTGGAAAATTGAATCAAACACAGCAGAGCTAAACAAGAGGAAGAATAACAAGAATAAATCTGGCTTTGACAACAGAGGCTTTGAGACGGAATGCTCAAAAGTTTGATCACCACATTCATTGGTATATTTTTCCGTTAAGTAAAGTTTAAGGTCCGATTCGAATGCACACTTCCTATACAATTTTGACTCTAGCCGACGAAACAGAAAAGCAAAATAAACTGGAAGAATAAACAAAGTTACTTCAATAAAAATTCACATGTATTTCATTAAATTCAAATGTTGTGCTGACGTTAATTAATTGAAAGAGGTTTAGTATTGTCTTGCAAGTTGCAACTAAATACGCTGATTACTATCAATCAAATGCAATCTGTTTTCACTCGAGAGCTGCGTCTAAGGCAAACTACATGCTACTAGCGCCACACTGAAATACATTTGATTTGCATTGTACACGTAAGCGGTGAGAGTTCGAACTATCAAATTACAACAACAAATTACACAGATAGGCTCATCCCTCGTTTTCACTGTTAAGTCACATACAACTTTGCTCTGTTGGCGATTATATTTGAAAGGCAGCTGCTTATAAAAACGATAAGACCGCACTCATGCATTCATAAACGATGAACAATAGAGACGTGAGTTGTTTTGGCATCTGCATTTCGATCGATCAACATAATGGTGAATTCACGGTTCCTGATTCTGGTTGCACTTCCTATCGAAATTGCTTTGATTTTAACATACATTTTCAAATTCAAACTATATAGAATTTGATACAAATATGAAAAAAAAAAAAAAAAATTCGTGAAGAAGTCTATTTGCAAAATTGCGAATTTGTCGAGTCAGCTGTAATGGTTTTGAACATCATATAATTGGTTACCACCGTTTTGATTAACTAAAAATGTTAGAAATCGAAATTAAATGCTACAATAAAAAGACAGACACACAAAAGTTTTTACCGTGATGAATGTTTCCAAATTCAAAGTAGCAATTTTAAGATTCCAACCTCGATAATAAATTGGCAACTGCATATAATTGATCATAAAGCGTAAGTGCTGTTGTAATTGAATGGGTAAGTCTTGCCAGTTCGATTCATATAGGCAGTCACCCATGCTCAGAAAACTTTCAGTTGCTAATTTACCGTAATAACAGTAAAGGAACAGATTCAATCCACTAATCGTGGCAGCCATTAAAAGGGTGAGGATGTTGAAGTCGATGTGTTGAAACTCCTTGATTTTTGGAAATATGAAAAGAATGAGGTGAAAGATAAAAATAAAATTAGAAAAAAGCTCTCCGTATTGTGAATATAAAAATTAAAAATTTAGTAATTTCTCTCCAAAGTTGATTGTTCATTGAGAAAAAAAGCTTTTTGTACACCTGTTTACGCGCGCGTGTTTGTAATCAAATATGGACTGTAAATACTCAATTATTGATTGGAATACCAAACTTCGCTTCAAGAGCCAATACCAAAAGAGAGTGGGAAAATGACATACCAAATCCAATTGGAACACGACGCACGCCAAAAACAGCATACTGAATACCAACTGAGCCAAAATATAAACGCCATATACATCCGAGGTCTCTAAAAACCAACTAAAATCAATCATGCATTAGATGTTATTTTTGAAACTTCCACGAAATGAATTGATGAATCAAATGAACAAAATACTGTTGTGAGCGACGTGGAAACCAAAAAAAAAATCAAAACAATCTAGAAGACTTGATAACTTTCAATTGAACGTTATTCGTTTTAAAACGAAATCTTTAAAACACTCTTATTTGAAATGTGTCTCACTCTTTGACCATGTTATGGTAAATAATCAAATTGCGGATGGAATTTTTGGCATTTTGATCTCCGTTCAGTTGATTCAATACGTCTACTGAACGTTGGAATATTCCATAGAATGCCTGATTGTGCAAGCATATCGAAATGAAGGTCAACAGCAACGAAGCGTTTAGAAGCATATAGGGCTCGGTAACGAGAAGGTCATAGCATACTTCGCCGAAATATCCAAAGGTAAGCTTGATTGTGAAAAAAGAACAGAAAGACAAAGAATTGTAAATTGTAGAAAAACGAAAAGATAAAATAAAATTGGATCGCATCAAAAAGACTACAGTGGATCTACGATGAATTTCAGTTTCGAAGGAAAATATGCGCAGAGAATTTCAATGCGAATGTATAACCTAGATCGATTGTTCTTCAATAAATAACGCATCAATTCATTAAAGTTAATCATATTTTGCTTACATAAATTTATACGCATGCAGAAGATATTTGGTATCAACGACGCCTTTCGTATACCAGCAAACTGCAACAGAGCCAACGGTCATTGATATGGTGTTAGCGAAAAATCCACCCATATAAAATTTAAAGCAAATGTTCCACATCCATTCACTTGTTTCGTTTGCTTTGACAAAAAATTCAAACGCTTCTTTGCTGACAACTGGAAAATCGAACAGAAAAAATAGATTCGCTATGAATTCATGTAAATTCATTTGACCAGAATGCAAATGACTTTACTTCGATGAGTCTATTTATCTATACCTAACAAAATGTTTGCAAATTAAAAATTATCTTACTTGTTTCATAAATTGTCGATAATCGTTTGAATATGGCAGTAATTCGTTGTCTCAAACAATACGTAGCAATGATGGCATTGGTCATTGGCAAAGCCGCCGTGATTTGAAATAATGCGTATAAACAATTTTCAACCGACATGTACTTTATACAAAATGCAATACTCGATCCGATTACAGTCAAATTGCAGGCTAATGTTGTGCATGGTAATGCAAAATGGATGCATCTCTTCCAATTGCTAGTCGATGGGTCAGATGGAATCACACAAAACCATTTTAATACCTTTTGAGTTGTTTCCGATGGTGCCATTTTTGATTGCTGGAATGAAAAAGAATCGGATTTTAGAGAAAAGAGATGAAGTAAAACTGAACAATTAGCATAGATGAGTATTCGAATCTTAATAGTTGAGCGAATTTTTTTGCAAAAACTTGATTTTTAATTACAAGTTCATACATATCGTACATTTAAATTTTTTTTATTTCAAATAAATTTTTTGAGTGCTTATCAAAATCCCATTGTAATCATCACTTTCTAATCTTGAAAGCACTTTCCAGGTGTGTCTATATAATCTTTCTTAATCTTAGGTTTTAGGTGTTCAACGGTCGATTTAAACCGAGCTGTATTTCCACTTTGCCCTTAATTACAAGGGAAATTTGCGTTGAAATATTTTTTCTACGTCGTTTATTTTGAACACGTAATATATATCAATTGCTGAGAGTTTAGTCAATTCTTACCACTTTGAACGCCACTCTGAATTCATTTCAATTTCGTTTCTAATGTATCAGCACCCGTTCTCGTTCAGCACTCAATCTCAATAAACATTACTTTTTTATCAACTCTCTGAACGCATTAAAATTCAATCAAAAGTAATCATATTAAAAATGAATTAGAATAGCTGTGGACATAATTTATTGTTGACATATATTGTCCGTTTGGCTCAGAAAATTTGACGATGTGAGTAATACAATGGAATTCAATTATTATAGAAAGTTTTTTCAGGAAAAACAAACCTAACGCGTTAATGCCAACCGCACTTAAAAATAAGCGTTTGCACTTAAATCTGCGCTTATTCATATACTCTGTACATTAATTGCTCATACACAACCGAACTAACGCACATTCCTCTTTGTATCGTTCGCTTATTTTTAAGTGTGGCTGGCGTTCACGGGAAGCCTTTCTGCATTGCCACAATCAAGTAGAAAATGAAATGAAAAACTTTTGATTACTCCATAAAATATATATTGTTGTTCACTCATACGAATTATTTAATGAATAACACAAGAAAAACAGCGCAAATCAAACGATTTTTTGATCGAAAATATTTCTGAGAATAGGGGCGCACTTATTATCATCAGATGGTAAACATGATTGAGATTTTACGAATAATATGGATAGAATTAAAATAAATTTTGTTAAAGGCGAATGAAGTTTACATTGATTTAAATGTCCATTATTCCAGCGTACTTTAAAATAGATCGCCTGATGAATCATATGCCCGTGGGCAGTTTCTCTTTGCAATAACTCCATATGCCGTTTTTCCGATTGGAATTTGATTTTTTTCAGTTTTGTTCAGCCGGTCTAGGTACATTTTAATAAGCGTCTCGTTGTGGAAATCCTTTAAAATTGGTTGTTGTGACGAAAGTCTATTCCAAAAGTGGACGGCAATTGATTTATTGGATTTTTGTAAAACTTCACTTGTGAACCGGGCATCAAAATATCGCTCCCATTGTGAATAAGGAATAGGATAGAATGCTCCTTCGGGCAAAACATTGAAACGCCAACAAATTTCTGGCTTCATCTCACTGACTTTGGTCACATTGCAAATCTTGAACAAAGACAGAGTTATGGCATCTGGTCCAGTGTTACCCCAAATTTTTGGATTAAAATTGTCACACACCGTTCTATTGGTGGAAAATTTAGGGATTTAAAAACATTTTTTCTAAATTAATAAGTTGTGTTCCATTTGAAAATGAATCATGACATGAAAATGAATAAAGAACATGTGATTTCACATTTACTTAATGATAATCCCAGCAATTTTATGACCAAGGCCGTCACTGGTGAGTCCAATTGCTCCACAAGCTACAAACTTTCCCGTTTCCTTGCCAGCAAAATTGGCTGGCAAATGGTCCAGATTCTAATAAAACGGAACATTTTTTCATTTACATTTGAAACTACCTTCTTTGTTGTTATAGAGGTTCAAAACGCATTTTTGGGAAGTAATAAGGCCACCTGCTGAACGACTGAGTCAGTGTCTAAATAAATGCCACCAAATCGGTAAAGTGTTAAATATCTTAGCAAATCCGAGAAGGTTTCAATGAGGTATTCCGATTCAAAAATTGTGTCTTTGCTGAAAAATTTCTCCGCTGGCGTGCCCATCGAGTAGTTGCGAAAATTTATACGACGAAAATAGATATTTTGGTACAAACGCAGTGATTTCATAGTTGATGATGACAATTCTTCTGAAAATCCAACTTGCGAAGCAAACAATACAAAAATATCTCGATGTGGATTCCAACGGGCAGCTGATTCAATCGCACACGCTTGCCTATTTGTTGGTTTGGGATATAAATGTTCTTGGGAAAACGTTTGTTGGTCAATCTACCTGAATTCTCTCTTATTCAGATTAAGTCTAAATTACCTTGCATTTAGAGCAGCTAATCCATTTCTGACGCAAGAAGACTCAATAAAAAATATCGTTCGATCTAGGGTCGGTTGCTTTTCTGCCGCGAAAATATCCTCAAATAAAGTTATGTTGCCGTTTCGAGATTGGAAATTCATAGGCTCAACTGATTGATTCGAAATCAATTCTGGCGTTAGTAAAAAGCAAGTTTTCGCCACAATCGCCCTCTTTGCAGTGTCGTTGGGCGAGTAAAGCTCTATCATGAGCTGATGACTTATAAATTCACTTCCGATTTGATAAACGGTGTAGATTGCAATGATTGTCAAGCTTGAAACTATCAAGAGATACCGCGAACGAAACGAATTTGATGAAACTTGCCATTTTGAATACATTTTTCGCCCGATCGGTGACTTCAAATGAAACGACTGTATGCTTCATGGCAACCACCGCCCGTGAATAGTTTGAAATGTGATAAAATTCAACGAAGTGCTGGTGAAATAGCTTGTTTTGAATAATGATATTATTACTATAATTTACTCTGCATGCACAAAAAAACGTAAGAGTCCAAAGTAAGCCCAGACTGCAGAACGAATAATAAATAAAAAGAATTTGTTTTCTAAACAAGAGATGGAAAGCAATTTGCAAAAATGGAAAGAACCATATGTTATTCCGAAGCAAAACAATAGCATTCAATATGTATTCAGTACAAATTTATCGAAAAATGTGTTCAGCTGTTCAGTGTTAATGACACAAACGAAGTATTTTAATTTTATTTATTTTCTGTTGATTAATTCTATGTCTGGTTCAAAATATGCATGTCCAATGTCCATTGTCCATTCCATACACTGTCTAACTGTGGTTCGCTGTGGTTGAAGGCTGATCTGCGGATGTATACACATTCGTCTGATGTTATTGATTCAGCTTGTAAGAGTCATTCAATACAATAACATTTCTGAGCTGGTAACATTAACGAGATTTCAAATGCTGACCACCTTGCTTCGGACTATGCGCGATAGCATTGTCGTTTACTATTAGAATCAGAATGAAATTATTCAGGGCTAGGAATCGCACTGAGTGGACCACTCAGTGCGATTCTTAAGCCCTGGTTGAGGTAGTAAAAAAGACTAAGCAAATGTTTGTAATATTATTCGAACTTCAAAGTTCCGATAAAATTTTCTAGTTTTATTCAAAAAGAAAAAGAACGAGATACAAATTTTAAAAGCTTTGCAAACTTTCTGCCACTGAAATGTTTTGACTAGTAAGCCCATATTAAATGATCGTTTAATGGAGTTGAAATGTACAACGCCTTAAAAGGATTTTTACGAGCTTTCCGAATATCCTATAATGTTGTTTGGGGCTAAAAGCGGGTTTATGCCCTATTTTTGCCCTAAAATAGTGATTTTTCGTGATTTCAGTGGTTTTCATCGAAAATAACACGATAAATTCGAATAAAGAGCAAAATTGATTTGGTTCGGCATATATTGTGATTTTAATCTGTTCATCGGAATTCCATTATCTTTACTTTAATATTATCACATATATTTTGAAAACGCCATAAAATTGTAAATTAATGTGTTGCAAGTGTTGAACCGGAAACAAGCAGTGGAAAAAACACAATTGAAATGGAGACACAACAATGAGAATGGAAGCGATAAGGAGAAATGCAACAAATTGCAGTTGATCGATTGGATCTTCACACACTTCAAAACAGATCGCCCGATGAGCTATAGGCTCGTGGGCAGTTCTTCTTTGCAATCAATCCATATGCCGTCTCACCAAATGGATGTTCAATTTTCCGCTTCATCTTTTCGCCATACATCTTGACGAGTGTCTCATTTTTAAAATCCTTCAAAATTGTTTGCTGTTTCGACAGTTTGTTCCAAACGTGAATGACCACCGAATTTTTCGTTATGTCTAACGCAACGTTTGTCAAATTAACATCAAAATAACTCTTCCAACTGGAATAATGTATGGGATAGAAAAATGATCTGGGCAGCACATTGAAGTCTGAACAAATTTCCGGCTTCATATCGCCAATTTTAGTCACATTGCAAACTTTCTGTAGCGTTCGAGTGATCGCTTGTGGTCCAGTACTGCCCCACATATTTGGATCGAAATTGTTACAAACATCTCTGTGGTGAAAAAAAAAGTTTTCAAATAATATTGGCTTCTTTTTATATGCAAAAAACTGATTTGTTACTTCATGAGTATTTTGAGAATTTTATGACCGCCACTCCTAAATCCAAGTACACCGTTTGCTATGGATGCGTCTTGATTTCCAGCAAAATTTGCAGGAAGATCGTTGAAACACTGAAAAAAAAAATGATAAAAACACCCAAAACGGAAAAGAAACTCGTTAGTTCAATCAAAATCTAAGATTAGAGCAATAAAAAGAAAACCTGTTGTGTGACCGTATCCGTGTCTAAATAAATGCCACCAAATTGGTAAAGTGTTGAATATCGCAGCAAATCGGAAAAGGTTTCAATAAAATGTCTCGATTTGAATATTTTGTCGGTTTGGAAAAACTGTTCAGCCGGCGTACCCATGGAATAGTGGCGAAAATTTACTCGACGAAAGTGAATGTTCCGATACGAGCGAAGAGATTTCATTACAGGTGATGATAGACTATGTGAGAAACCAACTTGCGATGGAAATAACACAAACACATCTCGATCTGGATTGCAACGTGCGGCTGATTCGATTGCACATGCTTGCCTTGATTTTTAAACAGAAGATGTAAAATTGTGAATTTTCACTCGTTTAAATTGGGTTTTTCAAGTGCTTTGGTTTATAGAATTCAAATAATTTGCGCTTGCTTTGATTTGTTGATAAGAGTTTCAATTGAGAATTCTGACACTAACACTGGTTACGGGTTAGCTATATCGCTATAAATTACCTTGCATTCAATGCAGCCAGTCCATTTCTAACGCATGACGTTTCAATGAAAAATATCGGTCGATCTGGAGTCGGTAGTATCTCGGCTTCAGTAATATCATCGAAGAGAATGATGTCGTCACCACGATCGACGGTATATAATGCTGGTGTAAAGCAAGATTTCTGGTCAAAGCGACTATTTTCGGTTTTATTATCCAAACACAATTTTATACGCTCACTTCCAAATTGATTCCCAATTTTATAAAGTAAATGAAACGAAACGAATACTATGCACAAAATTACTATGACAAATTGCTTCCAACATAAACAATTGGTGCGCATGAGTCCCGCTTTTAAGTTATTCATGTTGAATGATTCTTATTCGATTTGAATGATTTCAACCGAATTCGTTATTCATATTTTCGTTATTGCTTCCAAAGGGATAGTGCAACTTTTTTGATCAAAATAAAAACGAAAATTGAATCAAATATAGATTTTGTTTATCACGTGTCCGTCTGGTTACGCTCCAGACTGTCTAGCTGAAATGCAAATGACTGTCAGTATACAAATTTGTACAGTTTCAATCTTGTGCACAAATTTGTCTCTCGCTGTTTACGCAGCTTGTCCATTGGACAATGTTTAAATGTTCAATCGTTAAATGGAGTAACAACCAATTTTGAAAATTATTAGCTCAACGAGATTGCAAGTACTGTAATCTGCTCACACTGTCTTTCTACAGTTTCAATTAGTATTTCTATTTCGGACAATGAACACAATAGCACTGACGATTTTTAAACAAAATGAAGCCATTGGAACGAAAAATCTTTCTTTTTCACTATTTTTTTGCTCTGTGCTGGTATACAATAATAGCGTAAATATGGTCAACATTTTTGGAGATTTTCATCGAAAATACGTAACACTTGAAATGTAAATAAAGAGCCAAATTGATTTATTATGGCATACAATGCGATTTTGCACAACTTTGTTTCCGATATTATGTCATATGTTTTGAAAGTGCTATAAATTAAGTTGTTGAATTGACGTGTTTTGTGAGTCAAAGAAAAAACAAGCAGCAAAAAATGTACAGTTAAAGAAGAACCATAAGAATGAAAATGGAATTGGAAAGAGAAACGTGCAATAAGTTTCAGTTGACAAAAAGTTACATTGTTTACAACTGGTAATTACCTTATTATAATGCAAGCATTTTTTTCATCAGCAGTTCGCTACTTTCACGTGTGAATGTTTTGAAGCGAAATAACAATTGCATTTTGTTATCTTAAAATAAGTGTTCTTAGGCTGAGTCCAAATGCTCGGCTATAAAATTTATAGCCGGCTATAAAAATTCAATTCCGTCTTTCGCCGTATGTAGGTGGGTTTGTCATGTCAGGTTATTCAATTCTAGGCTATTGCAAGCCACTGAACCCAAATCCACATATAGTTTGAGGCATTTGTCACTGTAATGACTATTTTCATTTTCTAGCCGGCTATAAATTTTATAGCCGAGCATTTGGACTCAGCCTAATAGATGCATGAAACAAGGTGAAAACCAGTGAAGTAAACGAAGAACAAGGTGTTTGTAATTTTCTATTGATTTCAACACTTTGTCATTGTTTCTCATTAATTTCAATTGTTTCTTTTGTGATTTTACCGCCAGGTAGACAAAGAATGAATTGTTGAAGAGCGAACACCTAAAATAGACAAAAAGAATGGAAAACCGATTTATATTTAATTCTAACAATCTGAGACTGAGATTCAGCAGAAGAGAAATGTTCTCAACTTAATAAAATTCAAAACAGATCGCCTGATGAGCTATAGACTCGTGGACATTTCTTTTTTGCAATGGCTCCGTAAGCGGTCACGCCAAATGGATTCAGATCCTTCCATCTGTTCATCAACATTTTCCCATATTTCTTGATGAGTGTCCGGTTTTTGTAGCTCTTTAGAATCGGTTGATGCGAAGAAAATTTGTTCCAAACATGGATCGCAATCGACTGTTTGGTTTTTTCCATTGATTCAGCCAAGTGGTCAGCATCAAAGTATCGCTCCCACACCAAATAATGTATCGGATAAAACACCTCTTTTGGCATTACATTAAATCCATCACAAATTTCTGGCTTCATATCGCTAACTTTAGTCACATTACAAACAATTTTGAGCGTTCGAGTGATGGCTTGTGGTCCAGTATGACCCCAAACGAATGGATTGAAGTTTTCACAAACATTTCTACGTTTGAAAATTGAGATATAGCACGTGATTAAAGGTAAGTAAATTTGAGCGAAATTCAATGGTTATCTTGGCTCAGGTGGGTATCAATTGATGAATTTCAATTGAATTCAGAAAAATAATTCAGTCAAAAACAAATTAAGTGAATAGTGTTTACTTTATGACTAAACCGAGAATCTTACGGCCGCTGCCACTGAAACCCAGTACACCATTTGCAATCGTTGAGTCTTGATTTCCCGCAAAATTGGCGGGCAAAACGTCGAAACTCTGAAGAAGATAGAAAAGTAAAAATAAAGTAAAATTCTTAATTTCAATAAAAAAAAAATTAGGATCAAGCTTGAGTTAATCATTGAAAATGAATGACCTGTTGTGTGACCGTATCCGTGTCTAAATAAATGCCACCAAATCGGTAAAGTGTTAAATATCTTAGCAAATCCGAGAAGGTTTCAATAAAATATGTTGACTTGAAGATTTTGTCGGTTTGAAAAAATTGTTCAGCCGGCGTACCCATTGAATAGTTGCGATAATTCACTCGTCGAAAGTGAATGTTCTGATACGAGCGTAGAGACTTCATGACTGGTGTTGATAGACTATGTGAGAAACCAACTTGCGATGGAAATAACACAAACACATCTCGGTCTGGATTGCAACGAGCTGCTGATTCGACCGCACATGCCTGCCTGTTTGCATATATGAAGAGTGAAAGTGTGACGGATTTATTTTGATGAAAATTCATTTTCACCTTGCATTTAGTGCGGCCAGTCCATTTCTAACGCATGACGTTTCAATGAAAAATATCGATCGATCGGGAGTCGGTTGTTTCTCGGCCTCGAAAATATCTTCAAAGAGATTGATGTCGTCAGAACGATCGACGTGAGTTGATATTGACATGAAGCACGACTTCTGATGGAGGTTAATATTTTCCAGCTGTACCGCTCTACTCTGGATGCCAATTTCATAGAATAAATATATGAGCAAAATTACCCAGAGAAATTGCCACCTACGTGAACAGACAGTGCGAAGAATTTTTGCCCAATTTTTCATTTTGTTTTACCGGAGCGGATCTCTGTGTCTCGCAAAGATGTTGAAACACTTATGAAAGTTATTTCGTGTAAATAAAGCTCATGTGAACCAGTTGCTTTAATGAGATGAATGAAAGACTGTCAATTAGAATTATCTGAGAGAAATGACAATGAAAACCCTTATCATTGCTGATCATTTGCTTTCCATTCACTTCAAATGTAATAAAATTAAAACAATTGTTGAGGTGTTTAATGAATTTTACTACGACATATTTGTTTTATTAATGTGTTTCTTTATCGCTCATCATCGATTTTGTTAGTATATACCGTGTGAACAAAACAAACTAACTAACAAAAACAAAGAAACTTAGACGGAGAGAATCGGATGAGAACATCAATGGATCTGATAAGAGATACTGGACAAGAACAAAAAAAGTAACGTGTGTAGAAACTTAATGGAAATGAGATTATTTCACTGATTCCGAACGTCACACTCGTGAAAATTCCAATTGAAACGGACTATTTTAAATGAGCAAATTGTTTATTTTATCGTTTTGTCCTCATCTTTTTTCCATCGTTTCAGTTAAAATTGGTTCGATTAAAAAAAAAGCATTGAAAATATACAATCAATAGTCAAAGATGAACTAAGTTTAGAAACAAATTAGTTTAGTCAAACAACGTGGTTATTTTTATCTTTGTACGTCAGTTTTTTTGATGGGGTTTCGGTTGACAATTCTAAAAAGCTTGTGATAAACTGATGCATTATGTAGGTTAAACTAAAACAGTGGCAAAAAAGAAAGAAGAAAAAAAGCGCTCGAAATAGAAAAAAAAGAGACGATCGATTTATATTTAATCCAGAGTTACAATCTGAGATTCTGTGCCTTGCTAAGACTCTAATGTTCTCAACTTGTTTTCAATTTGATTAATCAAATTCAAAACAGATCGCCTGATGATCCATAGGCTTGTGGACATTCCATCTTAGCAATGGCACCGTACGCCGTTTCTCCATATGGGTTCAGTGCCTTGTAACTCTTTGTCAACATTGTTCCGTATTTCTTGATAATTGTGCTATTTTTGAAATCCTTCAAAATCGGTTGATGCAACGAAAGTTTATTCCAAACATGGATCGCAATCGACTGTTTGATTTTTTCCATTGATTCAGTCAAGTGGTCAGCATCAAAGTATCGCTCCCATTCCGAATAATGTATGGGATAAAACACCTCTTTTGGCATCACATTAAATCCTTCACAAATTTCTGGCTTCATATCGCTAACTTCAGTCACATTACAAATTTTCAAAAGAGTTCCAGTCAGAACTTGAGGCCCAGTGTTACCCCAAACATATGGATCGAAGTTATCAAACATATTTCTGTATTGAAAAAAGAGAAACATTTTAAATCAAGCAGAAAGTGACATTAAAAGGAGGACAAAACTTTTGGCGAAATATTTTTTTTTTACTTGATAGTCAATTCTAAGATTTTACGACCATGTCTATCAAATCCCATCACACCATTTGCAAGGCTTCGTTTTTCGTTGCCGGCAAAATTGGCGGGTAGATCATTGAAACTCTAAAAAAGAACACAAAAATACAATTAAACTCATAAATTGTTGGGATTTCAATCAGATTACCAACCTGTTGTGTGACCGTATCCGTGTCTAAATAAATGCCACCAAATCGGTAAAGTGTTAAATATCTTAGCAAATCCGAGAAGGTTTCAATAAAATATGTTGACTTGAAGATTTTGTCGGTTTGGAAAAATTGTTCAGCCGGCGTACCTATGGAATAGTTGCGATAATTCACTCGTCGAAAGTGAATGTTATGATACGAGCGTAGAGATTTCATGACTGGTCTTGATAAACTTTCGGAGAATCCAACTTGCGACGGAAATAGCAGAAAAACATCTCGATCTGGATTGCAACGCGCTGCTGATTCGACCGCACATGCCTGCCTATTTGCATATATGAAGAGTGAATGTTTACACTTGAATGGATTTGCATAGCTGACATTTGTTTTCACCTTGCATTTAGTGCGGCCAGTCCATTTCTTACGCATGACGTTTCAATGAAAAATATCGATCGATCGGGAGTCGGTTGTTTTTCAGCCTCATAGATGTCTTCAAAGAGAATAATATCATCATAGCTCGTTGATGTTGGTTCATAGCATGATTTAGCACCAAAACTGGTTCCAAATTCTGGTCCGATCGGATATTGACTGAATAAATAGATTGAAATGACCACCAACACCAACATCCCGATGAATATTTGCTTTCGATATCGAAGAAAACCGATCGATTTCATCGGCTTATCCGTGTCATCTGTTGAAACTAATGAGTATTTCGAAGCCGACCACAAAACCACACGAAAGAAATAACTTTGATGTAAACAGTTGGGGCGAGAAGTCGCCTCCACTTTCATTTTGTTCACACAACTAAACAAATAATTTTAAGAAGACTCAAGTAGCGAGTAATGAAAATTTTCTCTATAAACAATTATTTCGATGGAACAAAACGTAGAATCCACTGTTACTCAATGCGATGTCGAATACTGCTCTTCTACTCATGAAATCAGTAATATTATTCAAGCTTAAACCAACAATTCAGACTCCTTATCATCATGAGGCGTTCAAGAAAATACTTATCATGTATGGACGGACATGCGTTTCTTTGGTTTCGTGAATCATTCCATGTGTTACCAAGGCGGACGTGAGAGTCATATTCGCAATAATTATTTTTATAAACACTCATTTTTGGATCATAAATAATATCAAATTCGCTCTGCTTTAAAAAAAAACCGTTCATTTCATCAGAAAATGTTATTCGAGCTATATATATGCATCCAGAGCAAAAAACTGATAAAATACTGACGTCTTTTTAATTTCCGAGATGAAATCCATTGAATTGATGAAGTTGGATAATAATACTTCTAAAATTGAAGTAACTTTTTTTTTCTTTGCATTTTTACCATAGGCGCGACATGAAAAAAAGTTGCTTGACAGCGCTGAGTACTCCAGAAATGCAGAACGACCAATTTGGAGTATACGAAAAAGATAAACAGAAACGAACTGTCATTACAAAATCTGGACTCATTTAACATTATAAAGCATTGCCAATACACTTGCCCGAATGAATAACAAGTAATTCGCACACATTCGCACAGCCTTGTCAAACATCGGTCTTTCTGCATTTGTTCGATCGGATATTTTGATAAATTCAGATAATTTATCATGTGAATTGCATCAACACTGCCGAATTCCAGTGAAAATGGAATCCGATGTGAGTGAATTTCGACAAAATTGTTGATAGTTCGATATTTTGCCGAAAACACAAAAAACGTTCGGTAATTCGTCGGATTGCTGAATTTATTTTTAATTTTCCCGATTTGATTTTTAGTTAGCATGTAAACTTGATATGTGATTCTAATAATCAAGAATTTTATTTTTATGAGTGGTTATGAGCAGTTATGAGTGCCTAAAGTGGATAAAATTTAGTATGAACAATTTGATGATCGTGAACATCAATATTGGTGATTGGTGTGTTTTAGTTTCTCACCACTGCGGGAGTACTCGGCGCTGTAAGCAGTACATCATTGCTGTTTGCTCATGTCGTGCCTATGATTTTTACTTATAAGAAAAAGAAATGTACCGAAAAAACCATTTAATTTTTTATCAAATTCAGAAGAACTTTCACAATTGTGACTCCAAAAAATCTAAACCACATGACTTATGATCAAGGCTGAAATAATGAAAAGATAAAAGTTTCGATATTTTTTTGCATCTCATAATATATTTTGTTTCCATCCATTCGAATATAATACAATTAGAACAATTTCTGTAATAGATAATGAATTTTACTAAAATCTGTTGTTGTTTTTTCAATGTTTTTTTTTTTTCTTTCACTTTCTCTCAATCGTTTTGTTATATACCGTGTATTTTAAGAAAGCCATTCCAAAAATCCGTGTGACCGATCGTTTGAAAATATATTATTAATATATGTCTTAAATGTTTATTTAAATGTCAGTGTTAATTTGAATGAAATATGTTAAAGCCCGAACAAAAATGTCAAATAACAAACAAGATTAATGCAATAAACGTACGTGTTAATCGCTAAATGCGCTGCTTCATCAAATAAATTGTTTTTTTTTTTTCCTCTGTTCATGTTCTATAATTCGATTCAATTGCAATTGTTTCTATTTACATATTCTATATCAGATCAAAACGAAACATAGAAAACCTAAAAATGCTAAGAAAAATTTGGTGTACAGCAAAAACCGAAAAATTAAGGTGTGGAGAATCGAATGAGAGCATCCATTGCTGGTGGATGACCGAATTTTGTCTTCCCAAAAACAATGGTGTAAAAACTCAATCGAACTGAAATTAATGCCCGCGACTGAAATGTAACACCGGAGCATCCAATTGTAATGGACTATTTTAAATGAGCAACTTGTTTATTTGAACCGTTTTTTGTTTCCATCTTGGTTTTTCTCATCGCTTCACTCAAAATTGGTTCTATCAAAAAAACCGCATCGAAAAATGTACAATTGATGTCAATGAGAAATTGAGTCTCGAAAAAATGATGAGTTTTTGTCTCTTTGTACGCTTATTATATTCAAAATGGACATTCAGATTTTAATTTGCGAAGAAAAATGTAAAAAAAAAAAAAATTGGTAGCATTTTCTGTTCTTTAATATATGTATTTAAATGTTGCATTGATTCTCTGGTTCCGAGAGTGGGAATATCTTATGCTTTATGTTGATGTGGTAACATTGTTGTTCGCTCTCAACTCGCTGGAATATTTTCAACCAAATCGGAAGAAGCCTCAATCGCTATTTTTGGCTGTACGTTTCTTTTGGCCCAGAGTCAAAGAAATTTGATGAAAGCGAAGTCGAATATGTGGTGAACGGCGATTAAGAACGGAAAAAGTCTTAATGTTTTGTAAGTATGTTTATTTATTGTGGAAAATCGCCAATTTTCTCCTCTTCTTAAGTTCAAATTCTTTGACTTCTAGAGAAATAAGTTGACTTTTGAAGAGAATTCCTCAATTTATCGAGAAAAAAAAATCGTTGATCTCTACACAATTTTCTAATTTTTTGGGGGAATTTAACAAAAATGTGCGGAGTTCCACTTAAAATCTGATAAATTAAAAAAAGAATTAAGAAAATACGTTGGTTTGGATTTGTTTTTGAAAATACGTCAATTTTCAAAGAAAGTCTTGGGAAAAATCCATAACTCTACCGTAATTTTTCTTCAACTTTGCCAAAAACAAACAAATTTTACGCAAAATTCTGTTTAAAACTCCAAATTTCCATCCAAAAATGCCGACTTAAGGCAAAGTATGTGAATCGCGAATCACAACTATAAGATTTTTTCCATCTATTGTCGACAAATGCAAAAAAAAAAAACAAATTTAATATCTCCAAGTTTCATGTCGTATTACAAAAAGAAGTTCAGTTGAGTTTTCTCAATTACCGTTCACCACAGTTGATCGCTCTGCGTTTACCCGTTTTAGAATTTTCTGTTTGACATCTTTTTTCATCACTAGTAGTGATTTCATGTTCATAAACAATGCATCACATAATGAAATGTGTGTTTTGTCTATCAATATCGATAAATCTGCATTTGTTTTTTTTTCTCTTCAAGTCAAGGTTAAATGTAACAATAAAAGAGTGAATTTTTTTTTCTTTGCTTGCGAAAAAAAAATCGCGAAAACGAATGTAGTTGATTAGTTAAAAAATGGAGACACCTTGAAAAAAAAAAAACAAGTCAAAAATGTAGTAAATGGATGTTAATGCTGGAATAGGGTTTATTTTTTTATGTGGCAAATCTTTCAATGGGCATTCATTTAAAGATGAATCACTTTCCTTTGGTTCAACAATTGAAACATTCAATCCCATTGACTCAGATTTGGTTTTTCTGTGGTTAAATACTATTAATATTGCATCAATTGCACGGGGCTAACCCAATAAAAACTACACACTGACTCAAACGAATTTATCAATTTGCATCTTAATTACATTCGTGAGCATTTCACAGTTTTTTCTCTCTCATTGTTTATCTAATTTCATTGTTGTTGTTTGTCTAAGTGTTGAGCACAAGTCGTCGTAGTCGAGAAGGTTGTGGGGCGAATGAACTCTAAGCTCATTGAGTTCATATATGAACTTTGAACTCTCAATTGCCGTTCTCAATGAGATGTGCATGATCCCAAAGGTAAATTTTCTGGGCAAAAATTGAACCCAGCCAATTTTTGAGGAAAATTGAAAATTGTTTCAACATTCATAGGCTTTCTGTCGGATTGAATGTTTCACAAACAATCTATTTCTTTAAATTGATTGGATTTTTTAAATTCTTTTCCGCTTCATTTTTTAGATAAATTCAATGATTTTCTAATATTTTTATATTTTGATTTTTTTCTCATTTTTTCAATTAAGTTTTTTTTTTTATCAACAACTTTTTCTTTCAAATTGAATTTTTCTCCTGGATTCAAAAAGTATTCGAATTTAAAATTCTTCTGAATTCATAAATAGTTAGGGTGCAGTCACACTAGGAAACATGGATTGAAAACATGTTTCCAGTTCCCCATAAGATCCTGTGTATTTTTGTTTCCACTAAAATGTTTCCTGTAAACAAAATTACATTATGGGATGTTTCCAATCCATGTTTCTTACTGCACCCTTAAAGGCTAATTTTGTTGAAAAGATTCTTTTTCTAGAGGCAATTTTTGTTTCTACACACAAGGAAGTATTTTTCAGACAAAATTTGTATGGAAGAAAATAAATGTTGTTTTAGATATCTTAATTCTGGGTTATTTTTATCAGAAAAAATAAATTGTACCAAAAATCTCCCTGTGTGTAAAATGATTTGATTTAGTTTCTAAATTAATGTTGATCGAATGTGTCAAAATTTCGAATGAAAACAATTTTCAATAGCTTCAAAAATTACAATTTCCCGCTCAAAAATCAAAAAGCCTGATGGATTTGGGTTGATTAATTGGGCTAAGATCAAACTCTTCGTCACATTTTTATAAGGAAAAGAAATCAAATTAATTCCAAAAGTTCATTTGCCCTGTTTTCTAGTTTACTTCTGAGTCCATTCAATGAACTTCAATGCTCAATCAACTTTCGGTTGAGCGTGTTTTCACCTCAATCACCCATACCCCACTACGTCCGACTGGTGCCGCTGTCGTGTTAATTAAACATATTATCACCGTAAAGTGCGCGACGTAGCCAAAATCCGTCGATTGCACAAAGAGATAGACGAAGAGGCAAAATGGCAAAAAAAAATGGATAGTGGTGAGAACTGAAGGGAAATTGTCGTTGTAGATGCTTTTGCTCTCTATGCCACAAACAAAAATTAACAGTTCAATTGTTGTGTGTGTGTGTGTGTGTGTGTGTTTAGCCGTCCATTCTCAGACGCGTCTACGCTCTATTCAACTAATTTAAACCAGCTGACATCGGATTTTCTGTGTCATGCCAATGCGATGTGAGATCGATGATAAAAATCGTTTTTTTCCTTAACCTCTGTATGTTATTCTCTGCGTATTAATTGAGTTTTCCTCTATTTCACTAACGTTTTTTTTTTTATTTGTTTATAACAAGAATTTTCCTTTTCCTTCAGTTGTCTGCTTAAGATTTTTCTTCTTTTCTATTTAATTTTTTAGTTGTGTTATTGCCAAAATGTTAAGTTTGTGTGTCTGTGATAATGTGTGCTAATCCCACACCGATCCTAAGACTCTTCTCCCCAAAAAAATGACTTTCCTCGTAATTTACAACAAATTTTCTTTTTCATTCGTTTTTATTTTTCCATAATTCTTTTTTTTGTTTTGCTTTCACTTTCAATTTATTTATAGAATTTTGCAAATTTTTTTTTACTGTTTAATTTTTTGTTAAATATTTAAATGTTGGTTCAGCTTCCGTCGATTTCTCATGCAACACACATGTTTTTTTTTTCTCATTGCGTTGCGAATGGAGACGAGAGGGGCAACTTGACATTTTACTTATTCAGCACGCATTCCACGCACATCTCCATGTTGACGCTGTCGATCTAATTCCTCTTTGGTTTTGTCTTCCAGAGCACGAATGTCCTCCATTGTCAAACCATACCAACGATCCATCCAACAGAACAGTTGACTGAAATAAAAATGTACAGAAATGGCGCGATTAATCAAAACTGGCACTTTTCGGGTATTTAAAGGACTATTTGTTCAATAAAATCGATTTGAATTGAAATTCAATTTCAACGAATTCTCGAAGAAATGAACGTTTTCAAATTTAAAAAAAAAAACGATCAAAAATTGTAATATTCGGTCAGTGCCACTAAAAAAAATATCCACACTCATCTAGTGCGTGAGACGCATGGTCACTCATTTAGTGAGTGAGACGCATGCGGATGGGATGAAGCAAAGCGAAAGGGAAGTGCGCAACTAGAACATAGAGTCAATGGGTACTACGTGTTTGTGTTTGTGTCCGTATTCTAACGACGGAGTGACGAAATGTATGCGCGCTATATCGTTCGTTCGTATGGAGTTGCCCGCTCCTCTTTCGCTTTGCTTCATCTCATCCGCGTGCGTCTCACGCACTAGATGAGTGTGGATATTTTTTTAGTGGCACTCACCGAATATTACAATGTATGAAAACGATTGAGCAATTTTTTTAAGACTACAAAGTTTCCCATTAGAGTTCACTAAAAAAAAAATTAACATAAATTCTCGTCTAAAGTCAAAAGCCGCGAATTTTTGTACAAAAAAAATGCAAATCAACTCACCGATGGAACACGGTGAACAGCCTTCGTTCAGTTTTCTGAATGAAACTCTCCACTTTTGACTGCAAACCCAACCATTTGAATTCACAAGTTACCAATTTGTAACAAGTCATCACAGGCGTTACATTATTCTTCCAATCGGGGCCAACCAATGGTCCACGGCCCGTTTTCTCCGATTTAAATCTGTGAAAATTGAATAGAAGAGAGAGTTGGTTAGTTAGCAATTTTTCTTCATTTTTTCCTAAATAATGTGTGTGCTCCAACTTACGTGGCTGGATCCTCTGCTGCTTTGTAGTCATTTGTGGCGACTGGATCGTTGGCAATGTCGATGTGAACCACTTCTCTGGTTTTCAATTTGTCAGCGGGTAGCTCGTGCACCTGAAACACATTTTTAAAAAAAGGCATTAAAAGTAGTTCTTCTTCAAAATAAATCTACAAACAAAAATTTGGGTGGTATCAAAGGCAATGGCATAGGTCAAGTGTTGCCATTTAAGGTAAGAATGTGGATTAGCGTTATGTCAGTCAAAGAACAAGAATAAATCACGGCAAAAAGATTTTTTTGACACGAATAAAAATATTGCAATCGCGTGACGTGATTCCAAGTTAGTGAAAGTGATGACAAAACAATATTTGTCGAATCCCTTTTCTTGAGACACCTAAAAATAATCCTTGTTCTTTTCGTGACATTGAGGTGGTATTTTTGGCTAATTTTGACAGTCATGCGATCTATTGGATTTTGGATTGGACATAGGGAACTACGTTTCACTACGTTTGTTTGGGACATAGGGAAAGTGCCACAATACATTTCAAATGTAAGTCATTTGACACATTGCAGTCAATGCCATCTCAATTCCAACTCATTGAATCATTGTATTTTTCGGTAACTTTTTTCAAACGTGTATGGCTTTACTAGAATATAATCAATTTTACGGCAACGCTAGCAGCTTCTCTGTGGGGGCCGGTACTATGCGTTAGCCAAAACGTATTGATGTTTCGCAATGGTTACTCGATGCATTTGCCAAAATACTATGATTTTTTTACTCTCTTCTACGATGTGTGTGCAGAGAAGCTGCTAGTGTCGCCGTAAAGTTGATTATATTCAACTCAAGCCACACACGATTGAAAAAAGTTGCTCGAAATATTCGATGATTCAATAAGCTGGTTTAGAGATGTCATTGGCTGTTTTTTGGTATTCTGGCAATATATTTATGGTTTGGGAAGGGAGAATATGCTCTATTTTCTTTAGATTTTTTTGGATAAGTGCAAGCAATCATTTCGAAAGGTGAAGGTAGGGCGGGGAAGAGAACACAAAAACACACAGCCAACAACATGCAATTGGTTTCACACGCTGCATGGCACTTACATTGTTTTGATTGCCAACATCACCGATGTGTAACGTTTCAATACAAATAATAAAATTCTCTTTCATATATCCCGGATTCTATACACATTTTTTACGACGACACCGCACGATATTTTTTTTTTTTTGGTTTCAATATAGTACCCAATACCAGACATTAGTTTTTTTAAATTCCATTTGTACAAATAATAACAGTCGACCGACAACAAGAAGGTTTTTTTAAACGAGAAACGACACCAAACACCAGGTTGCAATTACGTTTAAAAAAAAGGAAGAAAAAAGAGAAAAGAGAGAAATACTAATTAATGACTTGCTCAAAGTCGACACTTACGTTTGATTTGTCACCGTTATCCGGCAAATGTAACGTTTCAACGGTCAACGTGAAATTTTTTTTCATATACTTTGGATTCTATTTTTTTTGTTATTGGTAAATAAATTGATTAGTTCAACAAATTTTGAGGGAAAAAATGAAAAGTAAATTTGTTGGCTTGAAATTGAAATTTGGAATTCAAAGGAGAATTTTCATTAAAAAAATTGATTGAAATTTTTTTTTAATTGAAATTCAATAATTTTGCCAATTTTTTATATTTTTAATTTTGGATTTTAAACGATTTTCCGGCCAAATAATGAAGAAATTGAGCACTTTTTTTTGGCAAAATAGGCAAGTTTGGATTGCTTTAAATCGATTTAAAAAGACTTTGAAATTCCATTGAAAATGGCTTGAAAAGAAAAATTATTAAATTTGCAAGGGAACAAAATTATGAAATTTAAATTAAAAAAATGTTAGAAATTGAATTGAAAATAAAAAAAAAATCATTGGAAATTTTTAGAGTTCGTGAATTAATTTCATAATCATTGATTGTTTATCAATGAAATTGACAGATAGAAATAATCTAAAAGGACGAAATCAACGAAAAAACGAACTGTCTGTGAATAGATACAAATATCTAAGAAAATGTCTAAAATTGGAAGTTTTCTTCAAGCAAAAAGCCTTGAGATTCATTACTAAAAAGAATCGTGATATTCTCATGTTACGGTGTGTCAGAATCGATAATAATTGTTCGTTTGCCTTGGACCTTTTGTAAAAAAAAAGGTTTTGTGTCTATCGTTGACATTTTGACATTTGCCGCTTTGAATTCCAATTTCAATTGCAGTATAAGCCATTCATTCAATCAAATATATAGTAAAACAGAGGCGCTCTGTCTCTTTCTCTCGCTCTCTCTCTCTCTGTGTGTGTGTTTCACACATACGGTTAGGACTGTTCGGCAGTATGGGTAGGCATTCCATGCTTCTTCGTGTATTTCTAGTGAGCCTTTTGGTGCCACCAAACGAATGAATGCGGGCACTTTCGAAGCCAAATGGTATATTTTATAGGTGTATTGTCCCGAACTGTATTTGCCATTGAGAAGTGGATGATCGGTGAACGGTTCGTTTTTTATAACTTCGATGCCTTCGCCACCACCCGTTTCATTTTTCGACGCTTCGGCCACCGAAAATAATTGAGCTACTTGGTACTGAAAATAAGAACGAGAACGATAGATCTATTAGATAGAGCCAATCAATGCTTATAACATTTTGTGTTGCGCTGTGTTTGTATTCCGTGTTGTTTCAGATTGCCCGCATTCAATGACAACGTAAACATCAATCAATTTGAATAATTGATCGAGTTTATTAGCAATGCACACCAAAGCAATTTGAATCACATGGAATGCGGCTCATTGAATCCAATAATAGAGTCATTCAACAACATGTGAACGATGCACAACCAATGTGTGTGTGTGTGTTGGTTTTTTTCTCGGCCGACTACAATTACACGTGATAATAATTTAACGATTTCTGACACGGAAACAGCTGACACACAAAAAAAAAACCTGTTTTATGTAATATACTCACCTCTTCAACGGTCAATGGCAAAGTAACACGGCTGTTTTGATGAGAAGGGGAAAAAGAGAAGGAAGAGAAAATTTATTAGTAGATTTGGTGGAGAAAAAATGTTGGGAAAGGAAAAAAGCTAAAAATACTTGCAAAAAAAAATGGAAAAATAACAAAACCAAGGGCAAAAATGGCAGAAATAACGCAAAAATGTCAAAGAAAGTGAAAAATGACCCAAAATTTGAATAAAAAACTTAAAAAGCGAAAAAGTCATAAAAAAACGAAAAATTGCAAAAAAATCGTCTGTTTTTTTCTCTCAAAAACGCGAAGAGTGAATGACCAATGCAAAAAAATTAATGCTTAAATCGCATTCCCACTTGTCTATCGATAAGTGTAAAAAGTAGCGGATTATGACACCGTCACCTATTGTTTCGGCATATAATTAATTACAACCTTTGACAAATGATTCACTTGTCACTTGATTCATGTGCAATGGAACGAGCGCTATCGCCTTATTTCGCTTTTTCAATGCTTCAGCACCGCTAATCTAAGGAGGATTTATTCAAGAGGCGTTAATATGTAAAGAAGGAAGCATAGCGTTTGTTCGATGTAATGAAGGTATTTCGGGCAGAATGAATCGATTTTGTTGAATGGCACATCGATTCAACGGGCAAAAGACCGATTTAGATAACCCACATAAATGAGCACAAATTTGGAACTCGGAGTTTTTCAACAGTTTGTACTGTGTGATTCGTCCTTTTCATCCCATTTCAATGCACTATTTCTTCCTCCGCATTGGATTTTTCCCATTTACTGTCGTGAAATTGGGTTAATATCTCATACATAATTAATTGAAGTGAGCGCCAAAATTCCAATTCATTTGCAATAATTCAAGATTTCACCGACAACAATAGTTCTTTTCAGACCGAGCTCTTCAATTGGAATGGGAAATCGAGAGAGTTCTTTCGGGTGGAATTGGAATTGAAGCGATTTACATTGAAAAAGTGCTTTTCCATTCGAATTGGAAATTAAAACGAGCTATTCTATGCAAATTAAGAATAATAATGAATTTGAATGAAGTTCAGAACAAAATGAATAAATGGATTGAAGAAGTTTTCCAAAGAGTTCATTTTGAATCAATATATTCGACTGAAAAATGCAATTTACATATCGAAACTATGTTCCTTGAAATGCTCATTCACGTTGGAATGCGTTTTGTTTATGGTAGATAGATGGAATTATTCATAGAGAATAGACCGTGTCTATTAGACATCTAAAGGAAAAATACACAAAAATTGAAAAAAAAATAAACGTCGACTCGTTCGCTTTGAAGAAAGATTTTAGTGATGAGTTCATCAATGATGCAAAAAGGAGCATACAATATATAGGGAGATTATCAGTGAGCTCACGATCAAAACAATGAATGCGCCCATAACTTCATTTATGACTCATAAGTGAGCTTAAACTCTTTCTATTTTATAAAAACTCTCTGTTTTTTTTATATCATCATCAAATGTGCTCTAAAAATTGGATCCACATGAAAATTGACCTCTAAAAATCAAGCTTCACAAAAATTGGGCTAAGCTCAATGAGCTCCATAAAATGAGTTGTAAACATTCAGCACCAAAGAGCATGCATTTTAAAACATACTAGAGTCTAGTATTTCTAGACGCTGCAAGGCAATAATGCTTGTTGATGTTTGTTGAACATTTGAAAAGATGCACAAAACTGTTAGATTCCCGTTACACCGTTCCAAATCGTACAAATTCAATTCACAATGCATATAAAATTCCACCTTAAAATTCGCATAAATTTTATTAACCGTTCAAATGAAGAACCACATTTGAGTTGCATCTGAGACTATACAAAGAGTTGAAACGTGAAAAAGTAAACATACACAATGATTATCATGTTTTTGCTATGTACATTCTCTCTCTCTCAAGAGAGAGAGAGAGAGAGAGAGAGAGAGAGAGAGAGAGACTCTCTTTTTTGCTTTGTTCCTTTTATTTGCGATGCTATTTTCGTACGACTATTGTAATTGTTGTTGTACCCCATGGCTGTTGTGTTTACAGTTTTGTTATTGTTGTTGTCGTCACAAAGTTATTGTTATTTGTTGTGCACAACATTGTTAGTTTTTGTCGACTCATCGCGTCGTGTTTGGAGAAAGCAAGTGAAGTGTTTCAATTTTCGTTTTCATTGGAATCAAAGTTCAATTTTGTGTGAGGCCACTTGGGATATACGGCTGTGACCATTTAGCAAATGAAATTATGCCTTGTGACACGACGGTTTGTGCTGACCATTTCACCATAGTCATGCACATCCCACTCTGATTCGCAATTTAATCAAATGGAATTCGATTGAAATGCAACGAAAACTCGAAACTCATCAACATCTCACACAACGTACAAGTGTAAATGGGTCATTTCGAGCACATTGTTTTTGAGTAAAATCTAACATCCATTTATACGGGTGTTGGGATATCGCCTTACTTCGGATAGAATACAATTGCATTGAACATAATTTATTCTGTTTACATTACTGTAAACAGTTCAGGGTATTGAACAGAAGCAAATTTTATCGCCGGAACCACATTCCACAACAATGGAATTTAATTTTGGGCTATAATATAATTTCGTTGATGTGAACAAGTGTCGACCTTCTCAATCTATTTTTGGTCTCGGTTTATGCGGAAGACGATGAACGGTCGGACAGAGAATTGGCTTCACATTCTCAGTTGAGCATTTCTCATAGCGGGAAAATTGACTTCTGACAATCTTACACTCAAACTATCAGTGCCGCAGTCTAGCAGTCACTTATTCTCAAGCAGTCACTCAAATTGACCGACTCGAAAAGATTGAGCGACCCAACTGACAGATGAAGGAGTCTGCATTCGATTTTAATGAACGAAAAATTCTTATTCGGATGAAAAAAAACACTATTTGAACAAGGATCTCACTCAAAATGTGTCAATTTTTAAATCGGTTTTACAGTGGATTTCATGTTTTCATCCTTTATTCAGATTTTTAAATTCGAAAACAATTCTTTTTACATTCCGTGTCATTATCTCTGGTTCAATATCAATCTCATTGTAAATTTATACCAAAAATTATTCTAAACATAATTTGTTCTTCTTCTACTTTCATGTGTTCTCGTTGTTTCTTTAATTCCACCTGTTTTTGTTGTTTCTCTAGTTTCATATGTTTTGTTGGACTCTCCAATTTCACGTGCAATATATATATCAGTTTGATTCTCTTCCTTCAACGTTTATTTATTAATTACGTTGTTGTTATGTGAATATTTTCAATGACTATAATAGACTCGTTGTTTGAAAACGATTTCTATTTTCTTTAGCGAATCAATTATTACCATGGAATAATTAAACGTTCCAATCATAATGAGAACCATTTCAGACAAGATAAACAAAGTCTTCAAGTAAAAAATTGATAAATCAAAAGTAAATGAATGATTCCTGAACTTCGAATAAAAGAATTTAGAGCAGTAAACATAAATTATATTGGTCTGAATCATTAATTCGAGTGAGTCATATTCGGTTCAGATTGGAATCGTTTCTATGAAAAAATGATGAGGTGTCTTGTTGGCGCGTCAATCAATACATAAATACCATAAATTATACAAGAGTTACTTGAAAAACTGGCATAAACTGTTGATAAATATCTCATAAAACGCAATGAAAGCAAACCATTTATTCCATACAGAACATCAATATCTCAAATATTGATGAATGTCGACAAAAGTGATAAGAAATGCTAATATTCATGATGATTCGCGATTGTAATTCAAGGCTTACACGATGTTTTCCATTGCGAAATTTTGTCGTGATAAAAATATAATTTATGGTTTCTTATCGATTTCTAACGGAATGCTTTATCGCTTCCGTGCAGCAAAAACACATTTTTTTCAATATATTTGAAATTATTCACCACCAAGCTCTTTGTTTGAATGTAAAAATAATCAGGTATTGGTTTTCATTTCACTCCGAAAAATAAACGGGTTTCATTTATTCAGCCGAGCATTCCGTAGCTGACATATTGAATCATAAGGGATAATTTATGTGAATCTCATGACGTCGACCGTTTTTAATTTGCATTGGCTCATTGTTCTAAACCATTGCCAAATGCGATTATATTTTCCAGGGATCGAAAACGGTTTGACGTTTCTCATACAAACCGATTTCGGAACGGTTTCACTGCTTTGCTCTCTGTTCATCGGAGCGAACCGTATCAAGCGGAACGTTCTGAGAATGGTTTGTATGGGCAAAGTTCAAGCGGGTTGTCACTGTGTTAGTGTCGTTTACTAATACACGTAAGCATAAACGTTTCTGTGTGCCATACAAACCATTTTACAGAACGTTCCGAATGGTTTGGTTTGTTCACACACTCAGACCAAATATTCGGTTTGGTTTGGTTTCGATCCCTGATATTTTCAACTCCCGCTATTTTTTGAGCTCGTGGCTTTTTTGCCTTTCTCTCTTTTTCTTTAACTCTGTCTCTGTCTTGTCTCTGATTCTGGCGCCGTCTCTGTCTGTGTCTTTATCTCTTCCTCTCTCTTTTTCTGCCTAAAATTCTATTCACCCTTTCCTGCTCAATTCACGGTTTCATTTGTTCTCTACTAATAATTGATCTTCGTATTTTTCTTTAATTCTTTCGCCTCTAATCTCAAATTCGCTCATTTTATATCATTATATCCTTTCTCTTTCGTTCTCAATCCTCCATTCCACCCTTCAATCAGCGAAACATCGCCTGACATTCGCTCTCTGTTGCCAACAAAACGAGTGTTTTACATTCAATCTCGATTAGAATCGCGACACCCAAAAATTGTTCTATCAACAATAAGCGAATCTAAATATTTGCACAAGCCATTCACAGTTCATCGTCTCGGTGTGCCAAGCACACCTAGTCTAAAACCGCACAATGCGTCAGCTATAATAGCCGCAATTCGACCACGACGACGGTCGATTGGTGCAATTTTCCACCAGATTTTCGACGCTTCGAACAGCAGGAAGCAAAACTCATTTATTTCATCGAACGTAATTTATATGGCGGTTGAAATTGTTTGGCATGGCTAAAAATAGCCGAAAAATGAAAACTCAAATCGTAAATTTTCCAATTTAAAACGCAATTTCCCGTTTTTTGTAGCCTAAAATTCGGTTAAAATGCTATTTAGTTTCATGTGGGCTTAGAAAAATGAACAAAACACATTCGCGTGAAAACATGAAAAATCTGTAATGGTCTGGCCTTTGATCGAAACAACCGATCGAATTCCACGGCTCTATTGGCAATCGACTTGTATTGAACATTTGTTTCGGTTATGTATCGAATTCTCTGTGTACTAAATTGAGTTTTCTCTTCTTTTTCTCTCTTCTTCAAAATTGCCGTGTGTCGGCCTAATATCCAGCTATTTGTCTTTATCGCCATCTAAGCCCATTACCCATATCGAACAGAGTCGCTCATTGATATCCATATCATTTAGATTTGAATATCAACTTCCAGCCGAAAATTGTTATCGACTAAAGTTTATCATAAAAGTCACGAATAAAACCATTTGTTGATAATTGAAGTGTTCATATTTCGATCAATTTCAGGCCCAAATGGTGCGAACCATTGCTCCATTGTTTACATGACATGTGCGGCATGGCAAAAATTTCGTTTCCAAATCAATGTCAACGTGCGATATTCGGTGGACGTCATTTAAGTGTTTATTCAATGCTAAGTGTGTCTTTTCATTACGCGCGCAATAAAATAGCGATAATGTCTTTGTGGCTTTTGTCATAGTTGTTTCAAAAGCCACTAAAAATTGTTTGTGCAACGCACCATCTTACGACGGTTAAGGTGTGAACTATTTGTTATTAAACAAGATTACGTCGTCGGCGGCGAATATAATTGGCGTGAATCTCTTAAAGTAGATAACGATAATTGAGGGTCTTTTCATATAATTGCTTTAAATGCTTTAAATGATGATTTCTAACGAAAAAAATAATCGGCTATTGTGATGATTGATTTCGGTGGATTTTCTTTGAAATTCTCGTTGCATTGAACGGCTTTTTTTTCCTTTGAAACGATTCGTGGCGATGAATAAATAGAAAATGGGTGTAATTATATGTTGGTGTTTATGTCGATTACGTCAATGGGCTGAAGCGTGATATCATAATTAAGCATCAATGGAACATGATATGGTTGGCTTGATGACGACCAACCGTGTCTCTTTCTGTTTCTCTCCGTTTCACCCACTTTCTATCTCATTCACTTGCTCTCTTGTCTTTCTCTGTTTCTCTCTTTATCACATTCACTCTTGCCCATTCACTCACTCTTTCTCTATCGCCTTGAGCGATGTGCATTGATGAAATCGAATTTGCATGCAACAAACAGTTTGCTATACGCAACGAAAAAAAACAACACATTGCATAAAACTAACAATGTGGCAGCTGAGAGCGTTCCGCAAACGTGGGACCCAGTCCAAGTGGTCTCATTTCACTGGTGACACACACAATGACGTCGATCAATAGAAAAATATCAATTCAATTAAAACAAATCCCAAAACGACACACAGAGAAACAAAAAACCATACAATGGACTTCGACGTCTTTATTGTTTGCTTCTCTCTCTCTCTCACTCACTCACTTACTCTCTTTGTCCGTCTCGTTCTCTCATAAACAATTTTATCATACTGTCGACGTGTTTGCTTCGTTGGAATTGTACACGCGACCCTGAAAATATCGTAACTTCATGTTCATTAATTGTTGAATAGCAATCAAAATTACAGTTTAATCGGCGTGTTTTCACGTGAAAATTTCACCCTGAAACCGCACAATTGATGTAAAGTCAGAGAGAATTGATTCTATTTCATTGTTAGCTCATCTATTTTGTTCTATTTCTCTGGTCATCGCTTGGAGCGATGGCAGGAGGAAATGAGAAAGGGAGAACATAAATCAGAATCAATGATAAAAAAAAATAGTTTCGCTCATTTTACACACGGTCGAAGTAGAAAAAACGCAAAAAAGAGAAAAAGGCAGGGATTTCAAAAGAGGAAGCGTAAAAATGAGCAAAAAAGACGAGAGACATGGGAAAAAAACAGAGTATTAACGAAAAACACAAGTAATGCGAGTGGCAAAAGTAGAAAAATAGAGAAAAATACAGGAAAAACTTTGACAAAAGAAAAAAAAAACATTTAGAAATTTATGGAGAAAGAAAGAAAAATGAAAAAAGATTGAAATAATGAAGAAAAGAAAAAGAAATCGAGGGAAAAAGAGAGAGAAAGAGAGGGAGAGCGAGCGCGCGAGGGTGAGAGAGCAGGAGCGAAAGTCAATAAACGGAATAAAAATTGAATAGCAAACTTGGATTGAATAATGCGAGAAATGACACATTTAACTATTTGGTGCTTCCGGGTGGCGTGTACTCGCTCGCTCACACACTCTCTCGTCCGTTCGCAATTCAATTACAACAAAATCACAGAATCACAATTGAATTTCAATTGTACTGGGCTGGAAGATCATAAATTAGCATCGATTTTGTTTTCTGATCGTGGGTCGGTCCTGGTATTCATTTCGGTGATGTTTGATTTACATTGGAATGGTTGAGAAAATCGATTTTGATTTCATGACAGTTTGACTCAGTCGATTCTCCGTTTTTTTTTTTTTTTTTCATTTCAACACACACCATAAACATGCATATATCCATTTGAAAGTAATCCGAAGTAAAGCACCGTGAGCGAGCGATGTAAAAAAACATACACGCGATACAACAAATAAATGGAACGTTATGTCTCGGTCTTCAATACAATGGAGAGAGAGCGAAACGTGTGACAGACAAGCACGTCGATTGTGCGCGCACCAAAACACACAAACAAATAGAGGCCGCCGTCGAATGACAAACACTCAAACACACACACACACACATAAACCAAACACTGTCACTTACAATGGCAAAGCGAGAGAGAGAAAAATGTTGAGTCGACTGTGTATTTCAGTTGGGTTTTTTTTTTCGGTTCTATTTATTTTCGTTTGTCAATGAAAACATATCGAATTCGATGTTGTTTGTCAATTTTCATGTGTGAAAAACACGTTTCAGGTGTTTTGCATGGAGTTTCGTTGATTCGTCATCATTCGATTTTTAGATATGGATATGATTCATAATTGGCCACCAAACACTGGCACACAATATACGCACGCACACACACTCACACCTCCATACATTTCGACACCACGATGACGGCAACGGCTGACACTTTATAATTTCAACTCTTTTTTTCTCTTCATCTTTCTTTTTGCTAATCTTTTTTTTTCACTCTCCTTCGTTTTTTTTTAACAGAAAAAAAATCCGGACTGAAACTGCCACATTTTTGCCGTTGATCAATTGAACCGAATGTGTGTGACAGAAATACTTACAATTCTTTGATTAACATGATGGATTTTTACAACAATTTTCTTTTCTTTTGCACACACTTAGAGCTTAGCGGTTCGGGGCACACGGACACACGAACTTATCGCTACTTCGTTTTAAAACGTACTAAATGTGACTCGATTCTCTGTCTCTTTTGATACCGAACACGGGCTGAGTGAGCAAACGAACGTGTGTGTGTGAGTATGCATAACATAACGTCGCTCTGCGCCTGTGTATCATTCGGCAAAACGATGCTATAGTCGACATACTCACACACACGGTGTGCATAGATACTGTCTCAAGTGATGGGTTTTTTTTGCGTATGTCGTCTTTTACATCAATACACAAAACATGCACTACAAAAGTGAAAAGCGATGACAGTTCATACGTACGGTCTATCGCATGACTGTGTGCGATTTTGCCGAGTCTGCGTGGACACATCACTAGTTTCAGTTTTCAATCGGTTCACATTTTACACGTACATAAGATGTGAGCGCGCAATTTGGAATAGTTGAATTGAACCGAGCGATTTTTGTCGGATATTCAAACAATTTAGATCGACATTTTTTTCAAAGCCAATTTCAATGAATTAAATGGATTTTTCATGATATTTCCTGTTTTTCTTGTCTTTTTTCCATTGGAACGTGTTTTAAGATAGACATAGAACAATTTCATTCAAAATAAGAACTATAGCATGCACAATGTTTACCAAATACAAAGAAATAATCTACACTGAAGTATCGTATTAAATCTGTATAATTGAGCTGTCAATAATCTTGTTGATATCTGAGATGCGCTGACACATAAATGGTATAGATTCAATACGATGTATGTGTATTAGTAAACGTGTTTGATTGTATTTCACATCCACCGTTTATTTGTATGCATGCGAATTTAACGACTCAAAAGTTGCAATAAGTTTGCAACAATCAGTGGCGAAAAACTGGTCTTTGACGTCATTGGCGAGTGCAATTTATTGTTTGTTGTTGCAAAAGAAAATTCCCAACTTTTCGATAAAAATTGTAGATACGTGATAATTTTTGCCAAAAATGGCAAAGCATAAGGTTGTTATTGATGATATTTTGGTGGAGTTCAGCCACGAACCGTACGATATCCAAAAAACGTACATGAAAAGTATGATTCAAGCATTGAAAACTGGACAACGCGCCATTTTGGAATCGCCAACAGGTTGACTTGAAAAAAGTGATGAAACATTAGAATTTTTTTTTTGCAATTTCGTTAATGTTTTTTTCAGGCACTGGAAAAACATTGAGTTTGTTGTGCTCAACTTTGGCGTGGATTGGAAAACGTACCGGCAATGAAAGTGGTGCTACCACATATAAGGTGATATACGCAACTCGAACTCACACACAAATTAAAAAAGGTATCAATTCAATTAACGACACAATTTAATGGCTGAGTAGATAAGTTTTTTTTTATTCATTTTTATTGTTTTTTTTATCTATAGCGATGAAAGAATTAAAAAAAAGCCCTTATAAAAAAGTCAAAGCGGCAGTTCTTGGTTCACGCGATGAGCTATGTATTCATCCAGATGTGAAAAACTTGAAGACCAATGACGAAAAAATTGATAAATGCCAACTATTGAGAGACGAAAATAATTGCGAATTTTATAAGAATTTGACAGGAGATGTGGGACCATTGAAAGAACCAATACTTGACATCGAAGATCTTTGCAAGTATGGGAAGCAGAATCACTGTTGTCCATATTTTATGTCGCGTAAAAGAACTGAAGAAGCGAAAATCATATTCATGCCTTACAACTACTTATTCGTTCCAAAATTACGCGATACTATGGAAATCGATATGAAAAATGCTGTCGTGATTATTGATGAAGCCCATAATATTCCGGACGTTTGCCTTAATGCTGCATCTAAGCACATCTCAACCAAAAACATATCAAACGCACTTGACGGTTTGGATTATGTAATAGAAAATCTAATATTTTGTAAAATATTTTAATTGAAACAAGTTTGCTTTTTTTTCTTAAAGATTATTGAGAATTCAAGTACAATGGAAGCTGGCGCTAATGATTTGAAGAAATCATTATCGGATCTTTTCAAGAAATTGATAGATATTAAAACTGGTACAAAACACGGTGGATTCATATTCGAACTGTTGGAGAGCGTTGAGGTAAGCTGTTATGGAATCATAACTGATTCAATTTTTTTTTTAAATCTTTTAAATAACATGTTGATGTATTTTTTTCAAAAGATTGACATGCACAGTATTGATATGTTGGGAAAGTTGATCAAGTTTTTGAAAACACAACCGAAAAATGACCATGGTTTGCAAAAACTCGATGGATTACGTAATATACAAGACTTCCTGAAAATCATTTTTTGGAGTGCCGACCAAGATTTTGATTCGGAAAGGGATCGCGCAAATTTTCTAGACAGATTAAATCGATTATATAAAGTGCATGCTGAAGTAGAAGAAGAAGAAGAAAAAGAAGAAGAAGAAGAAGCAGCAGCAGAAGAGGGTAACGGTCGAAAAATAATACTGCATTTTATATGCCTTTCTCCAGCAATCGGGTAAATATTAGGAAAAAATTATTCGATAGCGAAATATTGAGTTAAACGATGATTTTCGTATATTTTAGAATGCATAGCTTACTTGCACAAAATCTGCACTCTTTGATTATGACGAGTGGTACTCTGGCTCCGTTAGAACCATTCGCTAAAGAACTGGAAATCGAAATTCCAATACAACTAGAAATCCCATCACACATCATTGATCAAGAACAAGTGTTTGCACGAATTTTATCTAGAGGCGTTGATATTGGACCGTTCGATTCCATAAAGAAACACATGTAATTAAAATCACTTCTCACATTTAAAGAAACAAAATGCTAATTTATATGGTTTTTTTAGGGGAATCGCTTATTTGTTAACTATTGGACGCACTCTACTAAAATTATCTGAAGTTATACCTGACGGAATTTTGGTTTTCTTTCGTCAATACGATGTAATGGAGAAGTGTGTAGAGACTTGGCAAGACCAAAACGAAGGGGATATTTGGTCAAATATTGAAGAACAAAAAAAGATCTTCGTTGAATCAAAAAATAGAGACGAGTTTAAACAATCAATGAATGACTACGTGGCAAAAATTAATGAACAAAATAGCAAAGGAGCCATTTTTATGGCGGTAGCGAGAGGAAAGGTCAGCGAGGGTTTGAATTTCAGCGATAAGTACGGTCGTTGCGTTATGATGGTTGGTCTTCCATTACGAACGTGGAGTGATTTGAAGATCAAACTGAGACGAGAGTATTTTGATAAGAACCCGCAAATTGGATTTGCGGGAAGGGATTGGTGTTATTTGGATGCATGCAGAGCTGCCAACCAGGCCATAGGTAGAGTCATTCGACATCGAAATGATTATGGAGCTATTTTGCTTTGCGATGATCGTATCGGACAATATAAATCCAATTTCTCATCTTGGATAAAAGAACACTTATCGAGACAACATCCCGAAGAAACGTTTCAGTCGATGTGGACTAATTTAGACACATTTTTCTTAAATGCAAAGAAAATGGTATATATTTGTAATTCAAAGGAAATAGATGAAATCGTTTTAACAATGTTAATTTTAACGTCTATACTTGCAGTACCCCGAGCCGAAAGAAATTGCTTTTGAAGAAGTATACAACGATGAAGCAGCAACAAATGATGAGGATAGCGAAGAAAATAACGATGAAACTATTTCATCCCAGGCTACAAACGTAATAGACTTAAATTAACTTTCAAGTTTTTATAATCACAATTACACATTCATTACAGAGTTCTATCGGTGAGTTGTGTGGAGAAGGTACACCTTCAAAGCGCCTTAAGATGGAGGACAACAATGTAAATCAAACACAGACAGTATTTGACTGACTGCAATGTCAAACAAATAAAAACTTTTGACCAAGAAAAAATCTGAATGAAATGAACAACTAAAGAAATAACGAATAGAACAGACGAAAACCTAAATTAGGTTACCTAATCCAGAAAAGCTATGTATAGCTTATATAGTGTATACACTTTGTTGTAAAAAAAAAATAATTCGCATTACAATAAATACATTACGTTAGCAATATTTGGTTTTTGACTTTAATTCCGAGAAAATATCCTTTTTCAAAGCAAAGACAATTATTTGTACATTCTTATGTTTGAATGATACATTTTTCCATATTTTATTATAGTGCTTTTTTTTTAGAATGTCCTTTGATGAATACTCCTTATTTTCTATTTTGACTCACATTTTGTTCAATTTTCTAATTTACATCTCCAAAACATTGATGAATTGATTTTTCAAATATTCGAATAAAAACAATCCATTTATTGCCCAAAAGAATTCGAGACCAATTTAGTATTTAATTTCTTTCATAATACCTAATTTGAACATATTTTGCCATTCGCTGCCATTTGGATATTCAAACTTGACGATTGCATCTTTCTTCAGTTCGGTACTGTATCCAGGCGCAGTGGGTGCCAAGTAATGAGCATTTTTCACATTGGTTGGATTGACAAATTGTTCATGCTGTTGATCAACGTACTCCACATATCGATCGGTGTTTGTGCAAGACACTGACGTAAAGTCCCACATTTGCAAATGTTGAACCATTTCACAAAGACCGACTCCACCAGCGTGTGGACATACTTTCACTGGAACAATCAAATGGAAACAAAAAGAAAATCATCAACGGTTAGGTTTTTAAAAGTGTTAACGAAGAACAGACATTGAGATTTCATTTCATTATTCAAAGAGAACTTCGGATATTGACCATGTAAATAAAAAATCTAGCCTATAAAAACATTGACAACAATTTCATAATGCGTAAAAAATTTCATTCTCACCTCCAAACTTCTTGGCCATAAAATAAACTGATAATATTTCATTCACTCCACCGATGCGAGCAGAATCAATCTGACAGAATTCCAATGCGCCGGCTTGCAAGAATTGTTTGAACATAATTCGGTTCATGCACGCTTCACCCGAAGCAACGCCGATTCCGTATGGTTTCAATGCCTTGGCAATGGTGGCATGGCCCAGGGCATCATCAGGAGATGTTGGCTCTTCAATCCACCAAATTTTGAATTCAGACAAATTTTTCATCCATTCAATCGCCTCATTTACGTCCCAGATTTGATTTGCGTCAACCATCTGTGAGAAGAATTGAAGTCAGTTGTTTTAGAACAAAAATACCAACTACAACGGTATTTGGATTTTTTTTTGACTGAACGGATTTTCTGAACATTTAATTGAATGGCTATACAACTACTCAGTCAAAATCGATTGAATGATTAGACGAGTGAACTCACCAACTTATTCTTCCATCCGATTTCTTCGCGCACCAGACGACATCGATGGCGGTCGTCCTCTAAATTTTGACCAACTTTCAATTTGAATGCATTAAATCCTTGGGCCAAATACTCTTTGCACAAGCTACGGCGATACTCATCGGAGTAGCCGATCCAACCTGGAAATGTTGGGAAATGAATTAGTTTTTAAACAGAATAATATGAGAAAAAAACAACTTACCAACTTGCGTGGTATAACACGGGTAGCCATTCTTTAGGAGTTCATCAATTCGCTGCTGTTTGCCATTCTGACCCTCTTTCAACATTTTTACAGCTTCAGCCGGTGTCACCACATCACTTATGTAACGGAAATCGATCGTTGATACCAGCAACTGGACGTTTGTGAATTGAATTTTGAGAATTTTGATAGACAAAAGGTAATAATTGAACCTACTACAGGATCCATGTCACACAATAGGCGCCAAAGTGGTTTTTTCTCCAGTTTTGCCCAGAGATCCCATAGTGCATTGATGATAGCACTAACAGCCAGGTGCATCACACCTTTCTCTGGACCAAGCTATTCAAACATGATTTAGAATAAGGATTGATTGAGTGGTATTTAGTGCGATGACGGGAAGTAGCAATTTCTTTAAAAAATTATTCACGCGAGTTTACGTATGATTGAGCTCATTAGCCTATTTATAATCATCGACTGTCTATGTTTTAGCAAAAGCATAAATTCTTCAATTTTGATGTATGATTCACAAAATTTTGGTTTAAATAAATCCCATGAAATTCAAAGATCATCAAAACAATTCAAATTCCACTTCTCTGTTCTCCAAACACAACCGTTTACGGTATCATTCATTATAAATGATCCACATTTACATGATATTTATTTTTCCAATAAATGTGCGGTTCGTTCTTGTCATGAGTGGCAAAATTCACTCCGATATGCATCTACTCTATGTTTAGTTCGCATATCAAAATAAAATTGACATAATCGCAATAAATTTGCAAACCATTTGTGTAAACAGACAGACTCACCCATCTCATTTGAGTTTCGCTGGTTAGCTCTCGCCAGAATATACCGAATCGTGCGTAAATATCATTGCGCAAATGACGATCGACAATCAATGTACTGAGTGCTTTGCAGCCCATCCGAACAATTTCATTGCCACGGCCGAGAGTGAAAGTCAATCCGTAGCCTTCAATCGATTCATTCGTTTTGATTGTTACATAAACACACGAGTAATCCGGGTCAGTGTGCTGCGAATGAGGAAATGCAAACGATCATTTTAAATAGAAATGGTTTTATTCGCTTGAAAATATGTAAACGTATCTACTTACCATTGCATCAGACCCATGGCCACCCAATGAAGTAGGCCAGCGTATATCTTTTGCATCAACTGACACGATTTTCAGAGTTTCTTTGATATTCGACAGCGACATTTTTGACTTGGTTTTCGTTCCTTGAGTAAAATTCACGTTCAATAAATCAATTTCACTTCAATTGAACTTGGACTGAATTTTTTTCTCTTGTAACTAACAAGATTTGAATGAATTTACTATTTTTATGTGTGAATGTTTATGTTTTGATCAACTTTTTCAATTATTTCGAGCAAATTTCAATTTCTTTCGATGAAAATTCAATAAATTTGCAGAGTTTGACTCAGGCGACAGATATATGCTTTAGCATAGAAAAAATATCCGCATATTTTTTGGTTTGTCCACTTTCAGTATATAACGGCACCCAGCTTCATCGAGTATCAGCACGCACACTGAACGTGGTAGTATAGAACGGTTTGTTTACAAAGAAAAAAAATTGTTTATAAACAAAATCTTTCCGAGTTGTACAGCGCAATGTATTTGAGCGAATCACTCTAAAGTAATTTGTAATAGAGAAAGTAATCGCGAAAGTAATTTACGTGTAAAAATCTCTATTACTTTTCAAAAGTATTTTACACGTAAATTACTTTCTCTATTACAAATTACTTTAGAGTGATTTGCCCCTCGGCAGCAATGCTGTCCTATGTTAAGGTTTTGTGCTGTATAGTTCTGGTAGATTTTGTTTATAAACAATTTTTTTCTTCGTAAACAAACCGTCCTATACTACCACGTTCAGTGTGCGTGCTGATACTCGATGAAGCTGGGTGCCGTTATATACTGAAAGTGAACAAACCAAAAAATATGCGGATATTTTTTCTATGCTAAAGCATATATCTGTCGCCTGAGTCAAACTCTGTAAATTTGATACAAATCTAAGATTTTGAACCAAATTCGAAAATTTTCAAACCAAATTTCACTTTTTTTTTTATGAAAATGTCCAACTTTAATGAAAAATACCATTTATTTCCTTAGAAGAATGCAATCACCACTGCATTCAGAGCCAAAATTAAACTCGGCACCAAAATTCTGATTGTTTTATAGTCAAAATACACCTTGACCGGCTTACTTAATCGAGTGATATGACAGAATTTCTTATGATAACCGACAATTTTATTCCAGTTTTTACACGAACCAGATACTGATATCGCATGAAATGTGTTGTTGTTATGGCAATTATATCAGTTCAAGTACATTGAGTATTATTTACAATTTCATGTTTGTGTTTTTCTCTTGATAACTGCAACAGAATAACGTCATAACCGATTCGTTCTGATGAAGCAGCTCGTCGACTGTGGAATTTTTTTTGGATGGAATCTCCAAATTTAGATTTGAAATAAATAAAATCATTGAGATTGTGGATTTTAAATGCCAAAATTTGCATGATTCAAAAAAATTTACCTGGAGAAAGTCCAAAACAATCTCTCTTTTTTTCATACAACATAAATACAGCCCAGTTCGACTTGTTTGTTATTACCTCGTCTATGCATTTCAGAAGCAAAAAGTGTTCAATTCATGACACTTTTAATTGAAAAATTGTTAGTATCGATGCACTAATGCGTCCTGGGCCTCATTGTTATTAAATCGAGTTGAACTTCAGTTTGAGATTATTTTTTGTCAATATATTTGATAGAAGTTCTGAAAAAAAAACAATCAAAATAAACAATGAATATTGATAACACTTTCGACTTCGATAAGCACGTTCAAACAATGCAAGCGTCACCAGCACTTAGGATGAGTGTGCGTCGACGTACGCTTTGATCGCAATCAAAAGCGTTTGTTTAGCGTGCAAGTGAAGCTATAGATACAAAATCCAATCGTACTAATGCTGGCATATTCGATAGTAATGTTCCGAGAGTACGATGAAACTCATTCAAATGGATTCTTTCTTGTGCCAGAGTTGTGACGGAATTCCTTCTTAAACGTCATTTAAACCATGTCTAGAACCGCGATTTCGACATAATTTTTGGTTTGTATAAGAGTTTTGAAACGACAACAACATTATGTATGAGAACGAATCATAAGCGACCAAAGCAGTTTATTTTTAACCGTTTCGCCGATTTTGCCTACATTTAGGCGTTAAATGATTCATTTTGCTCTCTGTAGGTTTTATGCTCATCACACAATGTTGATATTTGAAAAAGGTTAAAAGTCAAAAGAGACTACGGCTACTGATTAGAGCTATGCTAGGGGCAGAGTGATGGTTCGAAATTCGACTGATGCAAATGAATGCGATGAAATTAGTTTGATATATGGTTATAATATTAGTTCATCATTTGAGACATGTGTTTGAATCGGAATAGTAGAATTAAAATCCAAACGTTACAAAAGTATACGGGCTTTGTATCGGGATGCAACACTTTGAAATATTTCGAATTCAAGTCTCACTTTTGCCCGCACTCATTCATATGTAAAAAAAATAAATGAAGATATGTTCTCCTTGGAGCTAAATGATTGTGTTCGCACAATCACTTCGGTATAAACAACATTGTCGTCCAGCGATACGATTCAGTGTAAAATTTGTGGTTGGTGAATGTAATTCAATTGAAAAATCGGTATTATATCGGACTCTTATATCGATATTTACACTGCTTATTGTGGATATACAGTCAGTCAGAAAAGTATTCGGCCACTTGAATTTTTCTTTTTTTTTGGATTTTTTCGTGTTATAAATGACAAAAACCGAACTATTTTCTATCTATTTGTTAAGTTTATAATCTGTTCTTATAAATTCAGGCCGATTCCGGAAATATTTAACATAATTTTTGCCTTTTCTGTAGCCATGTTTGTCGAGAGGTCG
>NW_022595295.1:0-7274 GCF_009176505.1 Sitodiplosis mosellana
AGAGTTTCTTTTGTTCAACAATAGCATGATCAGCGGTGTCCAAGTTAATTTGTAGATTCCACGACTCAATGTACTTCTTTGCAAGAGTCTTGTTGCGTGCCAAAAAACTTCGCCCGTCAGCACTACTTCGATGGTGGCCAATCTATATAAAAAATTAATAAATTAGTGATTTTAAGTGGAACTATTTTTATTAGGGAGAATCTTTTTTAGAAATGGATGAGATTTTCTTTTATTATATCAGAAATAATAACAGTAAGTAAAAATGAGTTCAAAAATACCTGAAAGTCGACAATACACAGATTTCCTTCACCATCAATGCCATAATTTGCAGAATGAAGATCCACTAGGAAAAGAATATGACGGAGTAAATCGAGTTGCGACTTTTGTTCCTCGACCATATTTGCTTCACTTTTTCGGGTAAATCCGGCAACTAGAATGTAAATATACAGACGACTTATATTTGCGTAAAGTAAGGGCAAATTTACAACTTGCACTAAGTGCAAAAATGAACTTTATTTTACTAATAAATAAAGACTTGGGTTCAAATTAAGTGTAACGATAGTTGAGGGACCGAATTTGGTGAATTACCCTTAATTTTAATTATTTAACAGAGAATTAAAAATCGAGGAAAAAAAATGTCAACAATTTCAAAAGTTACCATCTTCCGTGGCAATGTAAATTCCGAATCGAGATACATGGATGTTCCGTAGAAAGTGCACTTTTGGGCCAACTTTTATCAGTTCTAGAAGCTTGTATACAAACAATTCTCGAAGATCGACCCCAACATGATGAGATGTAAGAGTTGAAATTCCCAAATGTGTCTTAATATGATATATTGTAGGCTGAGCTCCGCTTTTACTTACTTCACAAATCAGGCCGCCCTAAAAACGTTTTATTAAAAAAATCAATAAAGAATCAGAGCTAAAAATACACTTATTTGCTAATATTTAATTGGACTTACTTGAGCACCGCTCTTTTCTTTTGGCTTAAATGCTATTTCTACGTCTGGATTCTCACCACTGTTTGCGAAACGAATGGAAAAATAAAATTTTGCGGCCATTTTGATGTATTCGTGGTCCACGTCTACATAATGAGCGTATTTGTTGTTGAACTCTATCATTGTAGATCCGAATTTTGGGTAAGCATGAAAGAATTTGTCTTTTACGAGTGCTTCCAAATATTGAATACAAATTTTCACGTTCTTCTTAACGATATGTTCCTTTCTTTTGTTCTTCTCAATATCGTTGATCATTAGTTTGAAAAGATCCCACAGGTTTAGTCGAGAATGTTTCTAGAAAAAAAATCAAATTCATTAGTAAATATGCTTGACAATATTGATTTTCGAAAATGTGTTACAAAAAGGAATTGAAACACTTACAAGTACGAGTTTGTACTCGTTTTTAGTACCAATCTGAGACAACGGTCCAAGAAGATCGTGAATTTCCATCTCACCGAATAAAATGCGTTGAAATTTAGGCTCGATATCAAAGATAAGTTTCAATTCTATTTTCAATGCTTTGATGGTCGCCTAAAATGAAACTTTTTAAATAAATTTATGCATCAAAATTAAAAAGAGACAAACCTGGTCATTGAGCGTAATTGCCGTACTATCGTGCTTCTGTCCATCATTATCTTCAAGATAAATAATAATTTCCATTTTCCAAGACCTAAAATTTAATTAGGAAAAGGAAAAAAAATCAGGTTTCTAAAAAATTATTGTTGAATGCTTCGCTGTTCTTCCAATGAATAACCAATATTCATGTAAATATGACAGTCTGTCAAATTGCGGATTTTTCTAGAATGTTTGGCGTTGCCATCGAAAGTATTTTAAGTATTTTAAATGTTGACGTTAAAAATATTTGCCAAATACGGAAAAAAAAATGTTTAATTCAAAAATATGGAATGAATCACGAAAAATATCAAAGGAATTTAAAATCAAAATTAATTCATTCAAACAGTTTCTACCGCTATTAATGTTGCCAGTTAAGTTGCGAGTGAATCGGTTTTGCTTGAAATTGCTCGTAAGTACATCAAGCTAACGCATAGAAACGCTATTTCATTCCGTTGATATACACATACAGAACGTTTTGGTTATATGTTGTGTAAATTTAATAAAATTATCAATACGCGGAAAGAGAAAAAACCACACGGTCCAAATCCACCCGAAACCATACAATACTCGGTCAACTGAAACGCAGCTACAGAAAGAGAGTGGAAAAAAATGCGCCGGATGAGAACGAGGTGGTGGCGGCGAGAGTATTAAATAAAAACGGACTGCCGAAAGAAACATTGGCACAAAAAAAAAAACAAATTGCTTTAGAACGTGTATCGACAATGAGCAAAGGCACACGCGCATCGAAACTAGAGCAAAGGATATAAAATTGAGTGGAGCGGCACCAAGCACGGATAACTCCACCAGCGACAGCAGTAGCTACGGCATAAAGGCATATACGAGATTTTTTTATGATTACATTCGTGAACTAGCAGAGCAAACATATAAAGAAGTTATCATGTGTTTGCGTGCCGTTGGCACGAATGAAAATTTAGAGGTATGCAGTAGATGTGACGTCGGCATCAGTGCTCCGCCGATCCGATTCAGCAGCATTGCAGCAACAGCAGTAGCAGCAGTACGGTGCAAAAGTTTTGTATATGTGCGAAATGAGTTTACTTCTTGCACAAACCGTACCGAAATATAATTATTATAATTGATACTCGTCATCATCATTAAACAACACTGTGTTGAATCATCGTTATTCGCAACAAACAATTCGTAGTCAGCGTCCATTTTTCCTATCGCTACTCGGTTCGGGCCAACACTTCCTGTTTTGCCTTCGTGAGAATGCAAATATTATTTTCCTTTTTGCGATCGAGAGAAACATGAGCATGCTCATTTTCAAATGTACAGAAAATTGCATTCGAGCAAATGAAATCATCATCAGCGCCGATGGAAATCATTTCCAAACCAAAAACAAACTTTGTATTCTCTCTCTTACTGTATGCAATAGCAAAATGGTAGCATTGATTTCTCTCTCCCTACAACAAGTCAAACTTCTCGTGGTGTTTTGTGTCGGTGTGTTCATATTCCGTGTCAGGGTTCGTCAGTTGCTTTCGTACATAGTTAGTTGAAAAACTGATGAATTCTCCGGTAATGTTCTTAACGATAATAACCATAATAACATGTTTTCCCTTTTGCGCTCACACTCTCTGCTCTTGTGTACCACACTCACTGAGCAGCGAAAATGAGAAACACTCACACTCGCATACACACACACACACACACAGCAAACACAGCAAACCGAATCGTCACAGGGGAGGGATATGATAGATGTTTTGTCTCGCTTTAAAATGCGAATGGTATGACTGAAATCTATATTAAATATAAAATGCCAGAAGATTTTCAATTGCGCCACGTTTGTTGGAATGCAAGCAACGGAAAAAACGAATAGCATTGAAAAGATGTAGAGTGTGGGCGAACAAGAGGCCGAAAGAGAGCACTTGTTCGTTCATGAGGTTATGACTTTTGCGAAAAATGCTGTACGCAAACAAGGCGGCGAGAAGTAGAGTCATGTCTGAAAGATTGAAATCAAATTGAATGGAATTTTGCTAGGCATCACTCAAAATAGCCCCCAAAAAACAGACAAGTAGCACGGCAGCACGGAGTGAGAGAGAGTGAAATTCCGGAAGTGACGTCTGATAGCATCAACAATTGCACACGAACACACTTTGGTGCCCTGCTGATGACTTTTCTGCTGACTACAACGACGTTGATGATGATGATGATGGATACAAAGTTTGCCAGTTTGCTTGTATGGATGTTATTTTGGAAACGGGATTGTGGTTGGAATAATAATTTCGACTTTTTTTCTTCCACTCTCTCTCTCTCTCTGAGCATCGTAGCCGCCGTCGTCGTCGTTGTCGTTGAGTTTTGCTTTTGCACACAGTTTTCACATTGACAGCATTCAATCTTTTGGCACAGCGGAGCGACCACAGGAATAGAGCATATCCCCCATCTAAATATCCATATTTATAGCTAAGCAAATGGAATGTGGTTCGCGATTCGCATGTGAAATCAAAAATGTTCTTTCAGAAAATCAAATTTCATGCACACGCTGGCACTAATAATAATGAGCGGAATGAGAAGAACAACATCAGCGATGGCAGCAGCAACTAGAAGTGTGTGTGAGTTGATAGAGACTGGAAACCGTGCTTCGATAGAAATGAAAATGAAAATCACATGAATTTTTGTCTATTAAACCACTTGCTTCGGAGCATTTATCCCAATGTAACTGGGTGATAAGGTGTGTATGTGTGTATATGTATACTGGGTGCTATATGAAATGCTAGGGGATTTTTTTTTTATGGCTTTATACTCACATATTTAGTTGTGATATTTCGCAATTTTGATGAAATATGGAGACGTAAGCGAATTATGCATACATATCATATTTAGCTAGTTTAAACGCCAACCGTAGCCATGGCAAACGGTGTGCTTTAACAGTGGCACTGACGACAACGACGGCAGCAGTAGCAGTAGCAGCATAAACATGTTCTCGTAGGCGAGCGAGAATGCGAAAGAGCGAACGAACCTCATCCTCAGTTGAACATAGATATTTCACACGGAATTAAAAGTCTCGTAGCAATTTATATTTCCAGATAGTTTGCGGTGTATGTGTGTGTATGTGTGCTGCATATTTCATACGTGTGGATGTATTTAAATCGAGCTCAAGATTGAATCCGAGGCGCAAGAGTGCGAGTGAGAATGAAATTGTATACGCGAACTGCATCATTGTATTGAATTACGATGGCACGTATTTGTTATGATTTGCGTGGCGTTGTTTGAAATCGAAATTGCGCTTGTGTTTGTGTACTCCATTTCACCTTGCAATTGCGGGCGGAATGCCGTCTAACAGCGAACGCATACTGAGCGGGTATACATACAACGCCACTTACAATTGCTGTTGTTTGTTTCAAGCCATATTTCCATTGCATACGGAATTGTACACGTTGATAATTTTGTGAATACGAGCACATCGCAATCGCGTCCTGAATCTCACTCGTATTATTATTATTTTTTCGCTTCTCTACTTTCGTTTCGAAAAACATATAATTTCAATTTAATATGACCAAAGAAGGGAAAAAGTGCCAAAACGAGAAACGCAAACCTCTTACACACTGCAAATTCCACGAATTCTTTTCCCTCAGCAATGGCAACAAAATGCTACATACATTTGCTTCGCTTCACTCTGCACCCACACAAACACACGGACAGAACACCAGGCCCGAGATATAGCCATGATAGTTTGGTATTCATAAGCACAGGCGTCTAACGAAACGCATGTACTGCTGCTCGGAACATACCAAGCAAGCCCAAGTGTAAAAAGGAATATGAATGCGACAGAGCACAGACCGAATACACAGAGAAAGAAGACGACAAACGAAATTGCATAATACGCATGTCCTGTACCGATCCGGTGTGCCAGCGTTCACTGCTCTGCTGCTGCTGCTGCTGCTGTTATACGCTCTTTCTCTTTCGCTTTATATGGATATCGACAAATGAATCCAAAATTCCACATTTTTGTTGTTGTGTTTTTATGTTGTTGCTTTTTTCATTCATACACAGCGAATTTTTCGTGTGTATGTTTTTTGTGTGCAGTGTAACGAGTGTATACACGCAGCACATAGATTGCTTCTAAATGATCTCTCAGTCTCTATGTACGAAATTCACGTCGCATCAATACATATATTTTTCGTACTTGATTGAAGCAAATGTAGCTTCGATGCCAAACAAGTCGGATTGTTGCCAATTCGAGAATCGGATTTTTGAATTTGGTGCGCGTGGCACGCGTTTTTTGCTTCTCTCGTCTCTCAAATAAATTAAAATATATGAAAATTGCCTTTTTGCCATAAGTTAGTCCAAGTAGAAAATTACCAACATCAGGCATCGAGAAAAAAAACGTTCGACGGCACAATGGGAAATATGAACGGGACAACAAAGACGGAACATTTTAAAACATGTCTCTATTTAAAGTAAAACACTTTTGGCAAGGGGCATTTTGTTCCTTGTAAACCATTTGACATATATACAAAAAAAAAATGAAATATACAGAAAAATGATGAATTCGAAGAAAAGAATGCAAAAAAGAGCCTTTCTGGTTTTGGTCTTTTGTTCATTTGCTAGACCCGGTTCATTTTTTCTTCGTTCTTCTTCTTCTTTTTTTTTCTTTTTCATCAACGAAAGAGTCTATTTACTGATGCGCAAAATTGACAGCACATGTGATGACATTGCAACTTCTATTACGGAAACCAACAGCATTCTTGCCTTTTCTTTTTCCATTCCTACTAGCTCCCTGTACATATGTTGCTCCCTCTCTCTCTCTCTCTCTCTCTCTCTCTCTCTCTCTCTCGACTAATTCGACTTGAGTATTGTACTAATTTCACCCTTGTGTGCTGTTTTTCATATTTTGCTATGTCTCCAGCCCAAAATAAAGTCAAATAAAAAGTTGGTTTCACCCGGATCCCCAAAAAGACTTCTCTCTTTTACATCGAGTCAAACTCTCATTCCTTGTTTTTAGCGACGTTGATTTTAAATTCGCGTCCATTTCGTATGTTAAGTGTTGGCTATGCAACTTTTTCCGACAATTTAGCCGGGCCAACTTTTTACCTAGCAATTTTTTCTCCCTCTCTCTATCTCTTTCTATCTCTCCATTCTCTCGCTGTCCAAACTATTTTACAATTGCCTAATGGAGACCGTGGAAAAAACATAGGAAACGGGATGTTTTCGGTCATACGTCCAACTAATGTGAACACTAGACGAGGCGAGAGAGTAGAATACTGGAGTGTTTGCGGTGTGCACCGGCGAGTTCTGATTCACAATAAAAGTGCCTCAATACATTTGAAAAACTTGCATACAGAAATCGCCTGCCTTTTGGATACATAAAAAACAACCAGGTAAATGTTTTGTGTTTGTTTGGCAGTGTCATCGTTGTATGATAAACGATACCAATTTTTCAACGTCGGCGCTACCAACGCGCACTCTGGCTTTATGTATATACAGTATGTCTGGGCTCATGGTACGTGCATCGGGTTATTTTTTTCATCAATTCATTCATTCTCTATTCTACACTTTGTTTCACTGGCTGAGCTGGTTCTTTTCGTTCACCGTTTGCCATGATTTACATTCCAAATTACTATCAAAGTGTGTAAACTGTTCGGTCTATTAGAAAAAATCGAGTGTAAATAATTCCGTTGCGTTGCATTGCAAGGGAGGGCCACCG
>NW_022595296.1:0-37847 GCF_009176505.1 Sitodiplosis mosellana
ACCAACATCGTTTGCATGGAAAGTCCACACAGTATAAGGGATGAACTGAACGCCAAAATCCACCAAATCCTTTCACTCCAATGCCGTCTTCGGTCGGTCAAGTATCGAACACCATGAATCGTGGTTTTTTTGCAAAATTCACTGAACACCTCTCGCACCGCCTATTGAAAATCAAGGGAATTGTGATAAAAATTGGAAATTTTCCATTATGAGAATAATTCGATTGTTTGCAATAGCCTATTTCACCAAATTTTTTCATGAGAAGTTTTCATGAGATTTTCTTCTCAAGTTTTTTTGGTCAAACAAATATATCCAAATGTAGCAATGTGAAAATCTCAATAAAAACATGAAAATATTCTCATTTTTTGACATTATTTTGAGCGCCAACTTGAAGTTTCGAGATTTTTTCACAAAAATGTGAGATCACATCATGGTTGGCTCAAAAATAAATGAAAATTTAAAATTTGCGCTCAAAATAATGTCAAAAAAATGAGAATATTTTCACGTTTCTATTGAGATTTTCTCATTGCTACATTTAGATACATTTGTTTCACCAAAAAAACTTGAGAAGAAAATCTCATGAAAATTTTTCATGAAAACATTTGGTGAAATAGGCTGCAAATCCATTCCAAGCGGACAACAAATAATGCAAAATTAATGTTTTCATATGACTCTTACTTCGGCTTTAGTCTGCCTGTGATCTCTATTCGGGAAAATATTCTTCATTTTCAGCTTTTTTCGTTCACTTCTATCAAGTTTGTTGCTTCTTTTTTACTAACGAAAACTTTTCCAATGCTTTTCTACACACATTCTCTGAAGGACAGTTCCTTCTCACGCAATACACAACCAGATACTAGAAGATTTCTTTGACCGATTTTCTTTTACTATGTTTAAATAGCACATAAATGTGTCATGGTCTTTATTCGAATTTTCTCAGAAATTCAATGCGATTTTATCAATTTGACACATTTTCCGAATTTATCCACATTTCATCTTCAATCTGTATTGAATCAATTAATTGATACATCAATTAAATTCAAGAATATTTCAGTATTGAAGCATTATTTAGTTAAAAAAAATGATTAGAAAATCTAATGTTAGATTATCTAAGAAAGGCCACTTGGAGGCCAAACATGTACTTGACGGAACAATGACCATAAGGAAATTATATAACGAGTGCTTAGTGTGATTGACAAGATATCAGATCACACCTGTGCCCAACTAAAAGATTCTTTTTTTTTCCTCAAGATCTTAACTAACAATTTATTTACTCCAATCAATAAGAGAAACTTGAATTTCATATTTCATGTAGAATTCTTGGTTAAATCAATGAAGCAATGCTCACGGCTATGCAACTTGTGCTTTTGAGCGGCGCGAGATAGCGGTAGCGCCTAATTAGACAGCGTGTTTGATTGTCAGAACTACATGACATTCTGTCAACGTTCCTCAATTCAGCTTCTTTAGGTACTCTGTGTAAATGTGTTTTTTATTTTAATAAACATCCAAACAATTTTTTTCAATAATGATCATTATGGTTCGAACCAAAACGATATATTCAATGTTGCTTAACATACTTCACTTGCGTTTTGGGGAAAATGTGTGAAAATTTTAAAACTTACTTGAAGAATGAAATATTTTCCAAAAAAGTACCAAATTCATGTTCACAAAATTTAATTTTGCAATATCGTTTTGTGGGCATTTTCATAAAAATATAATTTATTCAATAACGAAAGAGAATATAAATGTGTAACAAGCACGCTGTGTGCGACACTTATAACTTACGTACCATTGCGAAATAGTTTGAACTACTAAATGTCAAATATTTAAATTCGCGCCGCTGAATAGTTGCTAAATATACCGCAGATCCTATTTAGTCGCTACCGCTATTCACTGTCACGTCAAATACATTGGTTCTTATGGGAGAGAAGCACAGGTTGCGGCTATGAAATCCATACTGACGACAACATTTGACCTGTGACCAATAGAGGCGGTCATACACAAAACACACGTTGAGCGGACAATATATACACACAATACAGACACGCTAGCATAGGGTTTATACAGTTTGCGCGAATGGCTACTTGATTATTGGCCATGTACACTGTACACGCTTATGTGATTGAAATCTTCAACTATCACCACAAGCGTCGTGTCAGTAGAGCTCGTCTTATGTTTACATGGGAAATACGTGTTATTGTTGTTGTGGCTTCATCGCCGTGGCAATGCTTGACGCGCACTGATTATGCCGTTGAAGCGCATTTATAAGAAGGTGTCAATCTCTCTTCGAAAATGTTGTCACAGCTTTGCTGAACAAAATGAGCGTCTCGGGGCAAACGACACATTTGTTTTTTTTTGAGTTCAATGATTTTTTTTTTCTGAAATCTCAAACCCAGACATAAATTTCAATGAAAGAACCATCCGCATTTAAAAGTTTTCTACACTATTTTCTTACACCTCGTTTCCATTCGCATTTAGTTTCCATTACATTAGATACACTTGCAACGAACTTTGACCGTTGAAATCCAATGGAAGTGGAGAATAGTGTAAAGCTGTGGGAAGTTCTTTGTACGAACTGTATTTTCTCACCAAAACTGTTGGATCGAACGATTTCTACATGATGGACATGCAAACAGTCGCACTTCTTGCAAAACAACCGTTTGGTTTTCAATTCATTAAGAAAAAATCATGGTTCAATCAAAACATTTAGTTCAATTTATTCAAACAGTAGATAGATATTATTCTTCAAAATTCTTAGTATTCAATTCAACTTTAATTCACCGAACGAGCCGAAAGAGTTTTTTAGACGTTGCTCGAGAAGTTGTGTACATATAAATACAAACATTCACGAGTTTCACTCCATTTGTACGCATCAGTGATATGAACAGTGATGCGAATGAAGAAAAAGCTATAATGCCATTCAAAGTACATACAACATCTGCGTAAAAGTGTGTACACGTGGAATAACGTCTAGAATATTCTTTCGGGCAGGTGGTATATGATTCAAGTTTATTTAACTATCAAAACGTGTAAGATGTCACTCAACAAACTATGTTTGCAGAAAGGTAATAATTGAATTTCACTTTGCGCAGATACAAATCAAAGTGTGAATAATTCTTCAAAAGCAAACACAATATATTTTTTTCCTCATTTTGGGGGCATATTTTGTTCTTCAATAGGAATGTTTCTTCAATATGAAAAGCATAGTTGCAAAAACGAGAGTTTAGAGAAGCTGCTCTGACATGGAAATGTCTACATCACCATGTTGCAAATACACACGTTAGGAATATCTTCACTTCGGATGCACAAATATTGTGCGGAGAGGAATGGCTCCTTTTAAATCAGAACTATTCCTTGATCGGCAATTCTCATTGGGCATATCAATAAAAACGCTGTTGATGTATTTCCTTTCAAAAGGAATCACTTTATGTTCCGATTTCCAACGCCGAACTGACCAGTACAGCCGAAGCGTTGAGTAGTAAATGAACTCGATGATGCTTAACATTGAAATGCCCAAAAATAGTCCAAGCAATCCGCCGCAATTTGCAATGAAATTAGTTGTTGTATACATTTCGGAACGCATCATTGTGGTCACCTCATGATCACGGAAGTAAATCTCCAAATTTGACGGTTGTGTTCTGAAAAGTTGAAGACACTATCACAGAAAAATTCAAGTAATTCACGAAAAAAGAGAATTGTCAAGCTCGGCGGCACATATCTCGACTGCATTTGGGGCAATTAGTTAAGCTGGCGAGAATAAATCTACGGCTTTTTACGGCGACGACGGAACAAATGAGCATCAAAATGCAAAATTATAATGATGTTTCACATAGTTGTGTCCGTTTTTATACACTGTTTTACGAAATTACATGGATTCATTCTCATCTACTGAACTGGCATACACTTTTTTTAAATAAATGCACAATTTTAACTCACCCAAACATTTCATGAAAATGAAAACGATTCGAAATTTGTGATTCGACCCAATTGAGTTTGGCTCGGTCAATATCAGCACTATACTTAACCTGAAAAGTGGAAAAACAAGGAAGATAAAGCGATCAATTCGACGGTGTGTGCAAAAACACAGTGTGATTATGTACGTAAGTGCATGACGGTAAACACTGGCACATTTCACGAAATGCCTTAGCTGTATCATTGTTTGAACCATCCGAGTCTCCATACAGTTTCCTTTCTGCGGATTGATAGCATTGAATTGAACTGACACCGCAGATGTGGGTACGTCTCGTACGAGGCATTGAAAATTTCACGCAACCACATTCGATTCGTGTGAAGTTTGCCAAACATTCCAGCTCACAATTGTTTTGGGTGTACATTTTGAAAAAGAGCAGTTGACGCTCAAAATTGTAGAAGCACTGTCGTTCCTGCGGTTTGTACGATAGCAATTTATCTGAGGTGACTATAAATTTCGGTATGATCGAAATTTGAACAGCTTCGGATAAAGGAACGCGAAAAGAATGTCGTGACGCTGGCTGTACTTCACCAGGTACATGCAAAAATAATTTGAATCCCGGAATCAATCCTCGGCATCTGTACTCAATATCTTGTCCTATAATTGGTTAAATGACACCATGAATCCATTTTAATTCATTGGAAAGACAGATTTTAAGTGATAAAATCGAATCCTACCGAACAATTGAAGGAATATTGTCAAAGAAACGCTGTGCTTTACATTGAATACACGTATTGGATATCCTCTTTGATTACAACCTGGCGGATATCCATTCTCCAGACTCCAATGGGATACATTTGGACTATTTTTCACGATCATCATTTCTGGAGCCATTCTAAGGTCATGAAGATTGATAAAATGTTATGAATTAATTAAAAGACGGTAATCAGATTGTTTCTTTAATTGTTTATTGTCTAGCAAACACTTACGCATCCGTGTAAATTTCATCTGAATTCAAAGCATTAAAAGTGAAGCAAAGGCCTTCATCCGTTATGGTTGGTGAGAAATGCGACTCACAATTTTCCATTTGAAGGTTCCACGAACAGGAAACAATGACACTCGTTAAATTTGGCGCTATATCCTGAATTATATCGTAGATCGATGTGTTTGTGAATTTGTTGCCATACCGAACGTATTCCGGAAAATTAAAACGGCACAAATGACTGAGAGCCTCCAATTGGACCCATCTAAAACATGGCATTTGAAGTAATTTAAATAAGAGCGACAATAATCGTTAATGTTTTATATCGATCGAAATGTCCGTTCTACCAACTCAATAGGAAAAATGGAATAATCCAATCAATTTTTATCGATAAAAAAAAACCATAACTTACTGTTGATTAGATAATTTCCATGGATTTGATTCCATCAAAGAGTCATAGACTGGATTAATTTCAAATTTGTTTTTGAATGCTTTCGTTTCAGGGCAAATGGTGACGGTTGGAAATGGAATCGCTGAAATTGGAGCATCTTTTTCATTGAAACTCATTGAAACGGGACAGGCACGCCATTTTATCCACATATCTTGAATCGATACCAAACAATACCAGAACGACAAGCCAATTGCAATGAACCAAAAACAGCGTTCGGTCCAATGTCGCCTTCGTTCGGTGAAATATCGAACACCATGGATGGTACTGTTAAAAGTAGAAGAATTTGAAACAAATTCTTCTTCATTTACTTTTCATAAGGTTGAGTGAAAAGATTTGATAGTACCTGTTCGAACAGAATTCTTTCAATACATCTGCAATGACCTATGGAAAAGCCAAATTCAAATTTTTTAATTTTCTTTCCTATTAAAATCGTCTTTTATTATTTGCAAATTAAAACTAACCAAATAATGTCTAATTGAATAGTAAAACATGGCAATGCAAGAACAAATTATTAGAACTAAACATTTACCTTCGGATTGGTCCAATACCTTCCCTTGAAACCATTATGTTCATTTGCCATCAATCTCATTTTATGTAGCAATTTGCTCTGAAAATACGTCAAATGCAGTTCAAAGTCTTGATGATACAAAACTTCCATTTGAAACGCGTCCGATATTTGTCCTTTGGCTATAACGACCATTGGCTATAATAATTATGACCATGACATTCATCAAATGATGAAAATAATTGCAAACTACTTTATTTTTCAAACACAATTAGGGAAACACTTCATTTGTTTTATTTTTTCTAATACAATTTGTAATAAAACAATCATTTTTGCCATTCTTTCTGCATTAACTCTATTAATTCGAAACTCAAGTGGGTTACTTTGTTGGAAAGCTAATTATTTGAAACTAACTCTAATTTTATTAATGCATTTCAGTCAAAGAACACTCATCACATTAATGATGGTCGATTCAAACGAAAAAAATCGATAAAATCATTCGATTTGTACCTAAAAGTTCTCGAATACCAATTCCAAAAGGGTTTTCAAATGAAATTTTGTCCAATTTTCTTACTGAAAGTTGCACAGGTGATTCAATGCATTCACTTGAGTCATTCTGTGGTAAGGGTAACACATTCGAAGTAGTTTAGTATAATTTATTTCATTTCAACCGTTCATTCCCATTTCAACTACTAGACTCACTCAATGTCCGATAGATTCAATCCCAACTCAAACAGCGTATGGTACGCGGTAGTTAAATTCAATTTTTCCGCTTTTACTTTCGTTTCAGGGCAAATTGTAACAGTTGGAAATGGAATATCTGACACCGTAGTATACTTATCGGTGGAAGACATGCTGACTGGGCTTTCATGCCATTTCATCCATATATTCTGTATCGATAACCCACAGAAGTAGATTGATAAACCAATGTGTGGCAGAATTGCCGAGTAAAGCGCGAGCTGAAGAGAAAACACACGAATTTATCTTTTTGTTGATTTGCTTTTTATTTGAATTTGTTGAAAGTGGAGTGGAAGCGATTTCAAAGATACGATGCGCGAATAAAACTAATTGAAAATTATAACTAAAAAAAAATGAATTCAATTTGAAAACGAATCGATGAATTTTTGTTGCGAAACTGTTCGCTGTAATTTTGCTGTGATTTGTCGAGCAACTTGTCGTACAAATCCAGCTGGCACTTGCCTAAATTGCAAAGCGAATATCAGATCGGCTGTTCAACTTGAACTGGCTAATTTCAATATTCGGAAAAACTATTTCTGCTGCTTCGCTGAGATGTCGATTTGCTAACGATAAAAATGACTCTGAATTCGGTTCGTTTTTAAACACTCTCATTACCTAAATCTATGCGATGCTGACACGCATACTTACAAAATGCAATGTAAAATTCATATGAAATCGCTTCCGTAACAAATTGCTTAAATAATATTTGCATGACTGAAGAAAGAACTCAATACACTACCGTTGTCGTCCATGTCTGCGAGCCGAAAGAAAGTGCAAAATGAGATGTACGTTTTGGTGTGCGGCTTACAGACATACACAACTGAATCGAGTGTTCGTGCTGAATATTACAATACAATAGGTCATGAGTGTGAGCGAGAGGACAAGATGTGCCCATGAACGAATGATGCTTGACGCACACACTCTGATTTCCTAACAAATACAAAATGACTTAAATCTACACAATATTCTCTCCGGCGTTGAGCGGATCACAGCTCAAATCTTCATTGTCCAGAATTGGTAACAATCCCAAGCGATGAATTGGTCTCCGCAAAATCGTCCCTTTGCTTCTTACGTCGACTGTTCTTATCAACCCGTCCTTAGCTGGAAATACTGCCTCAATCTTACCAAATGCCCAACGACTCGGTGGCAAATTGTCCTCTGAAATGATAACCACTTGACCGACCTTAACATTTGGTTCGGTTTTTTGCCATTTCTGTCTGGGTTGCAGTTGATGCAAATATTCGGATGACCATCCTTTCCAAAAATCAGTGTACAACCGATACAAAAATTGGTACTGATCGAGCCTGTTCAATGGAATGTGGTTCAAATCTGGCCGAGGCAACGAGGTAATCGGCTGGAAATTGAAAAAATGACTTGGTGTGATGACTTCGATGTTATCTGCGTTAGGAGTGAGCGCCCACAAGGGTCGGGAATTTAAACAACATTCGACTTGTTTTAATACGTAATCGAATCGACGTGCTGTTAATTTAGTGTCCTTAAGCCCACAGCTCTTGTTCATGCGGAGAAATCCATCACTATGAACAAAATGGTTTAAATTACGAATGGTGCTATTACCGGGCAGACCCTTTTTTTTGTTAATACGTCCCATTTCATGACCGAAACTTTCCAATTGAATCATCTTTACCCATCGATTTTCTGCCGTATTTAACTCGCAAGCCGTGATCATAGGTTCGAATGAAACGGATTTGTTTATGGTTTTGGTACGCCAACGCATTGCGTACGCCGTGAATCGCAAAAGACGTGGAAAAGTATTCCAACACGTAATTGTGCTTGGGCTCGTGCACATGATGAATTTTTACAGCGCGTTTCTTTTCTGGTGCTGTGTCAATTGGCAAATTATAATTTTGTGACGGACATTGTTCGGAGGTCGAAAATAAAAATTTCGGACCATTCCACCACAGCGAAGAATCTTTCAATTCATTGATTGACATGCCGCGAGAGCCAATATCAGCTGGATTCAGTTTCGTAGGAATATGCAACCAGTTTCCGGCTTCGCACGTTTGTTGTATTTCACTCACACGATTGGCTACAAACGTTGACCATTTGCTTGGGTGTGTGGAGATCCACGCAAGAACGATTTTTGAGTCACTCCAAGCTTGAATTCGACAGTCGCTGAGCGATAGCGCTTGACAACACCGACGCAATAATTTGGCCAGCAACACAGCCCCACATAATTCCAACCGTGGGATTGTTACTGCACGCACGGGAGCGACTTTAGATTTTGCAGCGACCAAATTACATGATGTTGTTCCATCTTCGTTCGTGACACGTAAATATACACATGCATCGTACGCACTGTTCGCAGCATCGCAAAAGCCATAAATTTCTACATTTAAATCTCGATTGGATAATCTCAACCAACGAGGTATTTGTATCGGTATTGGTGCGATCAACTCAGTTACAATAGGCACCCATTGTGACACAATGTGGGCAGGCAATTCGGAATCCCATTCAATAGTTCGAGGCAAATGCCAAATGTCCTGCAATAATATCTTTGCTCTGATTATACACGGAGCAAGCCAACCTAAAGGGTCGAACAACTCTGCCACTTCAGACAAAATTTTCCTTTTTGTCCAATTCACAGCTTGTATGGTCTCAGATGGTTTGAACACAAAAACATCGGAACTCGGTTGCCATGAAATACCTAACGTTTTTAAAGTTGAATCGAATGCTAGTGGTTCTTTGTCTACACAATCAACATTTGCAAGCGTACGTTCATCATTTGACTTCCATTTTCGTAAACGAAGACCGTACTCGGCTAGTGTTTCAGTGAGAAACTCTCGCATTTCGACCGCTGACTCGATGCTAGTAAATGACTTCAAGAAATCATCAACGTAAAAACACTTTTGGATCATTTCAGCGAGCTGTGCATTTGTTTCCTTAACGTGTTCTCCAATCTCATACACACAACGAATCGCTTGAAATGGTGCACTGCTGGTACCGAACGTAATCGTCAACAATCGGTATTCTTCAATTGAATCGGTTCCAGGGCGTTGCCACAAAATTGTTTGGAAATTCGCATGAATTGGATTCACCCAAAACATTCGATACATTTTCTCAATGTCACCGGACAATGCAAATTCATATTTGCGCCACTGAATTAACAATTCAAACAACTCGGGCTGAATAGTTGCTCCGACATACAAATTATCATTCAATGACATACCGTTGCTGCTTTTTGCCGACGCATCGAAAACATTTCTCACCTTTGTTGTGCTACTGGTCTCCTTCACTACATAATGATGTGGGAGAAAATACTGTAGTTCAGGACGATTTTCGACTAGTTCCATGTGCGCGAACGTTAAATATTCCTCCAACACTTCGTCGTACTTTATCTTTAGCTGTGGATTCTTTTCAAGACGACGTTGCAATGATTTATACCGTTTCTCAGCGAATGAACGAGACTCACCAAAACAATTCCCATTCAAAGGGTTCTTTTTGAATGGCAAATCAACCACAAATTTGCCGTCGGCGGTACGTTTGACTGAATTTTTGAATATTTCTTCAGCCATTTGCTCATCAATAGTGAAATGTCGAGTGTACTTCACTTCCTCCAATTCCCAAAATGCTTTCAATTGCTCACACAACTCCTTTTCTGAATCTAATTTGTCGTCAAGTGTGGTTAGACGGCAGAACGTTGCGAACGATTCAGTCACATCAATGTGTCCAGACACAATCCAACCCAATTCTGTACGTTGTGCGATTGGCTCATTTCGATTACCTTTTACAAGACCGTCCATAATGATGTCGCCGTGTGCAGCTGAGCCAAGAAGCATGTCAACATGATTTGCTTCATAAAATTGTGGGTCAGCTAGTGGCAAACCGATCAAATGTTTCCATGCAGAAGTTTCCTCCTTTTTTACACCATTTACTTCACCGATGCTTCGAACCACAATAGCTATTATAATCAATTTGAAATCTGGATTATGAACTGAACCAATTTCAAAACGTGCTCTCCCGATGACACAGCCGACGGGGGTATTGCCAACACCAAGCATCGCTGACTTATTCCGAGGAAAACGCAAATTCAGTAAACGACAGGCTCGTATTGTTATCAAATTTGCTGTTGACCCCTGATCAACTAATGTTTTGACTACAACTGAACGACCTTCGCAACGCACCGGCACCATAGCAGTGGCCAATAACGCATCGTCATCGTCTTTTATATGATAAAAGTGATGAGCTGACAATTGGCTTAATGTATCGTCCGATAAACCATTTGTTTCCGATGACTCTTGCTGTTCGAATGAATCATTGATTCCACTGGCCATGTTCAAATACATTTTTTGGCCATCCAAATGCAATAAGGTGTGGTGAGGTTCAGGGCATCGTTTACACGCAGGGTTAAACGGGCAATCGCGTACTGCATGCGGATAAAAGCAATTATAACAAAGATTGTTCTGTTTCACAAGAGTATGTCGTTCCTTAGCTGAAATGCGCACGATTTCATCACAACGTGACGGCAGGTGATTTTTTCCACACAAAACGCATTTGTACTCAGCCTTAAGTGTGAAGAAACTTCGGGCGTTTTTGTCTTTGTTGTTATGTGCGAATGAATTTACCTTTTGCGGTGGCTTGACAAACGATTTCTGTTGTTTTTCAGACTGCCCCGGCACTTGATCGTTACTGTCCATTCCAGATCGAACGATGATACGCGTTTCGAGAAATTCCAAAAAAGTTTTCAAGGGTGGAATCGTACGCTTACCATTTAATTTTTCTTCCCATATTTCAAGCGTGGACACATCGAATTTTTGTGTCAAAACAAATATCACAATAGCATCCCAACTCTGTGTATCGACGTGACAGCTTTGAAGAGTTGCCAACAAACCGTTCGTTACATTTAACATGGCTCGAAACGCTTCAGCCGACGGCGTTGTGATTGATGGAAGGTCGAAAAACTTACGTAATTGGTCATTGATGATCTTTCGGAAATTTTCATATCGATTTTGAAGCAGTTCCATTGCTTTATCATACGCGCCTTCGTTTGGCATTACAAAACCTACAAGATTTCGAGGCTCACCGATTAAAGCATCCTTTAAATGCTGAAGTTTTTGAAAGTCTGGCATATCTTCGGTCAAAACCTTTGAACAAGTGGCTTTGAATTCAATCCAATCACCCGAATCGCCAGCAAAAGGAGTGATACGTACTGGTGGTAATTTGCAAGCAGGCTTCGGTCGCCTTTCTTCAACCAGAGGATTCAAAGTCGAGTTATGAATATTACCTACCGGCGGAACTGCGGCTAACAATTTGTGCACAAGCGTTTTTGCTGTAAGAAATTGAGAATGAATGGCGATGAATTCATCAGTAATTGTTGGCAGTTCCGGGTTATCTCTGTCATCGTTGGCGGTAAGATACTCTTCATGAGCTTCAAAAGCGCTGGCGAAACTAGTCCATTTTTCCATCATGTCTTCTTTCAAAATCACAAGAACGCTCATGTCTGAGGCATCTGTCAATTTGCTCACATTGTCTAACGTATGTTTGATCATTCTCAACGTTCTTACTCTCACTGCGCTCAACAACACTGGATTGAGTTTGGGAGGTGCCATAATTACCAAAAACGACCCTAAATTTCCGTTTATTTTAATTTTATTCAATGAACAAATAATTTATTGTATCCTTTTAAACAAAAATTTCGTGCTACAATTGTCTAATATCAAACGATTCGAACGGTACAAACGCAGAAACGCAGGCAATGGAAAAAGAAACACTTTTATTTGCAATGACCGTGTTGAATCAGTTCATGCAACAGCTCACGGTCTCGTTGGTTGTTCACACGACGTTCTGTTTTTTCTCCCTAATTGTATGTTGAATCATCTCGTCTGTTCTGCAAATTAAACGATGATTTAATAAAGAGAAACGTTTAATCCAATTAGTCGTCTTGCATAATTTCGATTCGAAAGATTTTCGGATGATAGATAAAAGACCAGACTCGATCTCAGTTAATGAAAAGAAAGCAACACAAAAACATACCGAAGATCAACGTAAGCAGTTGCTTCGTCGAGTATAATAAGTCAGCTATTCCGCAGAATGGCACGGGCCAAACACAGAATTTGACGTTGACCAGTGCTAAAGTTTTGTCCATCTGCTAAAACTGGCATTTTTAAACCACTTCCTTCACTCAAAATCTCTTTCATTCCAACATTTTCCAAATGATGAGGTTCTTTCCAAATTTCTTTGAATTGCGAGTAAAAAAAACATAAAAAAAGAATCATTCATTGCCTCACCTTCGTAATGTGCCAGAAAAGAATGTTGGCTCTTGTGGTATTATTGTAATCTTTGATCGTAGCACATTCAAATCAATGAATGCCGTGTTTACGCAGTGTTTTTTTATTTTTGTACGGGAGAAAAAATGGTCCAAACTGTTGTAGTAATTGTAGTAACCCAGAATTAATTTTAGTGGCCCTAAAATGATCGAATTCTGTTCGCCTCTTGTGCCAATAATTTATTTGCATTTGAAAACCATTATTTAAATTTATTCGCATTTTTTTTTATTATGCTAGATTCTTGAATTAAAGTAAAGATTTGGAGTTGAAATGATGCTAAATTTCTGCAGAAAATAATTTTTGTTTGGAAACAAATTCAAATGGAACTAAGATTTATTATTGATTATTATATATGATTCGAACATGAATTTAAAATGAAACAAATCTCTTGATAATTCGATGTGGATAAATGACTTTCCTGGAAAGTCTTTCCATTTGGTGTCTGATTTGGTCAATGATTCTCATTGTGGATTCGTTTCATATGTTTCTTGAGGCTCGATTTTTCCGTATAATTGCATTGGCACAGCTCACACGGGAACGGTTTCTCGCCTGAATGGGTGAGCATATGCCTTTCCAAATGTGTTTTTAGTGGACCGAAAAATTTGTGGCACAAGTGACACTCGTAAACACGTCGATTGCAGCCTTTTTCATGCGCTTTCCATTGACTTTGTTTAGAGAAACCTTGACGACAAATCAAACATTTGAATGGGAGAATCTGAGTATGCGATCGCATGTGCCGATTGAGACCGTCTTTCCGTTGGAATCGTTTCGAACAGCGTTGACATTCGAAAGGCGTTTCACCAGAGTGTGTGCGCATATGGTCGATCAAATTGCATTTGTTCAATCCAATTGACTTGCCACAAACATAGCATTCATAAACACTTCGTTTGCACTTCTCTTCGTGTGCATTTCTTTCATCTTGGTGTACGAATCCCAGACGACATCTGGAACAGCGGAATGAACGTGGTCCAGCATGAAGCTTCAGGTGTATGTTGAGATTACTTTTCTTTGTGAACTGATGCGAACATTCTTTACATTCGAATGGAGTGTCACCGCTGCGCACACGCGTGTGGTGAACCAAATTCGCTTTCATTGATCCAAATGATTGGTTGCACAAGTGACATTCATATCGACGCACCTTGCAATTCATTTCGTGTGCAACTTTTTCGTCTTTTCCATCAAATCCTTGCAAACAGCCCGTGCAATGGAATAGAAACTCTCCTACGTGAGCTTTCATATGTGCATGGAGATTTTGCTTGGCCGTAAAACGTTTCGGACAGAAATCGCACGCATGTGGCTTTTCACCAGTGTGTTTGATCATGTGCATCTTTAGGTCAAAGCTTCGGTTGGAGGCGTATTCGCAATTGCATTTATGCTTCTTTGACACATTTTTCGGATCATCAGCTGCATTACGAACATTTGCGTTGCGGGAGCCATGGCATCCTTCTGGCAGTAAAATGCCGTCGTCGTTTTCGTTCTGTGGTGGCGGCTGCTGATGATCATGTTGGTTATCCAACATAGCCTCTCTTGATTAATCACCATTTGTCTTCGATTTCTTCCTTCACTTCGATTTCAACGTCGTCGCTATCGAGACTGTCGAAATCGTATTCGTCATTCGATTGATCGACGCTTAGTGCGAGCACAAAGCCACGATTATTCAATACCGGATTGGGAACATCAACCAATTCACAGACTGGCTTTGGCTCTTCCTTGATTTGTGGCTCCACTTTGACTTCAACTGGATTGTTTAACTGACTAACAGCTTCGACCATATCTATTTCTGAGTTCATCGATTCGACTGATGCATTAGAATGATGGCCTTGATTCAATGCTGTTTCAGTAGCTCGCCTGAAAATCAATGGACAAAAGTTAATATTTAAATCAAGAAACAAAGAGTCACCTTCCTAAAACGAACATTTTCTTGTAAATTCCAAGTGTTTTTTTATCAAGTAAAACAATATGACGCAATTGAAAAGCGAAGACAAAAATAAACACATTCGGTTTGAGTCATGCACAAAATGTATCTTCTTCCAAATCATTTAATAAATGAAAATGAAGCAAAAGAAAATTATTTCGTACATCACAAATTGGAAATAAAACCAAAGATTCAATTCGTATAGCTTTGATCTATCATACATCGGGATGAACGGCAATGTCAAAAATCAATGAAAAAACCTTCCATTTCATTTGTCTCAAGCTGAAATGTCAATGTGTCATGGAAAATTACTTACTTCTTTTTGCTCCACATTTTACTTCGTCAAATTGAGAATTCACAATAAGATTTATTTGATTTGCACGTTGAAATGAATGAATCACTTCAAAAAAATGTGATAATTTTCATATAAATTCGATGCAAGTTCTGTTTTTATTACTGAAAATATGTTTGTTTCGTATAAAATCAAAAGTCGCTGTGTTAGCATCAACAGAGCAGAAGTACGTGCTGTCTCCTTGGACGACCGCAGCGAAAAGAACATGTCGCTTTGCTTTCTTTGTGCACAATATGGCGGGAGAGTCTGTGTGTGTGCGCTTGTGTGAGTGCATACTGATTCGATAGATTGTGTTTGTGATGATGTTCACATCGAATCGTGTTTCTTTTGCTTTCCAATCTCTCTTTTGATACAGCCAATGGAATTCGCTTTCTCTTCACTTCATTCAAGTGCCACTGGCTACGAATGAAAGTGACAGCTCCGAATTGTTTCTATCAATCCTTTTTATTCAAAAGTCAATTGTTCGTACAATTTTTCGTCATGAATTGAAAGAAATAAAAAAACAATTTTTGGAGGATCAATTTTGTCATGAAAAAGGATGAGATGAAAATGTCAAAGTTATTGGAAATTATTGTCATGTAGATTGACTAGTTCAATCACATAAAATGCAAAACGGCTGGCTTTTTGGCAGTGTGTTTGTTCATATGTTGCGTCAAGTCAGATCTTCGCTTGGAGGCATATTCACACAAGTTACATTTATGCTTCTTCGACACATTTTTCAGACCACCAATTGCATAGCGAATGTTTTTGTTGCACGATTCATGGCCTTTCTCGGGCAGTAAGAAGTGTTCGTCGTTCAGTGGTGCTAGCTGCTTATGATCGTACATCATTCCCATTGAATCATTCGCTGAATCAAAATTTGTCTTCGATTGTTTTTCCTCTTTCTTGTCGGTTTCTTCCTTTACTTTGATTTTGATATCGTCGCAATTGAGACTGTCAAACTCGTATTCACCATTCGGTTGATTGACATCAATTGTGTGTACAACGCCACAATTATTCCATACCGAAGCAGGAACATCAACTAATTCAACGACTGACTGTGGCTCTTCCTTGATTTGTCGTTCATCTTTGACGTCAACGCAATCATCCGACTGATTGCCTGATTCGATCATTACTTTGTCTGAATTTGCTGGCTCAAATGGTTTTTCATTGAACTCTACTTCAGTTGCTACTCGTCTGAAATTAAATGGACAGAAATTGATACATTTAACACAAAAACCAAGTGTCATCGAAACTGTTTCTTGAAAGATGGACCCAGTAGTTCTTTGGAAAAAATGAAAAAGACCGAATCATTCTACTGAAATTATGTGTCATTACTTACTTCTTTTCGTTGTCCATTTCGTATCACCAGTTTCCGATTCACACCAGATTCCAATGGATTAGGAGGATTTAAACTATTAATTACTTCGTGAGCTTCAGAAATGTTGACGAATCCTTGAAAAATGGTATCGAAATTCGTGTATTGCGTCACTCAAATTATTCTCGTTTAATGCGAAACAGAAAATGGCTGCATTGGCATTAGCAGAGCTGTGGTATGTATTGTCTCGTTTGACGTCAACCGCAAAAAGAAAGTGTCGTTCTCCTTTATTCGTAATGAAGCGATGGAGTAGCGTTTGCGATTGTATGAGTGCGAATTGATGCGCAAAGTTGTGTTCGCGTCGACATTTTGTAATCAAATACCACTTCGTCTCTTCTTTCCTTCTATGTTTCGATGCATTGAATGAGTGTCATAATATTGTGACTGAATCAAGTGTTGCTAGTAAGCTAGATGGGAATAATAATAAAAACTCTGATTTGCTTCAATGAACTGTTTATTTTCATTAGTGGGTTTACATTTGGATGAATTGAAAGGAAATTTAAAAAATTTCACTGCGAAAATGTGGTTTTACTGTGAAGAAAGAAAGAAGTAAATGAAAGTAATTGTTCGAAAGTGCAATAAAATCGATCATAATTCAGATCTTATTTCAATGAATCAAACCATTGGGATTGATTTGATTAAAGATTCTTTAAATCTACATGTCTCTTAAGGTTCGATTTCTGTGTGAAGCTAACATCTCATTTATATCGGCATAGCTCACACTGTAACGGTTTTTCGACTGAATGCGTTCGCATATGCCTTTTCAAATGTGTTTTCTTTGAACCAAAAAACTTATTGCACAAATGACACTCATAATAACGTTGATTGCCGCCCTTTTCATGCGCTTTCGATTGAATTTGCTTCGAGAAACCTTGACGACAAATCGAACACTCGAACGGGAGATTCTTCGTATACGATCGAATGTGCCGATTGAGACCGTCTTTCCGTTGGAATCGTTTAAAACAACGTTGACATTCAAACGGTTTTTCACCAGAGTGGCTGCGCATATGATGAATCAATTGAGTTTTCTTTGGACCACATTGAGCCGAATAATTGCAAAAATCACACTTGTGTCGCTTCGATGAATTTCCTTGTGCTTTGCCACCTTGTTTCTGGGTGTTGTTTGCATCATTTTCTGCGACCACATTTGATTCATCTTCTGGTAGTGACTGTTGATTTTGTTGCTTTTCTGACGCATCGCTTCCAGTGTCACCACTTGTTTTCGACTCTTTTTCTTCCTTCTTTGCCTCAGCTTTAACCTCCGACAGACTTGACCAATCAAAATCGTATTCATCGCCACTGCCATTGCATACAGGTGGATTTTGAATGTCACGATAATTCGATGCTGACACCTCAACCAATTCGTCGACGGACAACGGCTCTTGCTTGATGTCGGTTTCCTGTTTCACTTCGAATAAGTCTCCAGACTGATTGTTTCTCTGATCCATTGGGACTATCCGATCCGACGTTTCGAATGGAACACCAGAGCTGTGACCCTCGTTCGTTGCCATTTTCGCCGATCGTCTAAGAATCAATGAACAAAAATTGATATTTTAACCAAAGTAAAGCAAAGCAATTTGTTCGAAGCTGATAAAACTCTAATGACTCATCCAAATATACTTACTTCTTCTTATTCCCCATTCTTTTCCACACAATTCCCAATTTTAATCGATATCAATGACTTTTTACGCTGTGAATTTCTATTAGTTTCGAAAGTGATGGAAAATATTTGGAAATCTCGAAAATAAGAAAATATTGTGATTGCGTCGAATCGAAGTAATGCAAGTGCCAGTAGTGGCGATGCTGTGAAACGTATTACCGCTTTGAATGTCACCGACGAAAAGAATGTGCGTTGATATTGATAGCGAGTCGCTATTAGCGACCAAGCGGTGATATAGTAATTGCGATCGTGTAAGTGTGAATAGATTTGGCCTAATTGAATCGTTGTTTTTTATGAATGACACACGAACATCGAACAGTTTCGATTCGATACAGATGTCGCTAGTGTTGAATGAACATACGCAAGATTTCGATTTGAATTTTAAAGCATAAAGAACTATCCTTGAAACACATTTGTTTGTCTCATCAATTTCAAATCCACTTCCAATGGTGAAATAAATCAAAATGTAACTTTTTTTTGAAATTGCTACTTTGACCTTTTCGACCTTGACAAAGACACATTAAGCATTCATGAGCTCAACAGTTCAACTGAAAAAGTCATTGAACGAACTCTTCGTTTCAATCCGTCAAAGGTGTATTAAATACGTATTTACCAAACTGCAGTTTTAACGAATCAAACACATGCCTAATTTATCAGTTGCATTCTCAAAGACAACACAACAAGTCGAATTGAGCTAAATAAATTTCTCGATATTTTGAGTGATAATTTGCTTCGAGACGATTGTTGAATTCAAGGTGAAGAAATGAATGGAGAATTATTCAAAGAATCCGTTTTTAAAAACCCAACGGCAGTTTTTTTCTTCAATCAGTCACTGTAATTACACACATTATTATTATCATTGATTCATAACTCGACCTATTAAATAGGAAAAATGATGGCAATATCAATTTCATCAATACCACTGAAGTTCAATTACAAGATTTCCAACATTAGTGCACTAACTAAGTTCATGAACTGGAAGACGAGAATGAGGAAACCCCCAAAGTTATGGTTCGAGGAGTTCCATAGCACATCGAGTTTGCGAAAGAATGCGAAGATGGGGATGACTGGTTAAAATTCTATTTGTTCCGTAAAAACGAAGACGATCCGTATAATTGGGCATACATTGGCGTCGACTACAATCAAATTGTTAACATTTGACAACAATGCAAAAATACTCGAATGTCACAGAAGGTTCTGGCGACAGAATTATCAAATGGCGCGATTTGTTTGACGTTGAATGGAATTTTGTGAAGGATGACGCTATCAATTTAGAGGTTCAGATCGAAGTTGCTGATCCAAGCAGTGTCAATAAGAGCGAATTAACCCATTTTGGACCGCGATCCTAATTTTGTTTTCAAAATGATTCAAACTTTCAGATATGAATAATATAGTCGAAAAAAGAAGTTTCCACTTTCCAGATCGATAATTTTTTTTCGCACTTAGCCAGAATGAGCAAAAATGTGCTGGTCGTTTTTCCGACCAACGGTCCCTAATGTAATCAAATGTAGGTGAAATTTTGAATTTATTTTAATCCTCAAGAAAGAATGAAAATACATTCATAGAATTAATTTTTACCATCAATATCGTTGTTTTAGACGTGTTTTATCACATTTCATAATCGTTTGAATTCATAATATGCATTTTGAATGATTTTAAGTCAGTTGGCCAACGGAGAAAACTTCGAACGAAAATTCTCATGGCACGTTGGAACGATAACGCTGACGACAACATGATCACAAACTTTGAAACGATTGAGCCATTGAAAACGACCCGACGGTATGATCGAAAGCAAAAGCGAATCGCAGCATTTCATCAGCCGCACCTTATCAATTCTTACAATCAACACATGGGCGGCGTGGATTTGCATGACAATGCAGCAGCGAACTATCGGGTCAATGTGCGTGGCAAGAAATGGTGGTGGCAGTTGAGCACCGCAGTGGTTAATGCATGGAAATTGCATTGTTTCGTGGCTAAAAATAGTGCCAACCCGTTCAAACCGTTATCACAACTCGAATTCCGTTCCAAAATCACCAAGCACTTGATCACTTCCTTCGAGAAAGAGTTTGCCAGTGACGACGAGGTCGATATGGAGAATGATGACATTGACGATCCTGATTATGAACCTGATGGACTGGTAAATGACGCAGTCAAAAGTCATCTCATTGAACGGTCACCAGATGGAAAAAGTCGTCGATGCAAGCACTGCCACAAACACACAAACCAGATTTGCAAACGTTGCAACATTCACCTACACGCAAAGTGTTTCACACTCTACGAGGCCCACAAATGAATGGAATAATTTATGATGAATTCATTTTTCACTTAATATTAAGTTAGAATAGACATTTCTATTTATTTTTTATCGTTTTATGACTAAACAAATGATTGTCATATCAAATATCAATGTTTTAAAAAGTATCTAAAAAAATTGATTTCTTCCTCTTTTGATCACATATAGGACCAATGGTCGGATTTCCGACCACCCATTTTTACGCACGTGTACTGCACACAAATCACGAAGTAAATATCGGAAGAGGAATTGTATCTAAAAATATGGTCTTTTTATGAAAGATCTGCATCATTACTTTTGCATTTTTTATTTTCCAAATTTTCTTATCTACTGAGTGAAAAAAGGTCCAAAAAACATCATTTTTTCGTAGCTCGATTTGAAAAACTTGGATTTTTTTTTCCATTTTATTTTGACTCCCAATGGATAGTTCGTCTTTCAAACTTCAATTTTAAAAAAAAGTAACCAAATTTACCACCTAGGAACTGAGATATCAGTCTGGGAAGCAACGGTCGTTTCACTGGTCGGAAAAACGACCAGCGGGCCAAAATGGGTTAACGTTTGAAGAATTGGACAAATGCTGTGAAAAATGTGATCATGTATCGTATCGATTGACCATTTCGAACATTGACGCCTTAATGGTGGTTCGAACACCAACATTTACGTGGCGAGACTTTCTTTGGAACATATCAATCTAGAAGAATACTTCGAATTATATCGGTGTTTGCTTAATGAACAAAGGAAACCCTAACTACGATGCATGCAAATTGGGAACATCTTTCCAATTGATTTCGTCAGTAGACGAATCAGAATCAATTTCAAAAACGTATAACGGAGAATTACAAAATGGACGTGGGGTCCACACTGCCGACTTGTTGCCTTGGTATAATTTGTTTGATGATGAAAATGGTTTTGTTGTAAATAACCAAATTGAGTTTGAGTTTAAAATCAAAGTAAACACACCTCAGGTGGTAGAGGTTCCGAGTACAGAAAAACGAGCAGCACCTCATGGACCATCCGATGATGTAAAGCTCCTGAAATTGCAATGCCCGATCTGCTTTGAAAGCATTCATGGACAATTGGTGTCGTCTCTTCCATGCAGCCACTTGTTTTGTTTAGAATGCATCAAGAAGTCGCTTAAAGAACGCACAGTGTGCCCACTGTGCAGAGCTACCTCAGACTTAAAGGATTTGCGTCACATTCGTTTGCCAATGTGAGTATGACTTCCTGTTATGCACATCAATCAATGATTGAATCAATCAGGATTAAAGGAGCAACGAATATTTTTTTCGAAATGTTATTTGGCTTTGCTATACTTGATTTCCAATCAATTCAAAATTGGCATTCATTTATTTCCAGTACTGAATTAAGTGATTGAACTCATTTTCTTCTAATTTAATCATTTTATTCGTTTTTTTGCATTTGATATCGTAAACTAGACCTGATTGATTCAACGATATATCAAGTGAAATCGAAAGTGACAATTGTAGCGAGATTCAAACGACTTCAAAAACATCAACTTAAATGAAGAAACCATTTGGAATTTGTTTGCCAATCAAATTATCGCCAGCATTACGATCAACCTGACTCAAACTTTGCATCATAATTCCATTTTCGTATCCTTACGATATTCATAGCAATAACATAATCCCCGAAATACTGAAGCATTATGATTAATGGCTGTAGCAGTTCGAAACATTCATTATCAATTTTCTTTCGTATTCTTTTTGATGAGAAAGAGTAGCTAATGAGTCAATTTCCAATGAACGCACCCCTTTCCATTGAACGTATCCATCATTGATCTGTCACAAAATTGGCTTTTGACAGTCAAGCTACATCCTTACTCAATGTTCATTTTTGTGTAAAACATATTGCGTCGTACGCTCAATTAAACAACATAAAAAATTCGGAAATTTGCTGCGCAAAAAAAGTGTTGGAAAAATAAAAGTGATCATTGTCATCGAAGGAATTTCATCGTTCAAGTGATTGTATCCACTGAATATGGCGTTGAACATTTCAAAAGTCGTTTTCAACCATAAAATTTCCAACATCAGCGAACTGGATGAAGAATGGACACCAGAATTCATGCTTCAAGGTGTTCCGTGGTTCGTTGAATTTTGCAAGCAAATTATCGATGGCCAAAAGTGGTTTGGTTTTTATTTGTTTTGTTCAAACAAAGATGAATTACATGATTGGTCGTACACAGCAACAAGTGCCTTTAAATTTGTGCCATCTGATAGGAAGATAAAACCAAAGGAGATTTTCCCTTCGCCATTCATTTTCAATCACGTTTGCGATAGTTGGGGCTCAAAAATCAAGTGGTGCGATTTGTTTGACGCTAAAAATGGTTTTATGAAGGACGACACGATCAATTTGGAAATTCAAGTTGAAGTTGCTGATCCAAACGATGAAGGCAAAAGTGTCTTGAAGTTCGACGAATTGGATAAGTGTTGCGGCGAAAGCGGTTTTGCGTCATTCCGATTGACTGTCTCCAATATTGATGCTCTTGTCGCTGTCCGATCGCCCAAATTCATTTTGCGAAACATGCCTTGGAACATTATGATTTGCAAGAATCTGTCCAATCATCTCGGCATTTTGTTGGACCATCAAATCTATGATACCAATATCTCATGCGAGTTGAAAGCATCTTTTGAACTGGTTTCGTCTCTGGGAAAGCCAAAATGCATTAAAATGGAACGTAAGCAAACGATGGAATTGGATGTAGATTTGATGGAAATAGAACAATTTGTACCATGTGATCAATTACTTGACGAAGAGAATGGATTTGTTGTGAACAACGAGATCATTTTCGAGGTTGAAATCAAGGCACAAAAACTGGTGGGTGAAATGGCACGTGCCGAAAAACGAGCAGCAGCTGGTGGACTATCCGACGAAGCAAAGCTTCTGAAATTGGAATGCTCGATCTGCCTGCAAGTCATTCGTGACCAAAAAGTGTCGTCTCTTCCCTGCAGCCACTTGTTTTGCACAAAGTGTATCGAGAATTGTCTCAAACGTCGCAAGAAGTGCCCATTATGCGGAGCTGCCTCTTATCTGAATTATTTGCGTCGCATTCGATTGCCAATGTGAGTGTGACCTTCTAATAAGTGTAGTTGAAAGTGTCAACTTGAAACATGATTAGAAAAGTGAAAAATGCTTCCCGGCCATTCTTTTCACAATTTGCACTCTCATTGGAGAATGAATGTTGCGATTGGATTCAGACTTATCTAATGATTGTTTTTATTTCGTTTTTTTCGTTTCACAGCACAAACTAGCCATGCCGATCGATCCAAGTACATCTCAAACCGAATCGAAGCTGATGAAAATTGAAGTAAAATTCCAGCGACCTTAAGGCACCATTCAAGAGACACAAACTACTGTTATCTCATTCATTTGTTTGCCAAGAACAGTTTCCATAAACATCGTTTAAATAAATTGATTGAATCTGATTTTTGATTGATTCCACTTGAAGTTGAACTCGACCTAGAAGTTGACGAAAGTTTGTTGGTTCAATCCGGTTTAATTTAGCCGGAAAACAGTTCCCATTGTTCAAAATCACAATTAAAAATAAGTTTATTTGACTTTTTGCCTTTAAATAGTTTTGACGCAGTAAGTACTTTCTGAACTCATCGATGGTCACTTTTATTAGTGTTTTTGAAGGAAATACAAGTAATTATTAGTCTTTTTGTGCTCTTCGCAATATCGAATTTGTTCATAGTTCATTCATTTCCAATGAATTTTAGAATCTCAAAAACTTTTGCCAGTTGAAGAATTTCAAATTATAGGATGAAATTTTAGCCCTATTCTATTGAGAAATTCTAAGAACTGAGAATATAAAAAGTTTCTTCACTTTTGACCTTAAAGCGACCAAATTGTCTTTGAACCGATACAAATGCTCATATCTAAACTAATGTAAAGTTAATTGTCAAACTAACTCAACTAACCAATAAAAGCTATCCAATTAAAGACTGAGAGGTGAATTCAAAGTTTTAACATGCAATCAAAGCCATTGTAATTTTTGATTAGCTAAAGAATCAACTTGAACAAATAGTGTTCTTTTGACACGAGTATTCCAAAATGGACATAAGCGTTAAACGATAAATTCTTAGTTCTTGGAAGCGTTAATTGACGAATAATTAATTGTTGACTAACTTTTGAGTGAAGTTGAACATTAAAACCGCTCAATCAAATTGAATCCATAGCAAAAAAAAACGGGTTCTAAGAATACCTCTCCATTCATAGTTATTCAGTTAGCTTGATTCATTACAAGATCAGTTTGAATCGAATATCCGAATTGAACATCCACAAAACGGAAAAGCTCTCTCTTCAGTCAGCAAATTTTTGTTCATCAAACTAAAATTTAAAAATCTGAGATCAAAATGAAGCCACTTGTGACAAATCAGCAAGTTCTAACTTGGCTCAGTATTTGTCGTGCAAACGAAGAAACGAGTAAATGCAAGATATTTCTCTATCGTGTGTTTTCTGTGGCAGTATTTCTTGGCTATTTTAACGTTTTCATCGCAAGTTCGGTGTTCTTTTTTAAATACGCGTCGGTTAGTCTAGAGGAATCATTATATTCTCTTTTCCAAATAAGTGGTATTTTTGGCACCGTTTACATGATGATTGCTGCATATTTTTTACGCCATCAAATCATCGTCATTTTTGACAAACTATCAGAGATCTACGATTCATGTAAGAACTTTATTTTTGATTTCATTTGAATTTTTCCAATGAAAAAGTGATAATTTTGAAAACATTCTTACTCAATCTTAAACATACTAGTAGATAAATGTATGTAACTCGGTTTTAAACACCAATGAAATTGAACTTTAATCACTTGGTCTTGAAAATTGTTCAAAACGGTTCAAAAACTGGTGTTTGCATGAACAAATTTTTCTCTCATTTGCATTTAGATCAAAATGACGACACGTTCCATTCTGTGGTGCGAGTCAACGAGCAAAGCGAATGGCTGTGGAAAATGTATTTCATATTTGTATTGGGTGGCTTCGTAGTGAATTCATTGCTTTTGGTGCTCATTTCGATTTTATATTGCTGGTTTGTAAATGGATACCTTGATGTGACATCCTTTCATCGGACATACAAAACGGTGTAAGTAGAACAGCTGATTTATTTAGTCTTAAAAAAACTAAAAGTCTAAAATCTTTATTTTCCGTTTAAAAAACTGTTTGCATAATTTTGATTTCCTTACCCAATATTCTACCTCAAATAGCTTGCCATGGGATCAGGAAACTTTAATGGGCTTCGGTTTTGCGACCTGCTTCGATCTCTTTGGCGCTGATTCGTACTTCATTTCCAATGGATCGCTCCTTTTGCTGTTCATCTCAATGTGTTTGCATCACGAGGCATTTCTTAAAAGGTTCCAACAAGAAATGTCCAAATTTGATCATACTCTTGAGAATACGAAACACAGGGATATTCTTTGTAAGCTGGTTCGCTTCCATATTATCACTAAAGAGTGAGTGAAGTTGTAGAATATTTTAAAGACTAAATTCAATGCACTTTAAAGCATGCTAAATGACCCGTTGATGAATCTTTCAGATGGTTTCTACAATCAGCTGATACTTATCGTCACTTTGTTCTCGTTCAACTAATAAGTAGCGTGATTTTCCTTGCTTGCATCGTGTTTCAATTGGATTTGGTGAGTTCATATCCATTTATTACTTAATTTCTAATTTCATTAAATTCATTTTTTTCATGTCGTGTGTTCACGATGATTCTTGACACCTAGCTTAACACTCTCTCAAGAAACATGACATATGTGACACATATGCTGTCTATCACATGTCTCAATACCATAGTCCAACTTCAATTCAATGAAAAATATACATATTCTAAATCATTTCTTCCCCAAATTTACAGCAATCAAAGCATCCCAGCGTAAACTTAGTTCTGATGCTTTTTGGAGTTTTTGTTAGCGGTACGAATCTCTTTGTCTATTGTTTCTTTGGCAAATTGGCCACTGAAAGCTATACCAAAATTGCCGATTGTTTGTATGAGGCCAACTGGCGTGAAGTCTCTATCGATTTGCAGAAATATATCATCGTTATGATCCAAAATGCTCAACGTCCACTGTATTATCATGGATTTGGTATAGCTGTTTTAAATCTGGAGACATTTTGTGGGGTAATTGAAAATAATAATTGAATCAGTTTTTGAATTGTCTAACTCTTTATTTTCTGATTTCAGCTTCTTCAAAAAGTAGCTACTTTTTATATGGCATTTAAAACGTTCACCGAGTAAACACACGGAATGATACAGTTCTAGCTCTCGCTCTTAAAAGAGATAAAATTATTCGCAGTTAAAGCATTTACTTAATAAGAGTAGATTAAAATTGTTTGAGAAATTAGTCACATTTTATTGTTAAAAATCGTTCTGCGATTTGCATCGTCATCAACACGAACAAGAACCAGTGTTTTCATCACGGAAAAAAATTAAATGTGTTTCACGTCTGGCATGCACTGTATGTATTCCTGTGTATTCGAGTGTCTCGTGTCATACACAAGCGCCATCTCAATTCCTTCGGGCTCAAACATATATCGATGGCTTTCAAAAAAAGTTGATGTTTCTAAATAAAATGGCGTGAAATGTCAATGATTAATTATAATTTTTTGTGTGTGTATATTTTTTCTATTCACAATTTTTAAGTTCAATTTTTATTTTTATTAAACAATACACTCACTCAACATACAAAAAAAAGTAATTCATAATATCCACAAATTCTCCACGTGTAGAATAGTATTTTTCCACGTGTAGAACGTACAGAACAAATCTCTTGAAAGCGCTCGACAGTTTGACATTTCAAACACAGCTATATGCAATGTATAGTAACAAACATGAAAAAGCCATATTGAAAGTAGATTCAAAAATTGTTTAAAATGTTTTCTTTTTTAAAGCGTTCTTTTTGCACTTTTGGTTGTCAGTTAAAAATCTAAACTATACTCAAGATGAAATACAGTGAATATAAGTGAAAGAGAGCAGAACAAACATGAGAATTTGTGGAATTGGTTTTAATTCGAAATTGGGAGTGTTGATTACCCAAGTGAATGTTATAAAAAGATGTCAATGTTATTTCAGTTTTCTTTGATACTTTGTTCTGAAATCAATAAATAATGAAGAACAATTATCTGTTTGTTGCATCAATATTTTCAATTAAATTGTTGGTTCAACATCTGTTGACACTTGCTTTGCCTGGGATTATTGAGATGGCGCTTCGAGCGCATCTGTATATAAAAAAAACTCTAAAAAGTCTCGCTTGATGTGTTTCCACCACAAAGTAAATTTTTTTTCATTTAAATGATTGCATCTCAAAAATAATATTGAGCATTTCAAGGGATGTACTGATTAGACATGTCAATGAACAGATTTCTGGATGTTTTCTGTTGAAATCTTGGTTGAAATGGGACCACAATATTATCCGATTTTGACTTTCGAACCGTCCAAAATAGGCGAAGTGTAAAAAAATACGCAAACTCAATGATGCTCAATAGTGAAACGCCCAAGAATAGCCCAAGCAAACCGCCACAAACGGCTAGAAAATCGGTGAAAGAGTACGATTGCAATCTTTGAAGTGACTTGATCGTTGGGCCTCCAAAAGAAACGGTCACCACAGTTCCCTGCCTCCTGAAACAATATTGATTGGTTAAAGGATTTCTTTGTGCTTTTTATGATTTGGAATTTAATAAAAGGGTAAAAAAAAGTCGATAAAAGGTAATGGAAAAAAAAGAAAGCTAAGAAATATAACAAAATATTACCCGGGTAAATCGACATCGTTCTTAATTTTATTCAAAGTTAATTCATATGTTATGGTCGTGCATGCGGGCAAACAATTGCATTTCTCTCGAAATAACCTTGCCGCTTTATCTTTCATTCCATCGATAACATCGATGCTGAATAGCTTCCAAGCGGCATTTTGATAACAAGAAACACTTCCAATACCACAAATCTGTGTCTCATTGGTGTGTCCTAGGAAAGCGACAATTTGGAATTACATCAATGATGAATGGAGTAAAAAATTAGAAAAAGGTTTTATGTATAGGTAATCATTTGTAAAATTAGCGTACATACTTGGCATTGAGTATTTCAGGCATCCACATTCGATTTGTGTGAAATTAGACAAGCATTCTGTTTCACAATTGATTTGGCTGTAGATTTTAAAAAATCGCAATCGTCTTTCAGACTGAAAGAAACATTGTCTTTGATTGGGGCTATATCCTCGTAATTTCTCTGATGTCACGATTACTTTGGGTTTTATCAATATTTGAACTATTTGCTGCATTTCCACATAGACGGTGTCCAATATCTTTACAGAGTCACCGGGTACCGTAAGCCCAATTTGAAAACCATCTCCTTCACATATCATGTTCACGTCTTTGTCAAAAATCCACATACCAATTTGGAACCACATACTTTTGCTACTAAACACACGAATGGGATATTCATTTTCTTCTGCTGTAGTGGTTTCGTATCCATCATCTAGGCTCCAATGTGATATGTGTGGATTTTTCGTGGAAATTTTCAATTCAGATGTCATTCTAAAGAGAAAACAGATTTTATTTCCTCATTACAAATCTCTTTGAATCAATAACAAAATAGCTCATGTGACCCTACTCTTCAGTGAACATTTCATGTGAATTGAGAGCGTTGAATGCATAGCAGAGCCCATCTCCTGTCCAAACTGGAGTTAAAATCTCTGAACATTCACGGTTCATGCCTATCTCCAATGGTGACGAACAAGAACCTATCTTATCATTAAAATTTGGCGCCATATCTTGGATGATATCGTAGATTGAACTATTTGTGAATTTATTTCGAAATTTGAAGTAATTATCGTCCTTGAGATCACACACAAGTCCGAATGCATCTAATCGAGATAATCTAAAATGAAATATTATCACCCATCAATGGTAAATCAGCATTGGGCAAAATATTTTGAACTCGGTAAAATATTGGATAAATCCAGATAGTCGATAGCTTACTCGATATCAGAGAAATTCTTCACATTTTCAATCGTTGAATTGAAAAAATTGTCAGATAGGTTCAATTTGGTTCTGTTCGCTTTTATCCCAGAACAAATTGTTACGGTGGGAAATGGGACTGCGGATATCGGTCGCTGTTTTTCGGCGAAACTCAGTGTCACCGGTGTTTCACTCCAATTAGTCCAATACAAACGAATCGAATTACCGCACAATAGAAACGATACACTAATTGCAATTAGCCACCAACACCGCTCACTCCAATGTCGTCTTTGTTCCGTTAAATATCGAACACCATGTATCGAGCTATTGCTACAAAATTGAGTTAAATTTGCACGCATCATAAAGTCTCAACGAACAAATGAACCTCTTTTGATATCAACAAATATTCTTTAGCTAAAAAATTTCAGCTAATTTGAAAAATTGTTGAAGGTTGGAAAGGAAAATTAGCTGAAATTGATGAACTCTTTCTACCAGAACTGATTATTCAGATCTGAACTAATAATACAGTCACAAATCCACATTCAAAGTTATTCGAAAGTTTCGATGATCCAAAATTTGAAAGTGAAAATGACGTCAAGTGAAAACATCGAGCTTCTGTTCTAACCTTCAGACATTTCAGCTGCATGCATTCCAATATCAATATTACTGTTTACTTGCATATTGCAAAGCCAAGTCTATATGACAGATATTCATCAAAATATCATATTTATTCAAGTATTCTTCATACAATTTGACGATTCAAATAGGTGATATCACGTAATTAACTCTGTAAACCGATTACATTCATGAAATTATCATTAACAATGAAATGAACGCATAGGAACATTCTTGAACTGTGAAATTTAGTGTGACATAAAAGAGTCCCACACGCTCAATGTATGGTCATGCGACGCTTTTAAACCGAGTTTCGTAGACCACGAATGTTTCTATGCCTTCAAATGGCTCAGAACGTTATTAGAATTGATGTATTCGAATATCGTATTTGTACACGAACGACTTTTAAATAACGGCAATAAATATATTTCACGGCTTTGAATAAAACGTCATGACTTTTATAATATGTGTGATGTTACATGACTCATTTTTCGACGTAATATCTGAATTGCTCCAGAAATGTCTTGGAAATGAAAAAAAAAAAACAAATTTATTATATGAAAGTGATAGACTTCCAATGATAGGAAGTTCATCCCAAGTTGTTCTTCCAACAATTTTCTTAAAGGTTGTATACAAATATTGCCCTTGAAAAGTCAATTATTTCATAAAGATTGAATTGGAATTGACTTGGCGCTTTGATAAAATCAATCGTATTGATTTTTTTTTTGTTTAAATTACAGTCTAAATTGTGTTTATACTACAGTTGTCACGACATCATATCATCACCGGCGCGTAAACAACGAATCGTATCAGGTAATTAAACAACTGGGCTAACGGTCAATTTAAGGTCATTGAAGTGTTTTCAAGTTGAGTAGTCGAACTTATTCGGTTATTTTTTATTTAAATTTTATTTTGATTTTGGTTTCATGTGATCCAAAAGAATAACCATTATTTAATGGATTATTGAATGGAATTTTTTTTAAAGAATTTCCATAAAAAAAAATCCAAAAAGAAATTTTAAACTCTCAATCCTAGAAGTGAAAATTTACTGGAAATACTGGACTATCAACGTCATTGGACTTTCAATTTGTGAGTCTTCGGAAACTTCTGCTCTTGAAAAATTTACGTCAACATCGTCTAATACCGTCAATTCATACGTCAGTCAACTGACTCCGTCATACACGTTTATGATTCAATTCTACTAAATCATTTTAATTGGGGGCTTAGGCATACGTCCGACAATTGATAGCATTAGGCATTAGAAATGGAATTAAGAATGCAACCGAAAAAACATAATCTGCCGTAATCTTATCAATGTATTGTTAAAATTAAAAAAAAAGAAGTGTGAAGCATTTGCCACATTTCTTCAAACCAATAAAGAATTGTATTTGAAACAAAAAAAAATCACATCGATAAGATATTGCTAATATCTTATTGGTGGGTCTTTGTTTTTACACATGACCGGACATCAGTTTTACTTTGGACATTTGTTGAATCAGAACGAAGGTAATTTCGTGGAAAATTTGGTACATTCTGGAAGGAATGAGCGAAATTTGAACAAAAAATTGGTCGCAGTTGGATTTTGCACAATTTTGACTGAATTGACAATGTGGGAACGTGTATTAGAAATAGCGTTATTGATTGTGTTTACAGCACATCAAATTAACACTTTTGGTAAGTTGAAGAGTTTAAATTAAATTAGATTTCTCAGAAGTCCCTGAGATCTTTGTGTGCGTGAGTTGTGTATATAACGACAAACGTATTACACACAACGTAAGTGTATGCAACATTAGGTAAAACCGGTCAAAAATCAAACACACATATGCGGTATTAGGGGCTTTACAACGTCTATTTGTTTAAAATATTCCAAATTTCGATTAAAATCCAATAATAATGAACAGTATTCATAGATTTGAGAGCGTCACATTCTTCGCAATCATTTGTTCGCAAGATTGAGTTAGACTTCGAAGCTTTTGACGAGCAAAGCAATGCAAATGACCATCAACCTATGATTGCTGTAGGCTACCACTATGGAGAGTCGATTAAGCCAATCGAAAATACCCAAAATGAGGAATATAAAATATTTCAAGTGCTTCCTAAGAAATCAATTACTGTGTGCTGCGTGATGAGCACCAATTCATTATCGGAATTTGAAGTAAACTGGTTCAAAAGGGAGAAACAAATTGAATTCGAAACCGATTCAAGATATCATAAAATAAATAACACTTGTTTTAGCATTTTGGGCACAAATTTTGAAATGCATTCGGATGAATATCATTGTGAAACGGAACCAGAGAAAAAGAAGGCGCCGTTTGTGTTGTATGTGAAAAATATTCCACAAGAGCCCGAAATCACTCCGGTAATCTGCGCAGAACGAGAAGCCGTAATTAGATGGAAGTATCAGCCTGCTGTGAATATTACAGTCGGTCGGTTTCACTTTCCTTACGATATTTATTACACCGTTGAATATAAGATTCATGAGTACAACGAAAGTAATGAAAACCATGAGAACCATGAGGAACATCATACAAGTTCAAACGATAAGGAAAATGCTATAGTTTTGAACAATCATCGAAGCGCTTCAAATGCTAGCAAAGATGCTAACGATTGGGATGTATATGAGACCGGAATCAGTAGTACACTATTTGATCCAGAACGGTATTAATTTGAGCTTGTTAAAAAAAAATGAACGAAAAAAAAAATGTTTTCAAAAATTTCAGGCCCCCATTTTGTAAGGTATCGATGAAACCATGGTCGACGTATTCATTTCGAATAATTGCTTACAATGATATGGGTGCTTCAAAGCCAAGTGAATTTGGTGAAACGTGCACATCAGCTGCAGATGTTCCGTATGATTATCCAGACGGTGCTATGGTCAATGGAACAACACCAAAAAATCTGTTCATTTCATGGCATCCAATGCCACTTAGTGAACATAACGGACCTGGATTTTACTATCGCGTAAACTGGAAAAGGAACATTCCAGATGCAGAATGGGCCACCGTAAATGTTACCGATTGGAAGCAAGATCATTTTATTGTTGAGGAGCAACCAACGTTCATTGAATTTACTATCAAAGTAGAAGCAGCGAACGGAAAAGGACTTTCGAATCGAACATCGCCAGAAATACATGGTTATTCGGGAGAAGGTGAACCAACAGAAGCACCGACCAAATTTACTCTCATTGAAACCGGCAAATCAACTGTTATTCTGCGCTGGACTCCGGTGTCACTTAATAGCATACAAGGTCATAACAATGGGTATAGAATTCACCTTTGGAATGATGTTGATGGCGAAAATAAAAAACAAGAAATATCGCTGCCTCATTGGAATACATCAGAAGCAGAGGTTGAATTACGTCCCGAATCAACGAATTATGCATACATTTTTATTTGCAACAGTCAATATCCAGGGCCCAAGAGCGATATTATCGAATTTAAAATGCCAACACGCGTTTCATGCCCAATTCAATCGTTCGACGCATTTCCGTTGGGTTCGAAAGCATTTTTATTAAAATGGACAACGTCATTCAGCAATGTTACCGGGTTTAAAATTGCACATGAAGAAATCGATGGAAATGGATTGACTTATAAAAACTTACCGAAAATTGATAATCCAAAATTGAATCAAATCAAAGTAACTGGCCTCAACGTTAAAACAAAATATCGATTACACTTGCTTTGTACCACCGGGATGGGTGAAGGTGAAAGGTAGGTGTTAATAAGGGGAGTTTTTAGACTAATTTTTGATTTGTTCTTGAATTGAATTTTAAAGAGCTCTGAAAACGAGTGTTAGAATTGAAATTTGTTCTAGAATTTTCGTTCAAACGGAATTTGGGTTTTTAAGGTGAATTAATCTTTAAAAAAAAATCAAATTTGAAGGGGAATCGATATTGTTTTTTTTATTTAAATTGATATCGTTTTTCGAAAAAAACAAAAATCTGAATTTTTGAACAAAGATGTTCCCATCCAATCAAACGTCTATTCAAAAATGCACCTTTGATTTTTAAGATATTCGACCGAAGCGGAAACAAAATCGGATGATCCAATCAAACCAGATCCACCATCATTTCGATGGGAAATATTGAGTTCAACCGAAAATAGTGATGATGTAAGAATCAAAGTGATTTGGATGCCGAATGTCGAGGGAAACGCAGGTTCAAATTTCTTTGTAAAATACCACATAAAAGGTGACGGAAAGTGGAACAAAACGGATGTGATAAAAAGTGAAGATTTTGTCATTATACCCCAATTGCCGGTGAATGAAGTCTATGAATTTCGTGTTGTATCAGTCGATGGTGGTTACAAAACCGAAAGTCAAACGATTGAAATCTCAACAAGAATTTCTGGTATGTAAAATTAAAAATGCGCATTGCGCATCAATGATGATTAGAAGAGAATTTATTTCCAATTGAAATGTTTTAAATTCATGGGAAAAAAAACCATTAGAATTGCCATCAAGTTCATCGACTATTTATGTGGTACCGCTAATGATGTTTATAGTGATTGTGGTTATTGGTATTGCTTTATTCTCGCTGCGAAAACATCGAATAATGAATGATAAGGTTTGTTGCTATGTCATTTGCTTTCAAATTCAGTTCAGTTGATTCCGTTTCCGTTCAAAACCAGTTTAATTGCCACTATTCGAAAATCAATGTGTTTTTTTAATCGTTGTTTTAGAATGAAACCAACCATACAAGCATGTTACCAAGTGTACCACCGACTCCAATTGTAAGCTTATTGAAAAATTTCGAAAAAGGCGATCCGAGCACTTTCAATCCAAAATTGTCGCTCGATGAACAAGCCGAGCTGTTACCTTATGACAGAAAATACGAATTTTCACGTGGAAAACTGAAATTTGGTAGACGACTTGGTGCCGGTTCATTTGGAGTCGTGGTTGAGGCAGTTGCACAAGAAATTGTACCGAATGAAAATGAAACAACGGTTGCCATTAAAACGATTCAAAAATCCGCTGATTTCGAAACATTACGAGCATTGACCATGGAATTGAAGGTATTGATTCATTTGGGAAAGCACTTGAATGTAATCAATTTACTCGGTGCGGTTACGACGACCATTAGTAAAAGTAAATCTAATCTTATCTTTTGTCAAACAATTCAATGAGGTTTTTTTTAACATTGACTGATGCCGTCAAATCTTTTCACGAACAGATGAGCTCGTGATGATTGTTGAGTACTGTCCGCATGGCAATTTACGTAACTTCTTGACAACACATCGCGCGAATTTCATCAATCAAATCCGTAATGACACATTTGTTTTGGGGCAATATGATGGTGATGACAGGTTAGTGGAATGAGATAGAGAGGGTCATTTGTATTTTCGGTTGAACAATTTGAAATTTTGAATTTACGAATCATTGATAATAACAATCTTAATATTTTCAATTTCAATTACGATTTCAGCATCCAAAGCCCACCTTTGGACCGACCCGTTACCACAAGCGATTTGCTTAGTTGGTCATTCCAAACGGCGAACGGAATGCAGTATTTGGCCTCAAAGAATGTTCGCCATGGTGATTTGGCAGCTCGAAATATTATGTTGTGTGATGGGAATGTGGTGAAGATTCGTGGATTGGCTCGAACAAGGTACACAACTGGATTCTATCAGGCTAAAACTCAGGTAAGAATTATTAATAAAAGAGACTTAAGATAGGCTCTCACGTCTATAATCATGAATGAGTTCATTCTTCGAAGCTAATCATCTTCTAAATATTCTTCAAAATCAATTGAAATTTTCGGTATGAATAGCGTCCATTACCGTACAAATGGCTGGCTTTAGAGTCAATCAGTGATCTAAAGTTTACAACATATTCTGACGTTTGGAGTTTTGGAGTGGTGATGTGGGAATTGTTTTCACTCGGTGCATCGCCATATTCCGATATGACAGTTGGTGTTCATTTGTATAACAAAATAAAAGAAGGCTTCCGCCTGGAAAAACCGCAATTCGCAACAGAGGAACTGTAAGTTGGAAATTGTTTATTTTGACATTTTTTCCTTTTTTTGATTCATCAAGTTAAAGGATTTTGATTAATTTAGTGCTAAATCAAAGTGCTTTGCTAAATCAAAGAAGAGTGTTGAATCTTCGGAATATTTTTGAATCGAAAAACATATAAATTTTCTTCAAATTCCTTAAAATTATCCACACAGTTACGATATTATGCTATCATGTTGGCGAGTGAAACCTGAATCACGTCCATTATTTGACGCATTGGCAGACAGATTTTCCAAGATGTTAGGCTCAAATGTGACGGATCGTTTTATCAAACTGAATGAACCAAATTTAAAAGCCAATGAACATCGTTTCAAATCGAACTTTGCAACTTTATCGGGCTCGACGGTTCAGAAACCACCATTGCGACCAGAAAACTCGTCAACAAATGTTTTTCATTTTCCTTAACGAAAAAGTCTTTTTAGGGTGTAAACAATGTAATTGTGTTTTAATGTAAGATGAAGAGTTTATAGATCAAATGAATTCCATAAAAATAACGCAAGTATTTTTCAGTCAACTTTCGAATAATCGTTTCATTGTTTTTAAATAAAAACGACCAGATTTTGCTGTGCTTGATGACAATTTTTATTTGATTTTTTATTCAATGCAAATTATTATTGAACAATTTGATTTGTTTTTTTTTTTTGCTGTGTCAAGTTTTCAAGTGTTCTTCCTTATCTACACACAAGCAATTCGCGCGAGAAACTGGGGAATATTTGCTGCTATACGGAATAAATATAGAACACTCTGTATTGGAGTAGACGTGTGTGCGTTCACTCCAGTTCAGTGCGGTTGTCAAACTCAAGCTTGCTAGTGACTCAGTAGTGGAGTAATGTCAATACGTTTATTCCAGTGTGGCGCAAACCAGCGTTCTATGGAATAAATGTAAATATGTCTTTTTTCCCTACTGAGTGACTACCAAGCTTGCGCATGTGTTGGTAAGTTTAACAACCGCTCTGAATTGGAGTGAACGCACACACGTCTACTCCAATACATAGTTTTCTATGTTTATTTCGTTTATGAGTAAATATTCCCCAGTTTCTCGCGCGAATTACTTGTGTGTATAGTATACATGTATACAGAGCTACTTATGACTTTTCTTGTGTTTGTTGAGATTTGACATTTGCGAGAAGCATTTTGTACATATTTCACATGGGAATGGCTTCTCGCCAGTATGAATTCGCATGTGAATATTCAGCTTTTCTTTTTGATTGGTTGTGTAGATCTTGCACAGATCGCATTGGTATCCGCGTCGCTTGCAATCGACTTCATGAATTTCCTTTTCCATTTGTTGTGCGAAAATCTTGAAGCAACGCGAACACTTGATTTTCAACGGACGAACATTGATCGCATTGAAATGGTCTCTCACCGGTATGCACGCGCAGGTGTGCTTTCAAACTCGATTGATGCGAAGTAGAGAGTTCCTTGCACAGATGACATTCGTAACGACGAACCTTGCAATCGGTTTCATGTTCCACCTTCTCCTCGCTGCGGTGAAATCCTTTCCAACAGATCGAACAACTGAACAGATATTCATCAACATGTAATTTCATGTGCGCTTGGAGCATTGGCTTATACGTGAATTTTTTCAGGCAAACGCTACATGAATGTGGTCGTTCGCCAGTGTGTTGAAGCATATGCCTTTTTAGAGTGAATTTACTGTCAGTGTCATAATCGCACGATGAACACTTGTGTCGTTTTCTATTTGCTTTGCCTCCAGTCGGTTCCTTCCTGTTATGAACCGTGTTTGCTTCGCTTTTCTTGCTAACTTTGGCTGCACCTTTCTGTACACCACCATTCAACCCAGTTGT
>NW_022595296.1:62847-101258 GCF_009176505.1 Sitodiplosis mosellana
TCATAGCATTCAATTCACTCGCATCTTTTCATTACCGATACACCACAATTATGATTCAATAATTAAAAGTGAAAATATAGAATTCTGAATTTTGGTTATCCATTCTATTGAGTGTAATGAGCATTTGAATTAAAGGCACAATTTCCAAGCCAAACGATCGGTCGACAAATCTGATTCAGCTAAAAAAAATCATTGCGCACTTTTTTTTTATCTCATTTTTCTATCAAAATATCAACAATTGATTGATTGGTGTCCATATTCTTATCTATATCGTTGTATTACAAGAATAAAACCCATACATACATGACATTCGTGCACAATTTTCCGTATCAAAATAGTAGGAAAATCGATATGATAATATTATTATCATAATAATAGATAGCATTCTATCCCAGAAGTAAGTAAATTTGTTTCATTTCAAACGGAATCACATATTGATTAAATCTACCGCTTCCAAATAGACAATGAATAATAATTTTTATAGCCAAATAAACGGAAATACCTTAAACATGTCTAATGCTAGATTTTTACCGCTCATTATTGCGATACTTGAAACATTCGGTGAATGTCCATTTACTGGAAGGCATTCTTCATCGATTGACTCTATCTTTGAAACTGCCAAGATAGTTGCGAAATTTATTATCCGAATGACTAACCTCCATATATTCACATTTTGGCGGCCATATTTTCTCGATATAAAAAGGCAACCATCGAACTCATAAACCAACAGTTGCAATCTAACGGGTGTGGTGAAGATAAAACATTTCAACGGGTCGTGAGAGTGAACATCGATTTATTTGAAAATGTGCCATAAAGTGATATTCTTGATGATTGTACTTGCCGTGCATAATCTAGTTGCAAGTGAGTAAAATACGATTTATATCGGAAAATTGGGAAATGGATGATTCATAGCCAATTTTGTTCAAAAAAAATTCTGATTCATTTTCAACTTCTTTGAAAAAATTGAATCTTCTGGTCAATTTAATGTTATTTTCCAATGAAATTCCGATTTTGTTCAATTAATTAATTTTTTTAATCATAAATGAAAATTGAAAATGTTAACTAATCAGTCGAAAACAAGTAAATTCGAAGTGTTTATGGAAAAGTTCATGCATTTGTCCAATAAATCAGCAAGTTAAAGCGGTAAAACGGTTTAGATCTATATCATGATTGATGAAAACCAAACTTTTTTCGCCAAAAACTTTAAACTAACCCAAAAGATTGGAAGAAATTACTAATTTAAGCATAAAAAACGCTAGAATATCGACAAAAATGCAAGAATATCTACAAAAATTCAATCAAAATTGAAGAAATCAGTAGAATTTGCAAACATCTGTTGGAAATCGTTTTGATTTTTCACATTTTACTCAAAGATGCTGTAGGAGACTCATCATAAATGAGAGCTTTAAACTGAAAATACGCAAAAAAAACATTCAAAACCGTGACATATGAGTCAAAGATTCAGAAAATTTCTACAAAACCATCTGAAAAATGTATTTAAAATATTTTTTCTATGATTTTTTTTCAATAGCCTTGATCAATTCATGATTTGTTCACTCCAAATTCTTCAACGTTTTCTTATTCTTCCATTTTTAACCTCAAACAGTTTTACAATTGAAGATTACGCATGAACGGGATATTGCATTTGAAGGGAATCCAGTTAACCTGCAATGTGTTATTTACCCAACAAAAGTGGCACCGACTGAAGAATTGACATGGAAACACAATGGAAAAGTATTGAATGCCACAAACACTTTGAACACAGCCAATACCATTCTAATAAACAAAGTAAAATTGGGTGATGCTGGAGTATATTCATGTTCAAATGATTTGGCCGAATCGATGACCTCATTGGTTGTCATCAAACCCACACGTATTGTAAATTGGGCGCCTGCCATCGAGATGACGGCCGGTAGTTCATTTAAAATTCATTGTGACGTGGAGGGAGATTCCCGCTTGAAAATCGATATAGCGTGGTTCAATGGGAAGAACAAACAAAAACCCATCGAAAATGATGATCATTTCGTGATAGAAAATGACTCGTTAACCATTTCCAATGTGTCTACATTGGATATCGGTGATTATATCTGTGAAGCTTCCACAGTGGTAGACAAAACGCGCGCCACAGTCAAATTAACCTTAGATGAAGTTCCACATGCTCCAATTTTGAACGAGATCAAATGCCACGACTCACCCTCATCCGTCGAACTTTCGCCAAGTGTGGAAATTTCGTGGTCACCATCCGAGAATTATGGGCCCGATATTGAGAGCTTTACAATCTTATTCAATACCGCACTCGCTCCGCATGTTTGGCATACTGCTAAAGAAAATATTCCATCCAATGTGTCCACATCGGAAATTTCATCACTGAAACCATGGACGAAATATACATACCGTGTGATTGCGAATAATAAAATTGGTCAATCACCTCCAAGCGAAATAAGCGCCGTTTGTGCAACCAAACCGGATGTTCCATACAAAAATCCAGAGAAAATTAAAGTTGAAGGCACCGCACCAAATAATCTGGTTATTTCGTGGAAACAAATGCCAAAAACTGTACACAATGGACCCGATTTCTTCTATCGCGTGTCCTGGAAACGAGATATCGAATTTGAAAAATGGATTGAGACCGATGTTCATGATTGGAAACAAGGGAATATTATCATAAACAATCAACCGACTTTCGTTCGTTACCTGGCCAAAGTTGAGGCATTCAATTCAATTGGAAAATCGAATGTAAATGCCGATGAATATTTCGGATTTTCAGCTGAGGGCGCACCATTTCAAGCACCTTCCAATCTTCAATTGGCTGATGTTAACAGAAGATTCGCACTTTTGCAATGGGAACCGGTGCCATTCGAATATTTCAATGGCTTTTACAAAGGATACAAAGTTAAAATTTGGAACGATATCGATGGTGTGAACAATGTGACCGAGATGCATTTTGTAGCTCCCACTATCTCTCCTGGCAGTAACTTAATAACTGCAGTTAAATTGCCTGCATTGCGTCCAGCAACTCACAATTATGTACAAGTTTGTGTTTTGAATAGAAAATACGAAGGCCCATTCAGTGATGTTATAGAATTTACAACACTCGAAGATGTTCCTTCGATTGTGCAATCATTCAAAGCAATCCCATTTAACACAACGGCATTATTTTTGCGATGGGAAAAACCAACGAATCCAAATGGCAATTTAACGGGCTACAACATTTATTGTGATCAAATCGATGGTGGAACAACCAAGTCGAGTGATGCATCGAAGCAACAGCAGCCACTATTCTGGGCTGGTCCCAATGCAACCGCAGCATTTGTGACTGATTTGAAACCAGACACCAAATATCGTATAGCGATTTCGGCTAGAACAGCCGCCGGTGAAGGCGAACGGTATTTTTTTTTTCTTGATTTTTTGAAAATTTTGGAAAAAGTTTTCTAATTTTTGTTTTTTTTTTATTCATATTTTAGCGCCATTAATGAATCAAAAACAAAATCAGATCAGGGTACACAGCCGCCGTCAAATTCAACAATGCCTTCCACTGAAACAACAACACCCGGCGGTTCATCGTCTACCTCAGGCAATGTGATGCTTATAATCGGGCTAGTGACCTTTATGGTGACAATGGTAAAAGGTGCATTTTGATCACATTCTTTGAGAAATTGTCGATTAAATCATGAATCATGGTCCATTAACTTCTACTATGACCTTATTCACATAAGTCACCCAAACCAACGTATCATTTTGTACAAATCAATACGATGAATTGAAATGTAAAGATTACTATCTAAGAGCGTAAAATTAAATAAAATTTCGAACAAATTATGAAACATACCAAGAATTTATGTTCTTACTCAGAAAATGAAATCGAATATGAAAGAAAAAAAACGAATACTTACAACAGACAATAAGGTTTAGCTTTTTAACGAAATCTATTGAAGCGATTAATATTGATGTGCCACACGTGTCGTCCGAAATAGAAAATCGAACGCAATTTCTGTGACAGTGTCGTGATTTTTTTTACACAAATACGGAAATTCTTAGAAACAATCAAAGCTTGATTCCGGATTGAAGCCTGTCAAAAACGTTTTCATTGGAAACGAAAATAAGAAGAAAAAAATTTGTAATAAGAAGTCGTGGTGTGATGAAGAAAATGTACAACTGAATTTTTTTTTTGGTTTTCAAGGTCACGAGTAGAAAATATCATGTGCTTGCAGAGAATATTTCGTAAAAGGCACGTACAGTACATAAGAGCCAATGCAAAAGTCAATTGATGAGCATAAGTAGCGCCACCTCTAATGATTACGGAGAGTTACCATAAGTCGTATGCAATTGATGTTGAGAAAAAGAAGAAGAAGAAGAAGTAGACATTCTATTCATTTACATTGCAATAATGGCAATCAGTAGAGATGGTGCTCATGTGCCGATCATATCACTATTACAACCCTTCGATATTTCGTATAAGAACAAACTTCAAAATCCTGTTTCACGTCCAAAGGTTTGATGAACTGGAGAAATGAGTCTCAGAAATTTTACCAGCAAATATATATTTGATTACTATGTGAAGTTTAAATGAACTGTGAAAAGCGAAATGAGTTATATCTTTTATGAACAAAATGATAATAATCTAACATTGAGGGCGGAGTAACTTATCGATAAAAAAGGCCATTGAGGCAATCATTATAAATCACCCAAGATGATTCACCTTCGATTGATGCACAGTTAACACAATGATTCTAGCAATGTTGAGATTTGACACTTAACTTTGTTTTAGTACCATTTGCTCTAGAAAAAGTTCAAAAGTTCTATAATAAATACATGAAGCTTTGATTTTTGATTTAGTACATTTTGAACTTTTTCTAGTACAAATGGTATTCAAATAGATTTCAGTGCCAAATTTCATATTGCGGTTCTAAAAGTTAGAACCATCGTGTTTACTGTGATGTAATTGAACGATTCAGAATAATTTGAAAAATTCTTCTATGACATACAAACTGTGTAAATACTTGTCCAATGTTCAATGTCTACGAAGGAAAATTGTAAGAATGTTTCAATGGTGAAATAAAAGCCAAAGTTTATAGATCTGATGATAATGATGATTCATCATTGATGAATCAATTGGTGGCGCCAAATTCCCAATTTTTTTTTTCCGCAAATTTCGATGAATCAAATAATTTTGTGTGGTTCATCCAAAGGAGATTCCCCACGATCAGATTTTTTATGAAATTTAGAAAATAAATTCAACGAATTGGTGTTGATTCTTGAAAATTATGGTGAAGTAGAAGCAAAAATAATCACATCATCTCTCAACTACCTATCAGCACTTAACAGCAAGAAAATCTGATTCACGTGCTTATATTGTTTGGAAACAATGACCATTGACCAAACACATTATCTTTTCAATCAGATCGCTTCTGGGAGTGAACACTGAACATGTACCTCACGTACATCGATATGAAAAAAATTAATCCCCGCACATGCTATGAATGTGGTGCCTGAATTGGATTTTTCCTTTGCCACCCGAGCGATTGATAATATGTCAGCATTAAAATACTTGATAATTTGAACAATGAAACTTTGCATTGATTGCGTAAATCGCATTCTTCATGATCACTATATATCAAGAGTTGCTCAGGTGATTTTCAGCAGTCGATTTGATTCAATCTCCCTACTTGGTGTTACACGGACAAGTGGATTTTCGGTGTCTAGTGTAGAATATTGAAACAATATTTATTACATAAATATTGACATCATTTTCATAGTTCTTCAAAAAAATAGATCTAAGATCAAAATGTGGCACATTTTGGCGTTTGTATTCATTAGTCTACCTCTTGTTTTAGGTAAGTGGCACAAAGTTTTTTTTTAAATTTCGAATCAATTTTCAAAATTTTCAAGTATTCAAAATGAAAAGTGTTCAAAAATAATCATTCACAATAAAATGGTTTCATTTCCCAGGTGCAAATATCCCGATGGCACCTCAAATAACAAATTTAGTGTGCAATCCACGGGAAGCAGTTATTTCATGGAAGCCACACAATGGGGCACTTGTTAAATCATACACAATTGAATACAGTACATCATACGAACCAAACCATTGGAGCGTTGCTGATCAAAAACAATCACCTGAAAACAGCGCTACTTTAAAATTGTCTCCAGGTGTTGGCTTCACATTTCGCATCTTGTCCGTCGGCGAGCATGGTATATCACAACCAAGCAAACCGAGTGAAGTTTGCACTAGCCAAGCAGATATTCCATATAGAAACCCAGACGATGCGAAAATAATAAGTCTGCAACCATTAGAAATGACAATTAAATGGACGCCAATACCACAAATAGAGCACAATGGTCCCGGTTTTTACTATATTGTGAGTTGGAAACCAAGGGATGGTTCATCTTCAGGTTGGAGCGTACATATCAAGGATTGGACTCAAGACACATATGTTATCAAATGTGACAAGTTCAAAATATTCGAATTTCAAGTAAGATCGGCCAATCAAGTCGGTCCATCAAAAGCTCCAACCGAGCTACGTGCCGCATATCCGGGTGAAGATCGACCCAGCCAAGCACCGAGAAAATTTAAAATCGTATCAAGTAAGTGTGAATGCGTGAAATAAGTGTTATTAAGTCATTGTTTCAATCATAACACTATCATTATCATGACTTGGAAATTTAATTGTTTTCTCTCCTATTTTAATCTCCGCCTAGATACAGACAACGTTTATGGTGAAAATGCCACAGTCACTTTTGAATGGGAACGAATAGATTTGTCAAACGATGCTCTCAATGGTAATGCGGAGAGTTACATAATTCAATACTGGAGTGATGCTGATGTAGACGATAAAATGGACCACTCAGTCGGCCGTAAAAGTAAAACAACCATTTCGGGATTGAAATACAATTCATTTTATTCGGCTCACATTCAAGTAGTGAACAATAAACATCGTGGTCCTACTAGTAAAATTATCAAATTCCATACGTTGGAAGGAGTTTCCAAAAAGGTGAACAGCTTTAAAGCTATTTCGATGGGATCATCGGCATTTTTACTGAATTGGACCAAACCAGAGCAACCAAATGGCCAATTACTTGGATACAATATTTACTATGAAATTGAAGGAGCCAAAGGTTATGCACGCAAACCACAAATCACCAATCCCAGTGTTACTCAAGCAATTTTGGGCGGTTTAAAGCCAAATGCAACCTATCGATTACACATTGCGGCTGTGACGAGAAGGGGCGAAGGAGAAGAGTACGTAAATATTCGGTGGAAAAAGAAGAAATTTTTCTCCAACTTTTTGATTTGCATCATTGTCAAGAGATCTTATTTTTAAATGTCAATATTTTTCCCTTCATTCGATTTTAGTTCTCACATTGTATTGGACACATTATCTCCAGCTCAACCAGACGTACCATCGTTTACATGGGAGCCATTGGAATCGACTACTAACGAAACAAGTGTCAGAGTGAATTGGATACCAAAATTGAATGGTAACCCTGGAAGCAGTTTTCGTGTATTATACCGCATGGATGAGAAAAGCAATTGGACTGAAACCGAAGAAGTGATTAATCACAATTCTATCATTGTGACTGGCTTACTTCAAAATCAAGCCTATGAGATGGCTGTGGTTTCAATTGACGGCCAATTCTTAGCCCAAAGTGAAGTCCAGATACTCAAAACCAACGGTAAACATACTTGAGAATAATGTTTGGATGACATTTCTTTTAATTGCTTCTTTTTCTTGGATTTCAGAGGATGAATCATCAAATACGAGTATGATTATCTCAATATCAGTAGTTTTGATTGTGTCTGCCCTATTCAGTATATGCGTGTTCACTGCATGTAAAAAGAGATATCAGAATACTAACAATCCATGAAGCGTTATGCACAGACGTGTGCAAGGGGGGGTATTCCGGTTTTACCCCCCCCCCCTCTAGGATTCCAAAATGTGGACCCCCCCAGCGATTTGGAAAATTTGACACTAGATATAATCGATTTTCAAAAGTGAGGACCTTTTTTTTTTTTAGGTCTTCACTTATTTTTTGACACCCATTGACAAAATTTTAGACTCCCATTGTGGAATTTTGACTGTTTTACACTAGATAGAATCGATTTTAAAAAGTGAGGACCTTTTTTTTTTTTTTTAGTCCTCACTTTTTTCGGAGACTGGTTTTACACTAGATAGAATCGATTTCCAGACCCCCCCCTGGCAAAATCATTTTACCCCCCCTAGAATTTTTGACCTTGCACACGTCTGGTTATGCATCATGCGTATCATCGTAGACCATCGATTTATCATTCGAACTTAGAATTTTGAAGGAAAACTTGGATTTTTTTATTGATTCATTCAAACGATTTATCGATAACATTAACATGTAAATATGCTATTAAAATAGAAGTATAAACCAGTAAAAAAAAGATTTGTTTAACCCATCGAGTACCAGTGCCGGTATTCTGGAACACAATCTGCAAAAATAATGCGGAATTATTCCGAGCGATCAATTTTATTTTGGAAGGTGGTATCCAAACGTTCAATCAATGAAAAAGAGACAAATCCATATATAACGTTTGGATATCACCTTCCAAAATACAATTGATCGCTCGGAATAATTCCGCATTATTTTTGCGGATTGTGTTCCAGAATACCGGCACTGGATTCTTATTTTATTTTTAAAATGCATTAAACTTTCAAATTTTAATAATTTGGGTCTAAGAATAAGAGTCGACTTCATAGATCGTGAGATATGAGTCCCATTTTTCTTAAACAGCGATGGTTAAGTTAAATTTTTCTTAAAATTCGAAAATTCAGTGCAAATTTGTCGGAATTTTTGAAGAATTTTTCATTTATTTCTGGTTTTATTCGCAGCTCGATCCGGCCAATTTGAAAGTTTTTCGTTCATTTTGTAATACTCTCATCGATTGAAGGATCCCAAAGCATGGTTATATAACGGCTATCCTCCGCTAAATTCTGGAAGTGTAGTCAAACTTATGATTTTTATTACGAAAAAATGGTTGAAAAAAGCAGAAAATCGAATCAATAAATGTCACAAAAAAAATCACAAATAAATATATCGAAAATAATTTCATGCGACAAAAACATTCGAAATGTGATTTGTCGGTTTCAATTTCTCGGTAAATGAATCAGGAAATCCCAAGATATATCGATTAAAACCCATTTGACGATCGTGAGTTATCTTATCTACTAATTGATTCTTGAATAGATTTCGTTCCATTGCTGTCAGACTCGGAATATATTGTATGTTACAAGTCACAGCTTACAACAATACGATTTCATCCGAAAAAAAGATAAAAAATTTTTTTCGATTACTTACTTATCATGTGGTCAGCTATATTGATATCGATAACAATAACGAGCGCTTTGAGCTCAAAATGCAGTAACTGGGATAAGGAGAATATCATTTACGGAAAAGTAAGTTTTGCACATGTAATGTCATCCAATTTAATTGGTTTATTCTGGCAGCTTTGACACTCATTACTACGAATAAATAAAGTCAGTTGTTCAGAGAAATTCATAAAGATACAGTGAATGTATCAAGTTGAATAAACGTATGGCACCCAGTTTGAAATGTGGGAAAAACAATTGCTTACGATATTGGTGGTTTCAGTTGTATCATATGGAATAAAGGCATTGGGTAAGTCATTTATCATAAGTGTAATAAAAAATACTGCACGTGTTTTCGACGCGGTACAATAATCAAAATTTTAAGTGTAAATATATAGTGTTTCTGGTTCATGCGTCGTCAGGTGATTTATACTTTTCTATTGAAAATGTGTTGATAAGAAAAATTCGCGTATGAACTTTTGACTCCAAAGAGGCATGCAGTTAGAGCAGTTGCTGCGAAAGTAGTGAAATTGCATCAAAATTTAAGCCGTGTAAAAAACTAAAAAAAAAATCAAAGTAATGGATGAAACATGATACTGAAATAAATTTTTCGCTATATTGACTCAGTTGAAAGTGCTTTGTTTCTATGTTATTGCGTTTTGAGTGTGATTTATGGGCTAATCAGTGTTCATTTTATTAAAAATATAAAAAGTAAATCTTTATAAAGTGGCAAAATTGCGTATAAATACGTCAAATTTGTATGTAAGACCATGAAAGATAACGTCAATCAATCACAGATAAATGCGTAATACACTTTATTTTTTGTATCTGTTTCGACATGATGTCAATAGATTCTGTTTCAATTGGAATTTTTTTCCCATTAACAATAAATATAAATTAAAAGAATGCAAACATTGAAATGACACCCATAGAATAAAAGAACAACTTATAAGTTAAAGGTATTAATTACTCTTAATCCATAACTGAGATGGAAAAAAACTTAGAGCAAAAAAGGGTCAAATAAAGTTGCGAGCAAAAGTGAAGAACACAGCTTAGCATTGAGCGGAAAAGACGTTTTTTGCATTTTTCCTGCTACTGGAAAAAGATAACGATTAGGTGTCTTCGGCTTATTTGTAGTTCTTTTTATTTTCTACAATAATGTCGAAGACACCTAGTCGCTATGTCTTTCCAGTAGCGAGAAAAATGCAAAAAACATCTTTTACGCACAATGCTGTGCTGTGCCACTTTTGTTCGCAACTTTATTTGTCTCTTTTTTGCTCTAAGTTTATTTTTCCGTCACAGTTATGGATAAAGAGCACATATAAGTTGTTTTTTAATTCTATGGGTGTCAAATATTAGTTAAAAATACTGAAAACAATATGGCCACTCATGAAGAGAAGTGATGATGATCAGTGAATTATTCAAAAACCGATGAAGATCAATTCAACTGCATCATTAGTTAGATGATATCTCATTTCAGGGTAGTTCCAAAGCAAATGCGATGTTTTTTTAACCTTTCCCGATTTTCTTTCAGATTTACATGATCGGGTTCAACCCTCAGAAATAGTTGAGAGTGATAAAGTGACTAAAAAATTTGATATCACTGGGAACGTGCCATCTGATGCGATACGGGTGCATCATGGTGATTCAGTTACAGCCAAAGACGGTGTTCCGAGCATTGTTCGATCATGCAAAGCATTCCCATTGGGATCATCAGCATTTCTGTTGCGATGGGAACCACCACAGCATTCAAATGCATCTTTAATTGGTTACAAAGTCTCTTATAGAGAAGAAAACGACACAGACGAACATGCACGTGAGCCACAAATTCAAGATCCGTATGCTACTCAAACAAAATTGACTGGATTGAAACCGAATACCAGATATCGTGTGTTTATTGGTGCGTATACCGGAAATGGCGACGGAGAAAGGTAACTACAGAATTTACATACAAGATCAAGAAGTGAATCAATACTGAATTGACTCAAAGCACGGAAAACAACTGATAATCCACTGAAAATATTACTTCTTGATATGGATAAATACTGAATGCCAGTTTTCACCCAGATTCTCCACCATTTTTTCAGATGTGAACTCAGAGGACAAACCAAGCCACCCGGAATGAAGAAGCCAGATCAACCGACGTTCACATTCGAACTCTTACCATTGGAAACCGATTTTTTAAGAGTTAAAGTCATTTGGCTGCCGAATGTCGATGGCAATCCGGGAACAGATTTCTATGTAAAATATCGATTGAAAGGTGTTACAGAATGGCATCACACAAATCCTATTCTCAAGGATGACTTCTCCGTTATTGAATGCCTTTCGCCAAAGGAAACGTATGAGATGATTGTAGTATCGCTAGAAGGTCATTTCGAAGCCGAAAGTGACATTCAGAAAGTTACACGGGGTATGAACTAGAACGAAGATAAAGCATTCAGTTCATGTTTAACAAACCATTTTTTCATCAAATTTTAAAGCCTTAGAAAATCCAACACACAGCTTATTCATAGACAGATATGTCATCATTGGTGCTACAGCAGTTGTGTTGTGTTTGATTCTCGGATTTTCTGCATTCATGCTATTCACACATAAGAAAGGCAAATGTAGAAGGTTTAGAAGACCAACAAAAAGAACACTTCACCCTGGTTTGGAACCAAATTTATCAAAACTCGACGTTTGGTATGATGATGGTTTCACCAGAATTGGGAATAACTATGAGGTAAATTTTTGAATTTTAAGCCTTTCCCTCAAGTTGATATCAAATTGGGACTCAAGGTTTGATGATGTTAGGAGAAGAGCTTTTTCAGCTAATAAAAACAGCCTCATAGATTCGCGGTACCACCAACGCTTAATTTCGTTTTCTATTCCAAACCATTTAGATACAAAATCGACATGAACGCAATTTGTCAAGTGAACAAAAGCTTAATTCAATGTATTGCCTTACAAAGTTTGAAGAAGGCAATATTGGCGGTATCAATCCAGAGTTGACATTGGATGAGCAAGCCGATTTGCTTCCATATGATCAGAAATTTGAATTTCCCAAAGAAAAACTACAACTTGGACATCAATTGGGAATGGGAGCATTTGGTGTTGTTTTCAAAGCAACAGCCAAAGGCATCGTATCGTATGAAGAAGAAACAACGGTTGCTGTTAAAATGCTCAAAAGTATTGCTAGCGATGAGGTTGGTTTTTAAGGGAATTTGGCTAATGAAAGTGGTTGTGGATAAATGATGTTTTTTTTTCTCGCTGAAGAAATTGACTTAGAAATTTGTCTAAATTTGTCTGTTAAGATATTTAGATCCCTATTCAAATTTAGATTCTCAAAAAAGCCCCATATCTTTTAGGTACTGCGTGCATTAGCTTTGGAATTGAAGATTCTGGTGCATTTAGGGCGACATTTGAATGTAGTCAATTTGCTCGGAGCTATTACCAAAAATATTTCACAACGTGAGTGTGACGCCGTGTATTTTTGCGCTCACGCAATCTCTCGTTGTTTTAATTTGTTTCCTTTAAAACAGGTGAACTAATGCTAATCGTTGAGTATTGTCCATTTGGGAATCTGCAGAACTTTTTGGTTAAAAATCGTAAGCACTTTGTCGATCAACTCAATCGTAATGAGGATAGAATCGATGCAAAAATAACAGAACGAACGGATAAAAATGTTTATGTATATTGTCATAGGTAATTTGCAAAAATTATTTTGAACTATTGAAATTTTAATACATTTAGATATTTGGGACGTTCATAAAAACATCTCGATGAATGAAAATAGTGTATAAAAACTGTTTGTTGCAATTTTGAAGCACCCCAGCAGAAAGATTAACTACAACAACCGATTTGCTGTGTTGGTCATTCCAAATTGCACGTGGAATGCATTATTTAGCCTCTCGCAAAGTCCTGCACGGGGATTTGGCAGCGCGAAATATTTTGTTGTGCGATAATAATGTGGTGAAAATCTGTGACTTTGGTTTGGCGCGGTCAATGTACAAAACTGGCGTTTATCACATAAGTTCAGCGGTATAAAGTGTTTCTTTCTTTCGGTTTTCGAAGTTGATCATTTCACTCTTAATTTGATAGCGTGCATTACCGTTCAAGTGGCTCGCTCTTGAGTCAATTAGCGATCAAGTGTTTAGCACATATTCAGACGTTTGGAGCTTTGGAATCGTATTGTGGGAAATATTTTCACTTGGTGCAACACCTTATCCGGGGATGAATGCAGGCACCGACTTATTTCAGAAATTAAAAGAGGGATATCGATTGGAAAAGCCAGAATATGCAAGTCGAGACATGTAAGTGTCAAGAGCCACAATTACAAATGGATTTCGTAACAGCGGCCAACTTTGACTATCAATCATTCGGAAAATAATAACATTTGCTATTTCCGGTACAGATATGATATTATGCTATCCTGTTGGCAGCTAATTCCGAAATCACGTCCACTGTTCGATAAGCTGGAAGAGGAAATTACAAAAATGATGGATAGAAGTGTATCCGAGCATTATATAATTATGAATGAACCGTATCTTGAAGTGAATGTGAACCGTTTTAGTTCGGGTCAAACGGATTATTTTGCTCTGTTAGGCAGCCCTGATTGTCAATCGCCTTCAAAACCGAAAACAAGTCATCAGACTCTAAATTTTCAAACATGTACAGCTCAAGCTTACTCAAAATCAAGAAGTCCAAATACGATGGAAGTCAGTCATAGCAGTGATATTGATTAAATTTCATAAATAAATCTTTAAATTTATGACAAAACTTGAGTTTTTTTTGTTGCCGATGTGAGGTGGTTAAGTCTATGCTGCATCGAAATATTCTCGTCCGAAAAAAGTCCACTACGATAATTTTGTTTATTTGTGAAAGTACAATTAAACCCCAAATTATAAATATTTTCCCATTTCCTTTAGCGAATTGCCTATTCGTTCAGTCTCAACAACCGATTTGCTTTGCTGGTCATTCCAAATTGCGCCTGGAATGCATTATTCGGTCACCAGGAATCTTTTGCACGGTGACTTAGTAGCGTGAAACATTTTGCTGTGTGATGAATATGTGGTGAAAATATGTGACTTCAGTTTGACACGATCGTTATACAAAACTGGCAATTATCTCATCAAAACAGAAGTAAGTCAAACAAATATTTAGTTTTGTAAATTTTGTTGTAGTTTTAATCGCAAATTGGTCAAATTTATCAATAAGTTATCAATCATCTAACGTCAAAAGAGGCCAATTTTTTCTTTCATTTTTCCGTTTGCTGATACAATGCTGATTACAACAATTCCGCCATCTTCGAAACGACAAAGAACATTTAAACCGACATAATCAAATTGTTTGCTGTCAAACTTTGTCTCGCTTACGCCATCTGTCACACTGACTCGTTCGTTGTATGAATTGCTGTTAGCGTAAAAGAGACGTTGTTCGCAGTGGACTCAGTTTAGAGGTTCTTTAGATTAGAGAAAATTAACCAAATCCACTTTCATCATATTAATAAAATTGATAAAGAGTTTGGTGGTCAGTCACGGTTGTACTCTCGAACGGTATAATTTCTACAACGTTCAACTGTGGCGAAAACAAATCACAGTGTGTTCATTCAGTTTGAAATATTAGCCTTATCATTTCGCACATTCTTCCGTGTAGAAGTTGATCGAAAGTTTTCTAATCGGTAAGTATTATTGTTTCTCTTCAAGTAGTCTTCAGATAAGATAATAGTATGTTTTTTGCGAGGAGTAATAAATTTCGGACTTTTTGAACGTAATCATAGTATTTTCGTTGGAGTTCAAGATTGAAATTTGCTGACCTAATGATCTATATTTCATTCAATAATAATAGTGCGGTTAGATAATTTTCAGCCAGTTTTAACATTTATGTTTCTTTTATCTGATTCAGTGTTCACTGTTTATCAATTTGTGACGGCTGTAAAATAGCACTTTGTTCCGAATGAAGAATAGCTTGTACAGATCGTCAACGAGTTCGAAAAATGTCACATAAACATTTATGCGTACTGTTGGTAATCACTGTGATTGCAGCACAACAACTACTTGCAGAAGGTGAGTATGAAGTGGTTGGGTCATTCAAATTAGGAGAAAAATCTACAATTGGTAAATCGCACGACGAAATTGATTTATTTATTATGAGTGAATATAGATGACAATGATTATGCTTATCAATAATCACAATTACTTTGCCCAATTATGAACGATTTTAAACGATTTTCAATTGAGTGAACTCTGATCGCACTCATGTTAGTTACCATATTTTCACACGGGAATGTTAATTTAATTTAAAACCTAAAGGAGAATCAACAGCCGTTTGTTTTTTTTTCCCAGAATTTCATAACAAATTATTGTTCATTTTGATTAGAAACTAGCTTCCTCGCCTCGCTTCGCTCGGCTTGGGCGCTAGTTCGGGTTCTCTTCCGTTCAGTTAGTTTTTTTTCAATCAAGAAAGATGAATAAGAAAACTAAGCATTTCAGTGAGATGACGATACAATTTGACGTAAAAAGCAAAATTCGGTTATGAATGTTAGTCTGTATCATTTCGTATGTTCAATACTTGTTTTTTCAAAGCAAAGACGATTTTCTGGGAAAGTTGCTCCTTTTTCTGGAGTTGATTTTACACGCATTTTTTTCATATGTGAATTGGTGTTAAGTCGTGTTAAGATGACCAAGATGGACCGAGATGGTGTCCATGTTCAACTCTGTTCCAAAACCAATATTTCATTGCCATCAATCCACATTAATGTACGTTGTATCGAAAAACAATTAAAAAAATTGTTTCTTCAAACTTTTGAAAATTTAATTCGAAAATCAAAACTGATATTTGAATCTGCTATTTAAGCCGCGAGAATTCTAACGACATATTCACCATTAAAACCAAGAATTAAAAAATCATGAAAATAAAAAAAAATAGGACAAACGCACACACACACAATGAGTTTTATATATATAGATAGGAATTTATCAATCTACACGTGTGACATTGATGTATTAATCTTTGCGGTATTTCGTCATTTCTTTATGGACAGACATGCTCGAAAATTATAAGTCGGTATGGGACGCATATTTGTAAACACAAAATCGAAATTTCGTTTGAAATCACCTTATTATTTTTGCTATTGTAGCACAAAAGATACACAATTGTACTTACTTAAAGTGAATGCGCATTTCGAAACGCTCATCCAGGCCGCGCTAGCGTCCTATCTAAATACATTATAATGAATAAGTACAAACTAATACATATGCATTTCGCTATGAATGCGTTTCATGTTATGTGTTTTGATTTCATTTAATTTTGGAAATTGAAAAAAAAAATATTTCTCGACAAAATATATTTTGAAACATCATTGCAATAAAAAAAAAACTTCCAAGTAAGAATGAATATATTGATATTGAGTAAGAAAATTCGGTGAAATCGGTGAAATACTTGAATCAAACATAAACGTTTGAAAAACGTACGACGCGCGCCAAAGCATAAGTGATGTCAAAGTGTGTACAAAGAGTGAAGCAATAGTGCGTTTAATGCTATGTGCTATAGTGTCTCTGTTGATGTTGATCGCTGACGTTTATAGTGGTAGCGCTCATCATCAGCACTGACACGACTTTCGATTTTTGCCGGTGATTTGTGATACGAAAAAACGACAACACACCAACACAACGCAAAAACAACTGGATCAGCAACAACAAAATATTCGCCGCATCAAATCAATGCAAATAAGCAGGACTGTATGTTCCCGCTTTCCGCATTCAATGGTGCTGTCTCTTTCTCGATGTAATAACTTTCATACGCATCGAGTCTGCTCTGTCTATTGGCATTCTTAATCAGTTCGATGCTATGGTCACTTTCATCGATTCCGTGCTCACTGTTCACTCTCCACCACATGTTTAGCAAACGCAGACTCTCTCATTTTCTTCTTTCTTGCACAATTACAATGCTCTTTATATCGAACCGCTATGCTCCTTTTCATTTGCCCAATATAGCGGCGCTTGCACACACCACACTCAATCGCATAAATGCCCGATTTCAAATTATCACTAATTTCATCTTTTGTCGACGATTCCGACTTATAATTTTCGAGCATGTCTGTTCATAAAGAAATGACGAAATACCTCAAAGATTAATACATCAATGTCACACGTGTAGATTGATAAATTCTTATTTCTAATCAAAATGAACAATAATTTGTTATGAAATTCTGGGAAAAAAAAACAAACGACTGTTTTATGGATTTATGGATTTATGGATAGTACGGAGAGTATTATACTCGTCGCTCAGGCTGTTTTTCAGTCTATTGCGAGACGCCCGCTTGGGTGGATTCTTTGCACAACATTCGTCGATTGTGGAGGGCCCATTCGTTGTGATGTGCCCTGTGCCTGTAATCCAGTCAGGGTCGGGCTCCACCACGTCACTAGTGGGCCACATCACATACAACATTTGGCACGCTCCGCATCCATTCCATTGAGCCATTTTTTTTCTCTTGAGTTTTTCGATGGGGACATGCTTCTGATAAAGATATACCGATGTATTCACCAATATCAGTCAACAACCTTAGTCACCAAATATCAGATCAATGCTCTTCTTTTTTTAAAAACATTTTTATTCATTTTTTTTCTTCATTTTTTCACTTTATCTCTGCAGATGTGCGAATTCAAATAGATATCGACTACACAATAGAAGAAGAAGAGGTCACTTTGTCATGCCCGAATCCGTTGTCAATCAAAAGAACCGTAACGTGGTATAAATGGGTTGAAAATGAATGGACATATGTGGATGAAATGAATGACATTCCCTACTCAATTGACGATAACGGTGATTTGTTCATTGAAAAATTGGATTTTAATCATGCTGGAGAATACTTATGCAGCGCTGACAATATTTCTAGTAAAGACACTTATGTGATGTCATTGGTCGTGAAAAAACGTACAAAAGCTTTTATCGAACATGATAATATGATTGTGGGAAAAAGCATTACGATTCGGTGTAAAGTGACTGCTGATCCATCATTGACATATAAAGTCGATTGGAAGCTGAATGACACAGAAATGGATTTAAAAAAAGAATGGCATCTCATGAGAGAAGCATATCATGATACTCTAATCATTAAAAATGCTGAACTCAGTGATTCCGGAACTTACACTTGTGTAGTAAGCACTGATTTCAAGGGAATGCAAAATCAAAATGCTATTGCTTCAACTACGTTAATTGTCAGAGGCCCACCCGAAGCGCCCATAACACATGTAACATGTACTCCGTCGGAGGCAATAATAGAGTGGAAATCAAAAGGCGATAACGGTGCAGATATCCAAAAATACACGATTGAATATCACACATCAGCCGAACCAGGTAAATGGAGAACACTTACGCAAGTTTCATCAAAAAAGTCATCAAAATTCAAATTCTCAATGATTCTGCGCTGGACAAATTACACGTTTCGTGTGATTGCACACAATCGATTCGGGTCATCGCCACCAAGTGTAGTTACTGAAATGTGTATATCCGAACAGGATATTCCATATGAAAATCCACGGGGAGTGATAGGCAGAGGTACCACACCAACAAATATGGTAATTTCATGGGTACCAGTACCACCGTATTTGCAAAATGGGTCAGGTTTTTACTATCGTGTGTGTTGGAGGCAATTTTCAAATGCGAAATGGAATTGTAATAACGTCACTGATTGGAGGCAAAATGAATTCGTCGTCGATGGCCTACCGACTTTCACCAAATACCAAATCCAAGTTAAAAGCGTGAACGATATCGATGAGATGTATAGAGATGATATCTTTATTGGATATTCGGGTGAAGATAAACCAATGCAAGCACCCACTAACTTTGCTGTGGTTAATATAACGGATTTTGACACGGCGACCTTGCGTTGGGATCCTGTTCCACTTGAAACTGTCAGAGGCAACATCACTCGCTATGTGATTCACATTTGGAATGATGTTGATGGTCAACAGAATTTATTGGAAATGGCCGTTGGAGATAAATCTTTTCAGACAACACTCACAAAGCTACGTCGTTCCACTCTGCATTACGCTCACATTTTTGTGGAAAACCGTTTGTATGCTGGTCCAAAAAGTGATATTCTTGAATTTATGACGCCATTACCGGATCCAAGCTCCGTTCAATCTATCGAAGCTCATCCATTAGGCTCATCAGCATTTTTGCTGAAATGGACCAAACCATTGCAAATTAATGAACAATTGATCGGATACAAAGTTTACTATGGAGATTTTAATGGAACAAGGAAATATGAACGAATCCCACGAATCAACGATACTGAAACTACTCAGGCTAAACTTGATGGATTAAACCCAAACACTACATATCGTTTGCATATCGTACCAATTACGAATGGCATCGATGGAAAAGAGTGAGTTTTTTTTCATCAAATCTTGTAAAAGGACACAGTTTTAAATGTACTGAGAATGTGAAATGAGATTATTTCAATTTTAACAATCTTTTTAGCTATTTCATTGAAGCGAAAACGGATATTCTCAAAGAGCCCATGAAACCAGATCGACCATCGTTATCTTGGAAAATCATGAGTTCGAATGAAAGTGATATGAAAGTCAAAGTGAATTGGATTCCAGACATCTCTGGCAATCCTGGATCACATTTCTTCGTGAAATATCGCATAAAGGGCAAAACGGACTGGACTCACATCGATCCTATACATACAGAAGATTTCGTGATTGTGGACAGTTTACTAAGAAGCGAAACATATGAGTTTGAGGTTGTATCGGTTGATGGTGATCAAATGGCCGAAAGTGAAGTCAAAGAAGTGTCTTTTGGTAAGAAACACACGAATAATACTTATTTTAGTGATTGAAGAAGTATATTTTAATTTAAAAAAAAAACACTTCTTAAATACTATTTTATCGTATGGTGGCATCAAGTTTTCACAAATTTACCTTCTTATGGAACACAGATTCATCATCTCTCTTTAGCAACAAGACTATCATCATTATCACAACCGTAGCAACTTTGTATTTAGTCTTAGCGATTGGTATGATTCGACTATTTTTCCGAATTAAAGCAAATAAAAGATCAGTTCGAGAAAAAGAGCTAAACTTGAATAACACATTCAAAACCAATAAAGGAAATCCGTATCACATTAATCCGAATGAATTTAATCTCGTACCCAATCAATACACACTTTCACAAATTAAGCCAAGATTCGAAGGGCAATTGAACAGATTTGGAGGTACCATCACCTCTGAGGATGAAGTAAGTGTGAAATTCGAGTCAAAGTCTTTCATTAAATTTTTAAATGAATTTCTATAAATTTTTTAAATACCAGTTCCCTCAAACGAATATACTGACAAGCAAATCAATAAGAAAAGTCGACTACGTGTTGGAGAATTTCATGAATGGAAATCTTGTAAATATCGATCCACACATGGCGTTAGATGAACAGGCCGATACATTACCATATGATCAAAGGTATGAATTTCCGCGTGAAAAATTGGAACTTGGCAAGCAATTGGGTACAGGTGCTTTTGGGGTAGTTTTGGAAGCAAAAGCCTATGGTATCGTCTCCAATGAAGATCAAACCACAGTTGCCGTTAAAACTGTCAAGAAAATGGCTGACAATGAGGTTTGTATCACTATCATTTTTACGTAGAAGAACAACCAGATTTATTCTCATCAATCAATTAGATATTCCGGGCTTTCGCGTTAGAGTTGAAAATAATGATTCATTTGGGAAAGCATCAAAATATCGTCAATTTACTTGGAGCGGTAACCAGAAATATCGCTGAGCGTGAGCTAATGATCATCGTTGAGTACTGTGAGCATGGAAATCTTCAGAGCTTTTTAGTCAAGCATCGTCAACATTTTGTCGATCAAATAATTGCCGAAGACGATCGAATCGATCCAAAAATCACATGTCGCAAAGTGGAAGCGACTAATGGATATCTTATTCACACCAGGTGAGTTTCAATTGAGATTTTCTTTTTCTTTATTCATTTGATCATCCATTTTGTCTACTTTTGTTTTGAACAATTCTTTTTGAAACAGTCAAGCTCCATCGTCAGCACGTTCTATTACAACTACCGATTTGGTGTGTTGGTCATTCCAAATCGCGCGTGGAATGCACTATTTGGCTACCAGGAAAGTATTGCACGGTGATTTGGCAGCGAGAAATATTCTGCTGTGTGAAAATAATGTGGTGAAGATTTGTGATTTCGGTTTGGCGCGATCAATCTACAAAACGGGCAACTATCTCATCAAAACAGAAGTAAGTCAAACGAATATTTAGTTTTTCCACATCTAATTTGAATAATTTTCATTGAGAAAATTAACAATTTCGTAATATTAGCGTCTATTACCATACAAATGGCTGGCACCCGAGTCGATTGGTGACCATGTATTCAGCACCCATTCTGACGTTTGGAGCTTTGGAATCGTGCTGTGGGAATTGTTTTCACTCGGCGCTGTACCGTATCCTGGATTGATTGCTGGCGCTGCTTTGTTCAAAATGTTGATTGAAGGATATAGAATGGAGCGTCCAGACTTTGCTACACAAGATATGTAAGGCTAATCAAACAATCAAAATATAATTATTAGAATTGGAAGGCATTTTCCAAGCAAATACCGAAAAATCATAAATAATTAATTATCATTTTGAATTTGTAGATATGAAATAATGTTGTCTTGTTGGAATGAAAGGCCAGAATCGAGACCATTGTTCGATGAGTTGGCGAGAAAATTCTCAAATATGATGGATCACAACGTGTCTGAGCATTACATTTCGTTGAATGAACCGCACTCCAAAGACAATGAAAATCGTTTGAAATCCGTTCACACGGAGTTGATTGCATCTTCCCAAAGTCAGTCATCGCAAAACAGGAATTCCAGCGTAATAAATGATAAGATGTATCGTGCACTCGATGAAACACAACTATGCTCACATTTTTCAACCTTGAAAAATTCAATACAAGTTCACAGAACTGGAAATTCCAAAAAATCTACGTGAAAATGGTCCAATCTATGGACGGAACCAATTATTACGATTTATATGCCAACAGTTTGATGCTGAGCTGAAATTGTATGAGCGACAAAACCATGACACATACTCCGTGGAATACTGATTTTGTATACGGAATAATTCAATTGAAAGAGAAAATAAGCTGGAGATGGAATATTGTGAGAGCTAGACTGAAACCGCATGGGGAGGAAATAGCACCAGTTTTCAAACTTGGCGCGCTATTTAGATTCGATTTGAAATTGTATATTATATTGGCTTGCCCTTTGGAATTGGGAGCACTGTAATCGCCTCAATTTACTCTGACTTTATTGCTCGCTGTACACCAGCCGCTGTATGACTGAAACAAAAATGAACCGAATGCTGATAGAAATTAGTGGACTTTAAATGTTTGTTATTGATAATGATTAGGCTGAAGAAAAAAAATGACTTATTGAAAATTACGAATTATTTAATAAATAAAAAGAATTACATTAGTAATCCCGAACTTTTCCGTATCGTTTGCCAGCGTTGTCCGTAGGTACTTTTGGTTATTTTTTGCGAATTTTCTTGAAATAAAGGCAGCGAAAATATAATAATAAAAATAAAGTGAAAAATCGGTCACTTTTACTAAAACTTCGACAATTTTGTATGAGAGGTACCCGTAAACCGATTCTCATTGGCTTTAAACTTTCTGAGGTTTCATTTTTTGGAGAAAAAATAAGATTCTGAAAGTTTCATGTTGATCGCATTTGCAGAAGTTTTGTTTTTGGCCCTCAATTTTTTCCAAGAAAATTTCGACAAAAATTGAGGACAAAAAATCAAAATTCTGCAAATGCGATCAACATGAAACTTTCAGAATCTTATTTTTTCTCCAAAAAATGAAACCTCAGAAAGTTTGAAGCCAATCAGAATCGATTAACGGGTACCTCCCATACAAAATTGTCCAAAAATCGGTAATTTCAGTCAAAATTTCAAAAAAAATTTATGGGAGGTACCCGTAAATCAATTCCGATTGGTTTCAAACTTTCAGAATCTTATTTTTCTCCCAAAAAATGAAATCCCAGAAAGTTTGGAGCCAATCGGAGTCGATTTACAGGTACCTCCCATACCAAAGTGTCAATTTTTTGAGGTTTTTCTTAGAGCAAGGATCATCACCCCAGGATCAAATCGAAAATGGCTCATCTTCGAACTTAAACTAAGTTTTTCGGATACAAAACTTTTGGCATTTCCAGATTTTGATTATTTTAATTATTTTCTGAGTTATCGTGTTAACAAACACCAACGACGACAACGACGACGACGACGACGACAACGACGGCACACGAACGGAAAAGTGTCTAAAAAGTGGTTTTCTACGCGTTTCATGAGTTTTTATGATGATCTAAGCTAATTTTGCGAAAAAAGTTTTCGGGACCAATTCCTATACTTTCCCTTGACACGTTGTATACGGAAAAGTAAAATGACAGAGTCACTTCTTTTCGGTCACCAACACCAACGTCTTCAGTGTACGTTGTCATTCAAGGCGACGTGTACAGCCCAAGCGAAGTGTGAAATGGTATATAAACTCAAAAACGCTCAGCACCGACGCTCCCACAAAGAGACCGAGTAAACCACCGCAAATGGCAAGGAAGTCGGTATAACCATACAGTTCGTATCTTTGAATAGCAATAAATTGATGCTCCTTGAAGAAGATTGACAACCGAGCGGGTTGTGCGCTGAAATTGTCAAGAAAAGACAATGTGTTATTGTCCATTGATTCCAATTGATTCCAAATATGAACATAAAAGTAATAGTCTACAAGCATACCCAACTAAATCATCGGTTGACTCATCATATTTTTGTGCTATTATTGAATCTGCCTTGTCAAAATTCGCTTGAATAACTTCTGCATCATAATTGACCGAAATGCAGGCCGGTAAACAATTGCAGGCTCTGGAATCTTTATCGTTTGAACCATCGACGAGGTGTCGTTCGAAAAACGTGTCCTCGGCTTTATTGCAACAGCGGATTTTATCAGAACCACAAACTCGAGTATCATTGTCTCCTTCAAACGCAAAAAAGATCATATAATATTGGATAAAGTAGATTCCAATACAAAAATAAAGTCATACTTGGCATTGAAAATTTAACACAGCCGCAATGTGTTCTGGTGTAGTTGGCCAGACATTCCATTTCGCAGTTGTGTTGCGTGTACATTTTGAAGAATCTCAATTGATGTTCCCCGTTAAAATAACATTGGCGTCGAGTTGGGCTATAGGATCGTAGAGACTCTGCAGTGGTAGTCATTTGCGGTCTCACTGCTATCATGACATCGTGTAATAATGGAACTTTGATGTGACGTTGTGATAACTGAGACGCTTCCGCTGGATTGTGCAGAAAAATCTTGAAGCCTTCAATCGGTCCACGACATTGAGCTTCCAGATCGTTATCATTGAGACGAAGCAAAGTGAATAATCCTGTACTGGATCCAGAGCCAAATACTCGATACGGATATGTTGTGGTGTTTCCAATATCAACGTTTTCGTAACCGTCTTCAATATTCCAATGTTTGGCCAGTGGATTGTTCGTCATGGTCATCATATCAGGCGAAACTCTGAAATATATTTATATATCAATATAATCTAATTTTACAATCGAAAATATTCACATACGCTTCAGTGTAAATCTGCCGCGAATTGAGAGCGTTGAATGTGAAGCAAAGGCCATCCTCGACTAGATTTGTTCTAAAAATTGAGTCACATTCGGTTTCGTCATTGTGCCAACGACAGAGAGACATGGAATCATTCAGAGTTAATCCAATGTCTTTTAAGATGTCCAGAAATGTAATATTTATGAATTTCTGGCCCAATGGTTCAATATAACTGTCATCGCATAGCTGATATACCGCCTTCAATCGCTCAATTCTATAAAAGATGAACAATATTTCAAAATCATTCAGGTGTTTTTGTTTCTAATTGTATTGAAATTTATTTCGTTCTTACTGTTCTGTCGGCACTTGGTCCATTTTTCCATCATAGATCTTCTTATTGATTTTGGTGAAGTTGAATTTGTTCGCATAGGATTTGGTATCCGGGCAAATAGTTACAGCAGGAAATGGGATCGACGAAACTGGCGTCGCTTTTTCTGAGAAAGTCACAACAACCGGGCTCGATTGCCATTTGATATAAACACCTTGAATCAAGTTCACACACAGCATCAGTGATACTCCAACAGAGACAGCCCAGAAAATTCTATTCAGAACAATCAACTTAATACTTTTTAACAGAAGAATATCATATGCACTTACACACATACACATACCTTTCAGTCCAATGGCGTCCTTTTTCAGTAAAATAACGAACACCATGAACAGAGCTATCTGTAAGAAAATTCGAAATTTCCTCAAAAACCGACTGGAAACGAGACAAAACAGAGCACTTTTCCACAGTCACGATCGCCGTATTTCCGACTTGCGACTTGCGCTGTGACATACGAGACAAAAGAGAGCAGCCCAGACGAAGTGTAAAATAATAAAAAATCTCGATGATGCTTAGTAGGGAAGCTCCAAAAAAGATACCCAATATTCCTCCGCAATTGGCGAGAAAGTCAGTTATACCGTAAAGTTCCGACCGTTGCAATGCCATAAATTGATGCTCCTCAAAGCAAATTGTGAAACGAGCCAATACGCTGAAATGTTGGAAGAAATGGATGACAATCGTTAGAAGGATTTCAATCATATGGATAGATCACACATACGATATATCTCTATTCAGACTTGTCTTTGTTTTGCTGACGTCATCTTGTAAAATTTCTACGTTGTATTCGATTGAATTGCATGCAGGTAAACAATTGCAGCCATTTGAAATAGTTTTACTGGTGGCCAAGCTATCATTGAAATCTTTTTTTAAAAATTTATCTTCAGCGTTTGTCATGCAATTGATGGTAGCAGCTCCACAGATCAAAGTATCTTCATCTCCTTCAAATTCGAAGAAATCGAGAATATTCTTTTATTAGGATCACTTGTATACAAGTCATGTCTGATGCTTAGTAAATCTTTTAACTTACTTGGCATTGAGAATTTAACGCAACCGCATTCTCTCTTAGTGAAATCAGCTAGACACTCTAGTTCACAATTACGCTGAGTATATACTTTGAAGAAACGTAACTGCCGTTCTGACCCGAAAAAACACTGCCGTTGATGCGGTTTGTAACGCCGTAGACCATCTGAAGTTGTGATTATTTGTGGTTTGACGGACACAGAAAATTCTTTTTTCCATGGCAATCGAAAATAGTTTGTTGAAACTTGAGGTGATTCTGCCGCAGAATGCAAATGAATTCTGAAACCTTTCATGAGATCATTACATCCACTGTTCACATCAAAGTAGTAGAGCTGCAATTCGGTAAGTAATCCAGCTTTTGGACCTGTGCCGTATACTCGATAAGGATAGAACTGGTTTTCATTCCCGTTGTTATTGTTGTATCCACCTCCGGGATTCCATTGTGTTCTAGGGGGTAGACACGATTAGTAAATTAGAATCTAATACAGTAAATTAGAGAATATCATAGAAAATATTAAAAACTTGAATGTTCGATGACTTTTACATGGCAAATGCAATGCCAATACAATTCTTTATGTAGATTTTTGTTTTGTTTATTTCCCGTTATTTGTCAACAAGTCTGGCTATATCAACGTATTTCCTTTGTACATAGTTTATGGAAATATACAGAGACAATGTAAAAAGATAGGCAGATTTGTTTACAAACAACGAAAAAATAAACAAAACAAAAATCTCCATAAAGAATGTACTGGCAATGTAAAACTAAATGGCGAGCATTTTGAGAGAATATTAGAAGATATTAGCACTTTCATTCAATTATTAGAAATATTAGAGAAAACTAAATGAAACTAGGGATATATTTTCAAAAATGAGAAAGATTAGTGATACTAGATTAATATTAAAATCCGTGTCTACCCCCTAGATTGTGTTACATTTGGGTTGCCTTCAATTGTCATCATGTTCGGTGCCATTCTGTTATTGAAATAATGTAAAAAATGAAACGTGATTAAAAAACACAACTACACAATGTGAGTCAAGAGTGTGTCATACTCCTCCGTGTAAATCTCCCTTGAATTGAGAGCATTAAATGTGAAGCAAAGTCCTTCATCTGTCAAAATGGGCTGATAGAGTGTGTTACAACTACTATTTCGATTAAGCCATTTGCAGCTTAATATGGTGTCATTTAGAGGTAAGCCGATGTCTTTTATTATATCAAAAATGCTATCGTCCGTAAAGTTCGGCTTTATCATTTCAAGATTTACTCGGTCCTTATTTTCACAAATTTGCAACGCAGCCATCATTCGCCTGCATCAGACAAATAGGTAAAAATTATTTCGTTATTTATTAAGAAGATATCCTCTGATTATGTTATCTGCATTAACCTCTGTTCTGAGATTGTTGTTTTAGTTTCGATCATGATTCGACTGCTGTCGAGTTTTTTTAATTGAAATTTCACTTCTGGGCAAATTGTCACCGTCGGGAATGGAATCGCCGAAATCGGGGTCATCCTATCAGCAAATGTTACAATCACTGGATCCTCATCCCATTTTGTCCACACATTTTGTATCATATTTACGCACAAGTACATCGACAATGCAAATGAAATTATCCACCAAATTCTATTTGGAGTAAAAACCATTACAGATTACACACCACAATATATTGGAGGAACTGTCATCTTGACATGGATGAAAATAACGGTTTACCTGATGTAGTAGAGAATTTAACCTCAAGGTGACTTAATTCGCTACTATATCGGGTAAACCACTATTTTCATCCATGTCAAGATGACAGTTCCTCCATTATATTTTGCAGTTTAGGTCGAATTGATGTTTCTGTATTTTTACTAGATGCAAGTACACACCTTTCGGTCCAGTGACGCCTTGGTTCTGAAAGGTACCGCATACCGTGAATGGTGCTGTTTGAGAAAAACTCCCTGAACACTGTGCCAAAAGCCTGAAAAAATGAACATTCGAACTAAATATTCGAGAGTTTTGGAATTGGAATATCGAGAACGTACCTATTGGCTATTACTTACCCGAAGTCTATTCCCATATTTAATCTGCTGAAAATCATTTGCCGATATTGTGTCAGATTTGATGTTTGAACGTTCTTCTGTTGGTTTGATAATTGTAATTTTGGGAATATTCTTCAATAATTTTTTTCCAAAGCTTTTCGTATGCAATTTGCGTATAGACAGTGAATAGCCCAGTCGAAGTGTAGGATAGTAAATAATCTCAATCATGCTCATGAATGATATTCCCATGAATAAACTCAGCAGACCGCCACAGTTGGCCAAAAATCCAATTACACTATTGTACACAGATTGTTTCAATGCAATAAATTGTCGCTGCTTGAAGAATATTGATACACGACTCTCTGAGATAAGTCTGAAAACAACAGAGTGCATCATGAAAAAAAAACCAGTCGTTTCAAATTATTTCTTGAACATACAAAAGGATGCTGCGTTTTGACTGAGTAATTTGCGCGTCATATGTTATCGATGTGCAAGCCGGTAAACAATTGCACACACCATTGACATCGCCAATACTTTTGGAGCCTTCAACATAATGTTTTTTCATCATTTTATTTTCGGCTGCATTGTAGCACATGATCTTCGATGTGCCACAAATAGGTGTATCAACGTCCCCTTTAAAAGGAATCCATTTTTGTCATACATTTTTATTAGGAACATTATACCCATCTCTTTGCGTGTAAATTTGGACATGGGCAAGTCGTATTATTCGTACAAAATTCAAAAAGACAAAAGAAGTCAAAGTCGAGATCAATGAAGAGAAAGATCCCGCCTCTCATTCAAGATCCTCTTCGACTTCATTTTCCTATTGTTATTATTATTAATTCAAGCATACTTACGTGGCATTGAGAATTTAACGCAACCGCATTCTCCCTTAGTAAAATTAGCTAGACACTCTAGCTCGCAATTGCGCTGTGTATATATTTTGAAGAAACGCAATTGCCGCTCTGACCCGAAAAAGCACTGTCGTTGATGAGGTTTGTAAGGTCGTAGATCATCTGAAGTTATGATCATTTGTGGTTTAATTGCTATCAATATCTCTTCACCATATGGCACGCGAGAATAATGTTTCGACATTCGAGGCACTTCTCCTGGATTATGTAAAAGAATTTTGTAACCTCCAACTGGTCCACGGCACAAAGGTGCTTTCTGATGATATGAAAGTCGAGCCTCTAATCCAGCTCTTCTTCCAGCATTAAGTGCGCGTTATGGGTATGTTTCGATACGATTTTCATCACTATTATTGTAACCATTTTCCGTGTCCCAATGCGTTACACTTGGGTTCTGAACCAAGTTCATCATTCCCTGAGCCATTCTAATGAAATGTATGTCCAGTATGAATGAGTTTTTATTTTAAAACACCGAACAACTACAGCTAATGTGAGATGCATACTCATCTGTGTAAATGTCCCGAGAATTAAGCGCATTAAATGTATGGCAAACCCCTTCCTCGGTCAAAATTAGATTAAGTTTATTTCCATTGCGCCATTTAGTAAAAACGGTCCTTTGCCCATAATATTCACTGACATCAAATATTGTGCGGAAAATAGATTTGTCCGAGAAGTTTTGCCCCAAATCAACGTGTTTGAGTGAATGCACGTCACAAAGATGCATCACACTCTCCATTTTCTGTAGCCTACAGAGTTTGTTCAAACAGAATTTTATACAATTTTTTTCCACTTTGATTCAAAATAGAAACTCACGTTTCGACAGATATATTGTCTTTTTGTCCCGTTCTGATCATATGGTATGCTTCCGTGAAATTCAATTTACTTGTATCAAATTTAGACTCTGGACAAATTGTAACTGCTGGAAATGGAATCGACCAAATCGGAGTCATTTTTTCTGCAAAGCTGATAACCACTGGCCTCTGATCCCATGCAATCCAAGCATTCCGAGTCAAAAGTCCAAACACAAACACCACCATTCCAAAAGCTACAACCCACCATGCTCTAGTATAGACAGAAACATTCCAATATTATCGCATTTCAAACTAAATTCAATTCGCAAACCTTTCCGTCCAATGGAGACCTCGTTCCGAGAAATAATGTAAACCAGCAATGGTACTTCCCGAGAAAAAATCGGCGATCATTGCCCAAGTAACCTGAAAATTGGGTTCGAATTAAATCGGAACGTATCCACTTTGGATAATTGGTAGTTACTTCAGCTCGATTTCCATATTTTATCGTGTTCCAGAAGTCTTCCTTGGAGTTTTCACCAGGAACTGTTGATTTATCACTAACATCGTTCACAACATTTCCCACCACGAACAATGCAGTATTGTTCGACGAGCATCCTGGTATTGGATCCATCAATCAGATATAACTCGTTTATTTTTACCCTGAAAAATGTTCACAATCCAAATCCAACTGACGACTTGAAATGATGAACATCAAACCGAGAATGAAGGCATTCGGATAATAAAATATGGGCATAAAACCAAATGTCAACGTTAGCAATACTCATAATAATTATCACTAGAAAATTATTTCTAGAAAATTGATATCGATTCATAATGAATTGAATTCTTTTTTATTTATTTTATGTATCATGGGTAGTTGAAGGCACATATACATTCATTTCCAGTTGCGTTCAATGGTAAAATTGGTGATTTTCAACAATTTTGGTTGTGCCATCCTGGTATTCGATTCATCATTTTACAAACTGAACCCACGTATTTATACACATGAGTGATAACTTTGGATGACCGCACAATACCTCAAAATGTAAGCGACATTATCATTTAGTTAATATTTTGTGATGTACGTGTAGTATTAAACGTTTTCCGAGTACGTATTATTAATGTCAGTAAAGCTCATAATAATTTAGATTCAATCATCAAGATAAAACTCTTGATTTCATATAGTGTTGAAAATTTAGTTAATTGACAATAATCTGAAAAATAATGCAAAAGAAGTATGGGCACGAGTTAGGCGTAACAACAAAATCGAAACACAGAGCAATTGAAGCTCTAAAAAGTCTTTGAATCTCATCAATTGATAACACGGTTTTCATTTCAAATCGGCTCGCATATCTACCGGAGCTACAGAAATACATACATTTTAATCATCGTTCGCTCTCAAGAATCAGTCTATTTCACTGGATTGGGTATTGTTCGCTGTACATTGGAAGTATTTGCAAAAGTAAATGCTCATTTAGTTATTTGCATTTTAAAGCTTCTCTCATATTTTGTTCGTTTTGCTTTCTTTTTGTATGTATTCGTTTAGCTCTGCAAAACATTTTCATCTTTCTGTTTCGAGAGTTTGGACGACACTAAATTGAATTCGTTTCCTATTAATTTTCTCCCTCTTAAAAATCTATCAATTTAATCTACGCTGAAAGGATGCCAAGTTTAAGTAGTAGAATTCATTCTACGTTATTTAGACACCCGCCAAAATAAAAATATGCTGATGATTCGGCGTGAAATAAATTGAGTTCAATACTATTTGTAATACAAATACTGACATTTAAGTTTAGTTAAATTACTCCGAATCTTTACTTTTTGTCTAAAGTATATTTTCTAACTTGAATTTAAATTAGCATTATGCAACGCCATCTATATGGTCAGCTATAAATGTATTGGAGTTTCAAAGTTGTAAAGAATTTCGGAGAACTTTCATTTTTAACTGTATTTCTGTTTTATCCAACTTTTGCACAGTTTCGATTTAGTTCATATTCAGACTACAGATTTTTTTCTGTCAAATGTTCTACTTCAACTATGTCTTTCACATACAATAAAGAATAGCCACTTGTGATGAAACAGTTGAATTCGAGCAGAAAAATATTTTAATTCATTCTCAGGAGGATCATTAGATGTCAAGACACTACATAATTGGTCGTATGTGAATGGTTCCGAGAATCTGAGTTTCAACTCGAACGGCACACGTTATGACGAACAATAAAAAAAATCAACAATTCTACAAACATTTTTGTCGGTTTTCTGTAAAAACAAAATAAAAGTTTATAAGTTGATTGCTACAAATTTGTCGACTTCAGTTGTTTTACTCTATGGCTATTCTAATCTATAGTCATTATCTTTTTCTGCAGTTATGATTTCAAAAATTCAGTTATGATTATTCATTGAAACAAAAGTTTTTTGTTGTATTTCAAACCTTTTTTTTTATTCATTCAAAATCAAACAAAAAGCTTTTCCAAAGTCAATTCTCGCGTCGAAAGCGAACACAAAACTTGTGATATCAGTTTACAAAATCATTTCGAAGCAATTTCAATCAGCCCATTATTTATAATGTGTCCAAAACGCATAAAAACAATAATTTTCTGCTTGCACTGCCGTATTCGATACTTGAATAGCTGTTGCCTTGCGATGCACGCTTGCGTTTGCTTGCGTTATATGTTTGAAGAATAACGGCTATAGTTCGACTATTATGTTGTTTCGCCTTTATTACACATTGACCTATTATGTATCCTTTTAACTAACTGGTTTGGGCCAACAAACTTTCAGTAACAAGAATTCGTCTGTTTTTCTTTAAATCAAAAAAATGGGCTAAAAATAAGTTTTGAATTTCGTGTATACATAGGCGATTTGGACTTTCAGCACTAAGATGCATCACTTGGGCCTGCTGTCACCGGCTGTGACGAGAATACATCCAAAATGTCAACAATATTGACTCAACATTACTACGAAATAACAATATGACTAAACCATTTTGAATTCCATAGCATTTTTTTCACGTATTATGTGAATCATATACAATATCAATACTGATTACATTTTTGATATACGCATTTTATGCAATGAGCAGCTACAGCTTTCTCGACATGAATTCAGTATGAGAAATGGTTTTTTAGTAGAAATGACGATATTATGAGAATGACCGCTAGCCGTTCGAAAATATACTCATTTATATTTTCTTTCATTTGAATTATGAGAAATGCAACAAAAAATACTTGATTTGATTCCAAACAGTGATATTTTGTTGTTAAAACTATTGAGTATAATTGTCAATAATATTCAAGTGTGCCGCGATGGATTTTTTAAACAAAGCTTAGTGTGTTGAAAGTGTCAGTTTTTAAATTCTCTTGAAACCACTTGGAACTGATAGAACAAGTGTCTTTTGTGAAAATTTCAATTGCCACATAACAAGTGAATTTATTGAGTAAGTCAATCTCAACCCTTTGATGACCACTGGAATAAGAGTGACCTCGACTATTACATCGTTCACGTTTTTTATTGAATTTAACAAAAAAATAAATAGTCTCACCTCCGTAAGACGAACTTTTCCGCACCGTTTTCATAGCGTTCAGCTTTTATTCAGATTTTGCCTAGGAAATTCATAAGAATTTCCCCACACGAATTTCGAACTGGCGAAGCTGTCAATGGAATGTGTGACTGTGTGCGCTTTTTATAAGGTTGACATCACATCGCATTGCACATCTACTAATGTTCAATTCAAAGAACATTTTATTTTTTTCTTCGATTGAACATGTGCTGTGTAATTTTTCGTTTCATGAATTGTTTTCGTGTGAAGATTTTGAGCAGTTTTTCAGAAACTAAACCAAAATTCGTTTTAAATTTGATTCAAATGTTTTATTGAATGAAAATGCAAAAAAATATTGATTTGGAGTTGAAAAATTGGAACAAAATGTGACGAGTTGAAAAAAATACCATTTAAAATAACCACATTTTTCTTGACCAAAATCGTAACGCGTCTTTTTTACATTGTATTTATATGGCAGCCCTTCGAATCCATAGAACAACATGAATGAGCAAACAGCGAAGGAGTGATTTGAAACTCTCATACGAAAGCGCGATTTTTAACAAAATTAAGAACAAAAAAATGCAAGAAATTTTGAATTATTATACCGGTTTGATACGAAAAAAGTGGGTTAGAGGGTGCTAGGTTGTTCCTGGGCCCCTATTATTTTGATGAAATAAATCGAGTGGGAGTGATAAAATCCACCTGGGGAGCCTATTTTGGGTACCTCCCGAACAAAAGTTCGATTTTTTGAAGGTTTTTCATAGGCTAGGTTTCCTAGGGTACATCTGGGGTGGCTGAAAATTTAATGGTTTCCAAGTCTAACGAAGCACAAACGTTTGGTACTTGTAGATTTTCATTTCCCATTCTGGTATTTGAGCAATCGCGCTAACAAATTTTTGCGTACGGCGTACAGCGTACAGGGTACGACACACCCACATTAACATAGCAAAATAACCACTTTAAGGTGCTTTTTGGTGTCGAAAATGGATAGAAAAATGGTTTTTTCGGGGTACCTAGGTTTTGGAGTGATTACAATACTTTTACTCACGACATGGTCGTGCGGAAAAGTAAAATCTTGGTCAAGCTTAAAAGTATCAAATGGTGGTAGAAAAATCGTAGACACGGGGTTAAATCGAAACCCATCCTTTTGCCCAAGTCTGATTGTGACTATTAGAGAGGCTCTCGGAAATTTGTGCCTAGAACGTCAAAGCAATTGACATTTCAATGCTTTTAAGTCAGAAGAACGTCAATTCTGCTAATGACATTGACATTTTAGGCAAAAGCAAGATAGGCGATTTCCTAGAGCCTTTATATACACTGAGAAAAGGCTGGAAGGAAATATTCCAACCCTGCGTTGTAAATGTTGTCATTGCAGACGATTTTGTGAATTGTCCAATCATGGTTGGAATTTGACAAGTACGAAAATGCTATCAATATTCCAACCATGGTTGGACAATTCACAAAATCGTTTGCAATGACAACATTTACAACGCAGGGTTGGAATATTTCCTTCCAGCCATTTTTCAGTGTAGGATACAACAAAAATCCACCCAAAAAATATAGAAAGTGACTCATCTATGTGTCCCATTTTTAAGCTGTAATGTTAATCAATCTTATGAAAAGAACATGAGAAAAGTGTTTAAATTGAAAGGTCTTCATAGAAAGAGAGAAACTCTTCATTATTCGGGATGGATCAACATGAATAATTCATGACGAAAGTACAATTCGAATTTAACAAACTCCAGTCATTCAGTTGTGATCGTCAAAGGGTTAATGTGAAATAATAATTAGTAATGAAAAAATGGCTTTGGGGGAAAAGTACATTCTAGCATCAACAACTGATATCATGCTTGTTATTTTCATTAAAACATTTTATTCTTTTCGAAAACGAACAACATTTCCAGATGAATCAGTGTACAAAAGTCAGCACCGAAAAGTTTCATAACGAAAAACATGTTCGCCTATATAGTAGTGCCAATCGTAATATTGTTATTCATCGTCGCATTTGTACTTGTTTGCCATTTTCGATGTCGAAAACGAGTGACCACTCCCAAGAAATTTGAAGAAGGAAATCCGAGCAAAATCAATGCAACAATGAAATTTGAAGAGCAACTTGATCTGCTGCCTTATAATGAACATTACGAGTTTCCACCAAAAAAATTGATACTAGGTCAGCGGCTTGGAAAAGGCACGTTCGGAATCGTAGTTGAAGCAATGGCAAAAGATATTGTAACCCATGAGAAGGAGAGCAAAGTTATCGTTAAAATGATTAACGGTGTCCATAATAAAGAGGTATGTTCCCAATTTGAATGTAACATCTGAACTTGAATCTCTGAATTGTTGTAACATTTTTTTTTTTTTTCGTAAAAAAATCTTTTTGATCAGCTCTTCAAAATCGCATCTCGAGAATTGAAAATAATGGTTCATTTGGCAAAACATTTAAATTTGGTAAATTTATTGGGTGCAGTGACCAAAAAACTATCGAAACGTAAGTAAAATATCTAAATGTTGGTTTCAAAGTCTCAAGTAAATCATGATTCACAGGCAAATTGATGGTTATCGTTGAGTATTGTCGGTTTGGTGATCTTCGAACATTCCTCATGAAGCATCGTACACAATTCATTGATCAAATCGTTTGTGGCGAAGATGTTATTGATCCAACCATAACAACAAAATTTACTATGCAGCAACGAAACCATTCCTATTCACATTTTAATAGGTGAGTTCACAATATTTTCGAATAAATTCGTTGAGATTTTTTCAGAAATTCATCTAAGACTCAAGTAAATAGCTCAATTGAAAAAGAGATGTGATCAATATAAGAAATAAATATCATTTCCATAGATGTGAAGAGGATGAAAATTCAATTGCAAGCAATAATTCCGATGACTCTAATCCAAATAGAGGCGGAACCATTGACTCACGAACAACACTCTGTCCAAATAATTCTAATTCAAATGGTGAGATAGATGGTCAAAATAACAATGAATAACCAAAAAAATCATTTGAATTTTAAATTTCATTAAATTTAGGATCCTCAAATAACTCGGAACAATTGTTTACGTTTACAACAACCAATTTACTTTGTTGGTCATTTCAAATTGCACGTGGAATGCAGCATTTGGCACTGCAAAAAATCCTACACGGTCATCTGTCTGCAAAGAATGTTCTACTGTGCGATAATAATGTGGTGAAAATTGGTAACTTTGGTTCCGTGCGATCAATCTACGAAATTGGCAAATATCTCGAAAATCGACTGGTAAACCTTTTTTTTGTATGCATTTCCATCCAACAGATTGAGTACGAATGAAAAAAAAACCTATTTATAGGTGCAATTTATAAATTGCAAAAATTCCGCTTAAATATTCTTTAAATTGTTGAAATTCTGAAATTCGTGCCAGTCCCCTTGCTTCAAATTATATTAAAATTTTATTTAAAATCGACAAAATCATAAACCGATTGATGATACCGTAGATAATGGCCCAAGAAAGTCCAATGCCATTTAAATGGCTGTCTCCGGAGACGATTGAAAAATCAATATTTAGTACACCTTCTGATGTGTGGTCGTTTGGTGTCGTTCTCTGGGAACTCTTTTCACTTGGTACATTACCCTACATGGGCGTTGATGACCATCATGACTTACATCGAAAACTAGTTAATGGCTATCGATTGGAAAAACCACACCATTCAACAACAACAATGTAAGACATTTCCTTCATTTTTATTATTTTACGGCTAAACCAGATCGGTGCATGGTCCGATGTTAAGGGATGAAGTGAAAATTTATAAGTCAATTCTAACCCCCGTCCGGTTTGAACCAAAATTATTTCATCGTCATCATTTGAAGACATGATTATTGCCACATTTTTGTGTGCATACGATCCCAACGCACGATCACTCAATGCATGCTCGTTATTACGTTAAAAAGTCAAACATTTTGCCATATTTGCAATAAATTTCATCATTTTGAAATGTGGATTCCCATTTTTATTTTCATTTCAAAGTCTTGCATCATCTTTGGATCCATTTTATCCATGGTTGTCAGCTACTTTAACATTGCACTTATAGTAAATTGAATAAATAATCATTTGTTTGTCATTCCTCTTTCTAGATATAATATTATGTTGTCGTGTTGGCGCATGAATGCCGAACTTCGTCCAACGTTCAATGATCTAGAAGATAAAATCTATCGTTTGCTCGAGCGAAATGTTGCAAACCAATACATCGATCTGAATGAACCATACCTGAAGGCAAATATGAATCCATTACATTCCGGCCAAAAAGAATATTTAAAGTTATTGGATATGAAATTGTCGTCATCGGGCTATGTTCAAATAAACGGCACCAAGGGCACATCGTCTGGTTACGTCGATATGAAGCCCATTACAACAAATAATGCACAAGATAGCATTGTTTAGACTTTCTTACACTTTTCGGATATCATAAGTAAAACTAAGAAAAGAATATTATTTTAAAAGAAAATTCGACTAATTTGTGTAAATGTCGAAAATAATTGAGATTTGTGTAAATGTCGAAAATAATTGAGATTTTTAGACAAATAAACTAGAAACCGATTTTGAAAGTAGAAAAGTGTTTTTCGTTGCATTAAAATCTCGGCTTCAAAAGAAATATTCGATACAATTGGTTTCAGAGAAAAATGCGTTAAATAAAAATTACGATACTGATTTTGGCGGCTACATATAACGCACAATCAAAATGAGCACGTCAACGAGGCATGGTTGCAGTTAATGCGATAGGGACAAAATTTGTCACCACCAGAGAATCATTTCAGCATAGATATTCAATTTTCTGATGAGATCT
>NW_022595296.1:101658-115094 GCF_009176505.1 Sitodiplosis mosellana
GATTCTCTGGTCACCACCAATATTTTGCAAAAATTTCATCCGTTCTTTATCCACATAATTTTGAGTTGATTGAAATATAATCGGTGGTTATTTATCATATATTACGATTAAAACATACTCCAATTGGAACACCTTGAATGCGAATGCGACTGTTCTTTTTCATTCTGTGTATTTATATGTATTTGTATTCGTATTCGTGTTGGTTTTGTATTGGCAGCTGTTGTCACGCCACGTTCATGAAATGGGTCCATTGCGTAGCGCATTCGGTGTTTCTGTTTTCAGTTAGCAATTAGTCGAGAGGAAATTGATTTTTTTCTCTAGCGAGATAAAAAAAGTCGTTTTCGGACGTGAAGAAAAAAAGTAGATAAACAGATAAACTGTGATTTAGTTTTTTTTTATTGAAACTTTCCAAAATCTCATTTCACAATGAGAAATTCGGCAAAATTTGTTCATTTCCTTTGCTCAATTATTGGTTTATCACATGTCGTCTTTGGCACTGAGTTTACGTTCGACTTGGCCGCAAATGGCGAGGAATGTTTTTTCGAAAATATCAATCAAAATTCAAAGTGCCAATTTGAGTTTCAAGTAAGTCGCTGACACCAACATTTACAAACTAGATGACGAAATTTTTGTTTGAAGAAATTGAATAAATCGAATGAGAAGTATCGTTTTGATGTTCTTCCATTTCCAAACTTTGAAGGTTGTGAGTGGCGGTCAATTGGACGTTGATGTCATCATTGAATCACCTATGAAACAAATCATATACAAAGCGGAACGAAAAGAGCTCGATCGGTTCAATTTTAATACAAGTGTAAGTATTCAATCGTTTTTATTGCATGTGCAGTTCATTATTATTTCATTGATCATAGATTCACTTTTATGAACAAGAACGAAATCGAAACAAAGTCTTTATCGCCTAATTTACATAATGAAACCGAAATGAAAAAAAAATTGAATTCAAATAATGCTAAATATAAACTCAAATTCATTTATGACCCGCTCAGTTAAGAAAAGAATTTGAATGATTCATTAAAAACATAATCAAAATGTGTATCAACTGGTACGTGCCCGTTAAATTTACTCGAATTTGGCTATGAATTTACTTGAAGCGCCTAAAAGCACTTGAAAATGCCGAGAAACGTAGAAAAAAAACATAAACAAGAAAACAAAACATGACTTTTTTTCGAGTAGTAATTTATATTCAACTTCTTGAAAATAATTCCAATTATATGAATGGTTGTTGAAAATTCTGTTGCCAGACGCACTTCAGTTTATCTTTATTTCGATCTTTTTCGACTGTATGTTCCACACTTGTTTGAGTCATCAGAATTTATCAACACAGCTGGTAGTCATTGTTTGTTTATTTTTCTTTCTCGTTCTTTTGAAATTCGGTTTAAATTCAAAACACTTGCTACATTTCGTCGAGATTCTGTGTGTAATCATTCCATTGATTTTGACGTTATTTTCATTTATATTTAATTTTATCTCAGGAAACTGGCGTACATCGGATTTGTTTCAACAATCAATTCTCAACGTTCACCGAAAAATCGATATTCATATTATTCGAGACTGGAAGGACGAATCAATTGCTGCAGCTACTTGAGGAGCATGACCATGAAATGACATTCATGGAATCCAGAGCAGATCAAATTCACGATTATTTGGAAAATATCATCAACTTGCAGACATACTACCGTCTGGTGAGTAAATTTGATATATCAAAAAAAAGACCGGATGGTTTGGTTTGTGAGCCATTTCCGATGATGGATATTCCTTTTTCCTTCTTTTGCTTCATTTGCTTCGAATAGAATGTCAATGTGATCCATTTTAATTAAAATTTTCATCTTTTTCGTCTTCTAACATTTAGCGAGAAGGTTATGGTCGTCGATTTGCCAAGGAGCTGAACGATCGCGTTCTCTGGTGGTCTGTAACGCAGACATTCGTTATTTTGATTATCGGCATAACGCAGGTGCTGGTACTACGGAAACTGTTCGAAAAGGATCCAAGTTCAAACAAATCAAAGATCACGCTTGCCCATCAGATTGAAGTTTTCGGATAAATTTTACTTGTCAAATTACCCTCTGTACGTTAAGAGCACAATACAGCCGCATTCAGTGCAAAGGATTGAATTAGATCAAGGAATTTGAAAAGAAAAGGAAATTGTCAACCAAAAACCTATTTGAATAAAAAAGATTCGCATGCAGAACGTTAAATCCATGTGATTTTGTTATATCTCTTTAAAATAGGAAATTTTGGAAAAAAGCACGGTTTTCAGGTAAACTTGAATAATAATAACTTTCAATCACTGGCGACTTGAGAATTAAACGAAAGCTAATCCATATCAGTATATTTGTTTCGTAATACCCATGCACAAAAATGTTCAGCGGTTTCGTGTTTGTGGCCATCATACTGTTTTTATGCGTTTTGGACCCGCTCATCTGATTAGCTAAGAAACCAAGCGCGTGATAAGAACTTGAAAACAAGAAATCGATAACAAGAAGAACATTTGAATAATTGATTTAGAACTCGAAGAAAAAAAGGTCATTCAAGCCAAACCAAAATAAGTTTCTTTGTTTCGATAAATTGATTTAAAACTGTACGCACATAAATTGAAAAATATTCTTGTCTTAAAGACAAAAATATGACTCTTGGATTCTTTGACGAAAAATAAAACATTCGGAGAAACTTAAGACGTAAATCTCCATTTTATTGCAACTCCACACTCTTTTTGTAATCTTTTTTTTACGCAATTTTCGTTTTTCACGCAGATTTCGCATTGTAAAACGTTGATTGTTTATGAAGCTAACAATAGCTTTCTGCTGAAATCAGTTTGGAATTCAATTTTATATTATCAGTTACACATAATCGCACATTTCAGAGGTCGAATAAAAGATTTTATTTTAATCACCATGATGTATTATGTATAGTATTTTGAGTTATAAATAGTGCATTATACTTTAATTTAATCCACATTCACCCTTTAGCTTCTGTTTGTATTATAAGTTTATTTTATTTAGTTGCAAAAAACGCGATTCCAATTGAAGAAAATTAGTTTATGGTGTTTTTGGTTCAGTTCTAATGGTTTCAACGATTTTCTTTTGAAATCGTATTAAAGTGACATAAAATCTGATGAAATTTTGATGATCAACATCTTGTTCAACATTCAAATGTTTCAAATTAAGTGAATTACATCAAATTCGACCATTGAGTGATATAAAATAATTGTAAAAATGTGGCTGTTACAAACTCTACTCATTGCGTTTATTTTACTTAAAGTACATGCACTGGGTAAATGGAAGTTGGATGGTATTCAAGTAGTTTAGCCAAGCAAAACATAAAAATTGTTCTATATTTAATTTCATTGTTTGTTTACTGTTTAGCTTGAGTTTGGCTCTAAATTACTTTTTGGCTCTTCTCATAAAACTGTATTCTTTACTCAAATTCTTCCTTCCAGAGATTGATTGCGAGGATCGTTTCGATAAACAAGGTTGTAAAACCGCTACTGTATCCAACGAAGGAATCTGTCAAAATGGATCATTCAATGACAAAGCCAGCCGTCCAGAAGAATGTATCAATTGTTTCTGTTTCGGTGCATCATCGCAATGTAAATGCGCCAATTTGTTCATATTTACCCTTCCAACACCAGTGACATCGCTTACAGTGATCGGCGTGCATGGCCCATGGACTGGAAAACAATCGATTAGCATCAACAACGTATTCGATAAACACGATTCGCTCGCAACACTCCATGGCGTTCAAATGAGATTAACCAATTTGCCGGTGTCCGGTGAATTGCCATACTATGCACTCCCAAGCGACTATCTTGGAAATCAATTGAAATCATACGGTGGCACATTCAAATATGACGTTGAATATAGCGGACGTGGCAATTCAAATGATGCACCAGACGTCATCATTAAGGTGAGTTCGATTTTGGTTTCGATTGAGCTTAGGACATCAGTTTTTTCCGATTTCTTTTTACTTTGGCTTAACGATGCTTCTTAATTGATGACACCTTCAATTTTCTACTTTGAAATGTATTTAATGTGAATTTTTGATAATTTCAGGGTAACGAAAAAATCTTGGTTTACCGCAGTCCAAACCCTAACAAAGAGGGCATTCGTAATTCAATATCTGTTTCGTTTGTACCGGGTCAATGGCACAAACCTGATGGAAGTTTGGCTTCACGTGAAGAAATCATGATGACATTGGCTCAAGTGGAAAATGTTTTGATTCGATTGCAATACATCGATGCTGTTCAACGTGAAGTTGAATTGTTGCACATTGTGATGAATTCAGCTACTGTCATCGATCAAGGTCTTGGATCAGCATCACTTGTCGAAGAGTGTCGATGCCCAGCTGGTTATTCAGGTTTGAGCTGTGAGTCTTGCGCACCTGGATATACTCGTCAAGAAAATGGTGCTTGGTTAGGCCGTTGTATTCGCGATGAAGAACCATGCCAACCAGGAAATTATGGCGATCCATACCGACAGATTCCATGCAAAGTAAGTTCTTGGGTAAAACCAGTCGTAGTCGAAAATTTTGACTTGAAGTCCATGTCAATTTAAAAAAAAAAGAGGTTTTTTTCAACTCTGACACTATTCTAATTATAAACTTTTTTATCCACAGCCATGCCCATGTCCATCGACAACCAGTGGAAATAACTTTGCCCGTACGTGCTACTTGGGTCCAGACGGTGAACTTGTTTGTGACTGCAACCGTGGATACACTGGTCGTCGTTGCGAACAATGCGCCCAAGGATTTGTCGGTAATCCATTGTTGCCGGGTGGTTCATGCTCAGTCGAACAACCACAAGTTTCGCACTGTGATCCACGCGGAACACTTCGTGAACACTCAGACGGCCGTTGCGAATGTAAAGAACATGTAATTGGCGCCCGTTGTGATCAATGCTCAAGCCATTCATTCTTCTTAAGTCCAAGATGGAGGACCGGATGCATTCAGTGTTTCTGTAACGGTTTGAGCCAAACATGTACCAGCAGCTCATTGTTCAGAGATTCAACTGTCGCTACATTCGCCCCGAACCGCCATGAATTCGCTTTGATCACTCATTTCGAAAATCCACAAGAAAGTGACCTTGAAATTAGCTCATACAACAATGAAGTTTTGATTCAAAATTTAGCTAGTGATCCAGATGTTTACTTCTGGCGTTTGCCATCACGTTTTGTCGGTAACAAAATCACGTCGTATGGTGGAAATCTCAACTATACCATTCGCTTTGTGCCAACACCTGGTGAAATTATGTCTCGAAACAACGCACCCGATGTGGTAATTTGTAGTTTGAACGATTTGACCATTTTGCACTACCGTCGCGATGAAATCGCTCCAAGCATTTCACAACCGTATGTTGTACCACTTTTGGAAGAGAACTGGCAACGCATCGATGGAAATACAATCGATCGTGAATATTTGCTCATGACTTTGGCCGATGTATTGGATATTTTCATCAAGGCAACATACACGACCACAACTGATGAAGCCGCTTTGTCTTCGGTCATTTTAGATACGACCAGCATATATTACACTGAAAACTCAACTCGTGCCTCTGAAATTGAACAATGTGCATGTCCACAAGGTCATCAAGGAATCAGTTGCGAAGATTGCGCTCGTGGCTACACACGCAGCGATAATGGTCTTTACTTGGGAGTGTGCCTACCATGCGATTGTAACGGACATTCAGATGAGTGCGATGCTGAAACTGGCGTTTGTCACGTAAGTCATCATAAATGCGCAAGTGGGAGGAGTTGGTGGGTATTTTTTTACCTACGGATAAAATCACGATACCCCTTCACCCATGTATGCTGTTTGATTATTGTTATTGCTTTGATTTGTATAGAACTGCGGTGACAACACTGAAGGTGACCATTGTGAAGTTCCACGTCAGGAGCATAGACCAAATCAGAGTAAATATTCTCAGATTCCAGACGTGCCATGGTATCAAACCACATATTTCACAATCGGATTAGTGATTCTGATATTCATATTGGCGGTGTGTTTGGTTTTATGTGCATGGGCTGTATATCGTCATCGGAAAAGACTTAAAAAAGCTGGATTGAGCAATTTTGTGGACGGAAATTTAGATGGTTTTAATCCAGAACTGGCATTAGATGTTCAGGCTGACCTACTGCCCTATGATAAAAAATATGAATTTCCACGCGACAAACTGAAATTTGGCAAAGAGCTTGGCGCTGGAGCTTTTGGAGTCGTCAAGGAGGCAACGGCACAGGGCATTATACCCGGTGAGGAGGAAACAAGAGTTGCCGTCAAAATGGTGAAGAATATTGCTAGCAATGAGGTATGTCATCAACATTATTTACCATGACATATTTTGATTGAAAATTTTCATTTCATTCACAACCATCAACGTCATTCAATTGTTGAATGAATTCAACAGGTGATGCGGGCATTATTATCCGAACTGAAAATCATGGTCCATTTGGGTCGACATTTGAATGTCGTCAATTTACTTGGCGCTGTTACTAAGGATATCACAAAATGTAAGAAAACAAATGGCAATCACCTCAAGTTGTCAAAGATTATTTTTGCATTCGGATTTGATGGCGATTCGATTTTCTATGGTTAAATCTTATGATAATTTTTGTCTTCTTTCAACTGTCTTTCTCGATAGTCAATCTAATGGTCATCGTCGAATACTGTCCGTTTGGTAGTCTTCATAGCGTTTTGGTGAAGAACCGACGATATTTTGTGGATCAAATTGTGCCAGGCAAAGATGAAATTAATACTAAAATCGCTCCAACCGTCATCCCGACTAGTTCCAAACCTTTATCATCAGACAGGTACTAGATTATCACATCGAATTTAAAGTATTTTAATCAACGATCGAATCTATTTCTTCAAAAGCAGAAAGGTCAATAACGTCGACTGCGATTTGCTGAACAATTTGGCGAGTGTTTATCAATCAAAGGCAGATAATTATACATCATTTGACGTATCCGGTGGTACCAGCATGGAAACGGTGCGTCAACCAGAAACGACTACCATTGAAAGAAGTAGGTTTTATCCGCTGTTGAAATGAAAAAAAAATTCAAACCCATTTGATTTGGTTTTTTATTCATGAACGAAATGATGAGTGAAATGAAAATGTTTCTTCTGTTATTCACCCAGATAGCGGCTGTGTAGTAAGGGTGGACGAATCAACAGATGAATCAACGCGTTCAGTGACAACAAAAGATTTGCTCGTCTGGTCATTCCAAATTGCACGCGGAATGGATTATTTGGCCTCACGAAAAGTGTTGCATGGTGATCTGGCGGCACGAAATATCCTATTATGTGAAGGAAATGTTGTGAAAATTTGTGACTTTGGATTGGCCCGATCATTGTGCAAAAATGAGAATTATCAAATGGACCCAGATAAAAAGGTAAAAATGTGAAAATGTAAACTCAGAACAAAAGACATTTTTTACGGATAATTTTAATATCAAAACATTTTAAATAACGATAAGAACCAAGCAAATGAAATAACAAATTACTCTATCCAAAATTGCTAGACTTATTGCTTACCATATAATTGGCTTGCACTGGAGTCGATAAATGACCTTGTGTTTAGTGCACATTCCGACGCCTGGTCATTTGGAATTTTGATGTGGGAATTATTTTCGCTCGGCGCAACACCTTATTCAGGAATGGAGCCTTACGAGGTGAAGCGCAAATTGAACGACGGTTATCGACTGGAAAAAGCTGAATTTGCCACGCAAGCCTTGTAAGTGTTGACTTCTTTGACATTTTACAAGAAAGTATATGTATTGATATGCTTCATAATTTCCATGCAGACACGATATCATGCTGTCTTGTTGGCGTCTTAAGCCCGAGACACGTCCCACATTCAGTGATCTGGAGCAAAGTATTTCGAAAATACTTGGGAATGCCGAATCGGATCATTATGTGGATTTGAATGAGCCATATGTAGAGGCGAACGAGAGCCGATTCAACTCTGGTGATACCGATTATTTGGCTATGCTGGGATCGCCTAATTGTCAAGCACCGTCCGTGCCGGTGAATGTGTTACGGGAAAAATACTTCCCATTCTTAGCCAAATCGCCAGACGACACACTAACTGCGATAAATGGCCTTTATGTTGAAAGTGACACACCGAAATCAAACAAAAAAAATCATAACAACTCGGAAACATCTATACAACTTCAATCATTTAAACCAATTAATTAAATTATTTTTGGTAAACGGAGAGGAAAAAAGTATATCGCATAAGAACGAATACTCAAGTCAATGTATTGTTCAAAATCATTGGTCTACTTTTTCAATTAAATTGATTGAATAAAGTAATTTTAACAACGAACCAATAAACAGATTTGCGTTAAATCTTTATTCAATATTTATGCAACAATTGGATTCAGAACCATTCCCACAAATGAGACAATTCAGAAAAGCTTTGTTATATGTTCCGTATCATTTATTATTAGTAAAACTCTTAACCGAGCAATAAATGGTGACCCCTGTGGTGGGTCTGTGACACAGACATTCGTTATTTTGATTATCGGCATAATGCAGGTGATGATACTAAGGAAACTTTTTGAAAACGAACCAAGACCGAACAAATCGAAGATTACGCTTACCGATCAGATTCATGTTTTCGGACAATTTCTAATCGTCAAAATTAACTGTGCGTTGTGGGCACAATACAGCAGCATTCCATGCATAGGATAGAATTAGAGCAAAATTTTTGTTACATCTCTCATAATTTGATATTTGATAATTACACCATCCAAATAGGATGAATCACAAAAGTGACGGGATACTTGATAAACTTTCAATCGCTGCTTGTTGACTACGCGCCTGACTCGGGTATCAAATGAAAGCCACTCCATACCAGCATATTTTCTTCGAAATACCCATGCAAACATGTTTAGCGGCTTCGTGCTTATGAATCATCTGTTTAGCTAAGAAACTAGCGCGTGATAAAAGCTTGAAAACAAGAAATCGTCTTGAACGTTTGAATTTTACAAGAACAAACGAATGTGTCAACAAGCCGACATTTTTTGTATGTTACTTTTTTCTATTTATGTATTATTACTTTTTAATTGTGATGACAAGTTTTTGACTAATTTTTTATTGAACGCATGATATCATGAATTTCCTCCGAAAAAAAAATGAAAAAATCACTCTCACGCACAAATTTAGGTCTTTATTTGTTTTTGTTTGAGATGTAATCGTTCCGAATAAAGGCCCAAATTTATGCGTCAGAGTAATTTTTTGGGTCATTTATTTTTCGGAGAAAATTCATGATATCACGCGTTCACACCTAATCAACCATTAATCAGAAACTGGTCTTCAGAATTTAAATTTTTTTTATATAAATAGAAAAAAGTAACATACAAAAAAAATGTTGACTTGTTGACACATTTATTCGTACTTACAAAATTCAAATGTTCTTCTTGTTGATGATATGATGTTTTCAAGCTTTCATCACTTGCTGATTTTTTTAGCACTACAGGAAATGTAGAGCTACTAATCTGCTCTTTTTTTTGTCTAGATACTTTTTGAGTGTTGAAACAAATTATGGTGAATTTGAATTTTATGCTCATATTTTTGATTTAATTTAAAACAGTGGCAGTAACGACAAATAGGTGCATAATATCATAAGGCGCCAATCAAATTTTTATTATCAAATGTTGTTTAAAAATTACATTAATTTTTCGTATAATATTTTCTGTGTCTTGAACAGAATTAAAGTGATTTTAGATTCAATGCTCATATTTTTTATTTAATAACCAAAGGCAGTATATTTCAAAAAAGAAATAAAACGAATTACATACGTAATCCAAACTTTTCCGCTCCGCAGCAATTTAGTTTACCTCCCGCTTAATGTTTAACCAAAATTTCGATGGACCCTTTTTTCATAGCATTTTTGACCTTAAAATATAACTATTTCGACCATTTTCCATACAAAAGTGTCATTTTCGAACAAAATTTCAAAAATTTCAAGAAATGTCGATTTCGGACCAAATTTATGGGCAAGTAGGTGTTCGGTTGTTCACAGACTCCCATTATTTTTGCAAGAAAAAATGGCAGTTTGCCTTGATCGAAACCCCGAAAAATGCCTTTTTCGGGTACTTCCCGTACAAAAGTGTCATTTTTCAAGGTTTTTCAGGTCCTCAGTCGGAGGCTTATGGTACGAAATTGGTAAATCAGAATGGGCTCAAAATCAATCCGAAGCTTTGTCTCGACATGCCAAAACTTTTGGCTTTTACAGATCTCAATTATCTTTTCAACTTTTTGAGATAATCGGCGAACAAAAAACGCGAACGCGGACGACGCCATACGCACATCGCTATTATGCACATTTTTCATAGTAAACAACATGTTTTTGGAGCCACATAGGTCTTTATCGATAGGATTTGTTCCCATCTACATTGCCTAGTGTACAGATATGTGCTTTTTGAAGTTTGGCGTGACGTTATAGTGGTCCGAAAGGGGAGATGTCATGAAATTTTGGCTATTAAAACCAATACTTTTCCATACAAGCAAAGTTTGCGGAAAAGTAATAAAACCAAGATCTTGTAATTCATTTTGCAAATAAATATATTACTTCAAAGTTACTTTGATGAAATACATTTCATGTAGTGCGCCAAAAAATAGTTTGTTGTGAAACAACAAAATAGATTAAGTAACTAAAAACTCAAGAACGCAGAGCGGAGCGAACTTTTTTATCTAACTAGAGGAACGAGGGTTTAAATTCGAAACCGTTGAATTTGTGTTCGAAAATCTTTTTAAAACCAATAATTTGAACTATAAGTGTAAAACCGATAAGAAATAAGAAGAAATGCAAAATTACATTATCTACGCTGGTAATATTTGCTTTTAAACTAAATTATATAAATAACTGATTTAGAATTCAAAGAAAGAAATTTCATTCAAGCAAAGTCAAAATAAGTTTCGATACATTGGCTTAAAACTCTACGCACATAAATTGGATAAAATTTTGTTTTGAGATAAAATGATTCTTTGATTCCTTGACGAAAAAGAAAACTTTCGGAATGAGTAATTTTGAAGCCAATCTCCATTTTATCACAACTCCCATTTTTTTATCTCTTTTTACTCATTGTACATTTTTGACGCAGATTTGGCATTCCAAAACGTTGATTGTGTATGAAACCAACAATAGCTTTCTTCTGAAGTCAGTTTGGAATTCAGTTTTATATTTTCAGCTACACGATATGGTCGAACATTTCCAAATTTGAATAAAAAATTTAATTGTAATTACTACGATATATTGTTTTGAGCTGAACCTTTGATTTTTGTTTGTTCACAAGTTAATTGTTTTGGTTGTAGAAAAAAACGCGAATCCAATCGAAGAATAATTATTTTATTTGATGGTGTTCTCGCCACAGCTCTAATGGTTTCAACGATTTTTAGTTTTTCATCGCGTTCAAGTGACCTAAAATATGAACGGAATTTTGACGATCAACATCTTGTTGAACATTTTATATTTCAAATAAAGTGAATTAACTCAAATTACATTTATGGAGCAATATAAAATAATTGTGAAAATGTGGCTGTTGCAAATTCTACTCATTGCACTTATTTTACTTCCAGTACATGCACTGGGTAAGTGGAATAAATAATAAAAATGTGATGATATCGATCAATATCCTGTCGACTGAAATATTTCGTAATGTTGGCTTTTTTCATTTAAACCTTAAATTCCACTGTTGTTTCATTCACTCATTCATAGATTATTATGATGATTCAGTCTATGCTTAACGCACCATTTCAATACATCGTGAACTTTTTCATGAGAAATTACATTTTATACTGAAATTATCTGTAGCAAGTGCTGAAATCATTATTCTTGTAATGCAGCCGCATACAGTGCTCTCAGAAATCTCAAGAAACCCTACACACTGGGAAGAATGGTTAAGATTTTAGGTACAATTGATTTTATTTCGTAAAAATAACCCAAAATTAAGATATCTTAAACAAAATTTATTTTCTTCCATACAAATTTTGACTGAAAAAATAAATTTTGTTTTAGACATCTTAATTTTGGGTTATTTTTACGAGAAAAAAAATCAATTTTAGGTACACATCTTAACCATTCTCCCCTGTGTGTAATATTCCAAAAAACTGAACAATTTTCGAAAAACGAAATCCTCAATTTCATACAAACTTGCGTCCAAAAATCTTAATTGTCCAGAAAACTTAGGTTACTTTGCATAAACAAACTACTTAAGATTCCTGAGAGAGCACTGTACGCTCATTAAAAAAAAAACTAAAATCCATTAAAGCTGGATATGGATGCCCAGATCTTGCGCACAAGCAGGGCCTGTCCGAGGAAAAAATCGTTTTCAATCATTTTGGACCAGTTCGGACCAGTTTTTTGAATCAGTTTAAATGTCAAAATTCTTATATTGGCCCCCTTATGCTATGTTCCAATTTTCATCCAAATCGGACCACTTTTTAAATTTTCGATTCTTTGCGATTTTTGACGAATTTTAACTAAAAACTTCATAAACTTCTTTTTGCACCACCAGTTTTTATTTCAAAATATCTTCTAATTTTGTGCTATCTATGCACCAGTACAATGGTTGAATCATTTTTTTTCTCTAACCCTCGGACAGGCTCTGTACACAAGCACATAGCCCATTGAATCAGGAGCATTGTGCATCTTTGGTTCAGATACAATGAATAACTAGGACTTGTGATCATTTTCCATTTCGTGGAATAATAATGAATGAAAATAATCTCGATTCGAAATATTTTATCATTATTGTGACACTTGTGTTACTGGACTCAGCGACGCACGTCACCAGTTGATCGGCTGGTAGACAGCACATTTCACCATTTGCTACTTCGGTCATACGAACGTTCATGCGAATCAAAGCAAACTGTGATTCGTGTGTACGGTTTACCAGTTACAACGTGTGTGCGAAGCGGTCGAATTCTTGCGAAGTGAATTTTCGTCTTAGTTCGCGCCTTATGTACACACGTTCTAACTGGTAAGCCGTACTCACACTATATTCACATCTACGAATATATGACCGAAGTCGCAACTGGTGAAATGTGCTGTGTACCAGCCAAAATTCTGGTAACGCGCATCGCTGAGGATTTTTCAAAATTTTGGGACTTATTTTTTTTTCTCCGAAACTCTTTGTAAAAAATTGTTGAAGTCGTTAAAATTCGCTTTACTTTTCTGGACAATTAACTTTTGTGTGAGTTTTTTTTTCCGAGATTCTACTGTATCCACATGTTCGAATAAACTGTTAATTATTGTTCCGTTAATAGGCACTATTTTCCCGAGGTTCACGAAACAACCACCAAAAGAAGAGCTATTACATAAGAGGGACACTATAGTACCCTGTGAAGCTGAAGGAAATAATATTACGTAATTTATTCATTATAAAAATATTCTGATTTGTGTTAACGAAAAGAAAAACCGATTT
>NW_022595296.1:125094-126860 GCF_009176505.1 Sitodiplosis mosellana
TTTGTCATTCGCTGAACAAATTTCTCAATAGGAAAACCGGAGCTCGATATGATCAATAAGATTGTAGTTAAAGTGGGCGAGAGAGCTCGTGCAACATGTAACATATTCGCTTATCCAAAAGCGAGCGTGGAATGGTCATTTGAATCGCATTCAACATCGGGAATTTCTAGCGCAAAGAGTCTCACAGTGAGTTTCATTCAATAGTTTTACCGCTCCATTGATTAATTAGAAAGTAAATCGATTCGAATTTGATGAATTTATGCTTTTGTTACTTTGATATTTTCCGAACAAGGATTTCAATACAACCGAAACCGAATATAACCAAGCCACGACAGCAAGTATAGATGCAAGAGAAAATGGAAAAATGATTTGCAGAGCAAATAATGCACATGGTAGCAGTGAGACTGTGGCTCAGCTGTTCATTAATGATTTGGATGAAGAGTTTGAAATTCGAAGCGATAATAAGACCATTGTGATCAATTACAGAGCAGTTGTCGAATGCGGAGCTGCGTCATTCAAGTATGGGGAAGTGAATTGGTACAAAAACGGTGATCTAATCGATCCAATTAATAGTAAGTATACAATGCTGTATGCAAATTCGAGTCGAATAGCTGGAAAAAAAATTATGATTTCATTCACCATTGAATGATAATTGTTCAATACCAAAATCGTAATACAATCAACTGATTCAACATTTTTAGCTCCAGGAGTTGAAGTGAAGTCGAATGACACCAGCTTTTCAATTCGAAAAGCCATGCATTGGGATAGTATTACGAAAGCAAGCGCTGGAAATTATACTTGTCGAGCGAAAAATAAAGAAACGGGCAAGAGTGAAACAAAGCATTTCACGTTAGATGCTGTCGAACCCGAAGAGCCCAAAATAACTGAATCGAATTTTGAAAATGGAGCCATAATGAAGGTTGAACTAACAGAGGCGGTCAATTTGACTTGTGAATTTTCAGGAGTTCCACCACCCGAATTGAATTGGTGCAAATATGAAAAAAATGTGAAAAAAGCTGTCGAATTCAATAATCATGATCACATGTGCCTCGCAAATGATGGAAAAATGCTTCGCTTCAAGTTCACTAAAGATGAAGACCAAGGCAAATATGAATGTGAAGCAAAATATGGCCAAAAATCGGATCAACGTTCGGTCACTATAAAAATCAGTAAGGAATCTAATTCTTTATTTTTGAGAATACCAGTTTTGATTAGAGCATGTTTTATTTCAGATGCGCCATGGTACAAAAGCGCATATTTCACAATCGGATTGGTGATTCTGATAATCATATTGGTGGTTTGTTTGATTTTATGCGCGTGGGCTGTCTATCGTCATCGGAAAAAACTTAAAAGAGCTGGTTTGAGCAATTTTATGGATGGACATATAGATGATTATAACCCCGAACTGGCATTGGATGCTCAGGCTGATCTGCTGCCCTATGATAAAAAATATGAATTTCCACGCGACAAACTGAAATTTGGCAAAGAACTTGGCGCTGGAGCTTTTGGAGTCGTCAAGGAAGCAACGGCACAAGGCATTATACCCGGTGAGGAGGAAACGACAGTTGCCGTCAAAATGGTGAAGAATAATGCCAGCAATGAGGTTTGTCAATGGTCATCAACATTATTTACCATGAAATTGTTTTAGTTTCTCATTTTTTCATTCCATTCACGACTGAATAAATTCAACAGGTGATGCGGGCATTAGTATCTGAACTGAAAATCATGGTCCATTTGGGTCAACATTTGAATGTCGTCAATTTACT
>NW_022595296.1:126870-168345 GCF_009176505.1 Sitodiplosis mosellana
CATTTGACGTATATGGTGGTCACAGCATGGAACCGATGCTTCAATCGCAAGGGACTACTTCAAGGTCAAGTAGGTCTCATCCGGTGTTGAAATGAAGGATTTTTGAAATCCATTTGATTTGGTTTTTTTTATTCATGAACGAAAAGATGAGTGAAATAAAAATGGTTCTTCTGTTATTCACCCAGATAGCGGCTGTGTAGTAAGGGTGGACGAATCAACAGATGAATCAACGCGTTCGGTGACAACAAAAGATTTGCTCGTCTGGTCATTCCAAATTGCACGCGGAATGGATTATTTGGCCTCACGAAAAGTGTTGCATGGTGATCTGGCGGCACGAAATATCCTATTATGTGAAGGAAATGTTGTGAAAATTTGTGACTTCGGTTTGGCCCGATCATTATGCAAAAATGAGAATTATCACATGAAGACCAAGGTAAATATTTTGAAAAAGTGAACTTAACGTTAAGAAAATGAAATAATTTTTCATTCAATATTACTAGCGTGGCTTGCCATTGAAATGGCTTGCACTGGAGTCGATAAATGACCTTGTGTTTAGCACACATTCCGACGTTTGGTCATTTGGAATTTCGATGTGGGAATTATTTTCGCTCGGTGCGACACCTTATTTGGGAATGGAACCTGACGAATTGAAGCGCAAATTGAACGACGGTTATCGACTGGAAAAAGCTGAATTTGCCACGCAAGCCTTGTAAGTGTTGACTTCTTTGACATTTTACAAGAAAGTAGATGTATTGATTTGCTTCATAATTTCCATGCAGACACGATATCATGCTGTCTTGTTGGCGTCTTAAGCCCGAGACACGTCCCACATTCAGTGATCTGGAGCAAATTATTTCGAAAATACTTGGAAAAGCCGAAACGGATCATTATATGGATTTAAATGAGCCATATGTAGAGGCGAACGAGAGCCGATTCAACTCTGGTGATACCGATTATTTCGCTTTGCTGGGATCGCCTAATTGTCAAGCACCGTCCGTGCCGGTGAATGTGTTACGGGAAAGATACTTCCCATTCTTAGCCAAATCGCCAGACGACACACTGACCGCGACAAATGGCCTTTATGTTGAAAGCGACACACCGAAATCAAGCAAAAAAAATCATAACAACTCGGAAGCATCTATACCGCTTCGATCATTTAAACCAATTAATTGAATTGATTCTGATGAATAAATATGAACAAGGTATATAAAAAGACTCAAGTCAATGTATTACACATTTAACGCCTTTTACTCAAAATCATTAGTTTACTGTTTAACATAAGTTGATTGAATAAAGTAACTTGAGCATAAATAAATAAACAACGAAACCAATAATAAACTGGATTGTGATTTGTGTTAGATCTTTATTTGAAATTTTATTCAGAATAATTCCCACAAATATGCCTTTTTGTCCATAAAATGTTATTCCGCTCATTTTCCGGGCTCAGAAAAGTTTCTTGATATCTTCTACAATGGCCATTGGTTCGACCATTTTATCGTAGCGTTTCACTGGTTGTCCATTCTTATCAATCAAAAATTTGACAAAGTTCCATTCAATGTCAGGCCCTGCTTCGCCTTTCAATTTTTCCTTCAAGTATTTGTACAACGGAATGGCATTGTCTCCATTTACATCGATCTGGAAAATGGAATGAACATAGTTGTAATAAAAGAGGAAACTATGTATATTTTGTGTGAGATTAATTGGCTCGGTCTCTTCTAAAATTCCCCCATGTTATCTAATCCTTTCTAAAAGTAGCATACCTTGGCTAAAATTCCTCCCGGTGCAGCATTGCGTGATTTCAAATGGCACAGCATTTCGTCGCCATCACCCTCAGGCATTTGACCACCGAATTGATTGCTTGGGAATGACAAAACTCGTAGCTCTACAACAAAAATAGTTGTTAAAATGATCATTAAATTGCTGTCGCAATGAAATCATTTTCAATGTATTCTTCATAATGAATCAAGACTTCGTACTATCTCTAAAATCTTTGTCCAATTGCGTCAATTGAGCATAATTATTTTCGGTTAATCCGCAGCTCGATGCAATGTTCACAACAAGTGTCACATATCCACGGCAATAGTCGTCCAATGGAACTTTCGCGTTCATCGTGTCTTTAACTGTGAAATCAAAGATAGACTTGGCCATTTTGTAGTCGATTTCATTTGAGGTCGTGATTTTATTTTCCTGAAAATTTAACGGTTTATTTGATGTTTTTTAACAAAAAATTTATTATTTATCGAAGATAATGAAAAAGAATGAAGACGAAAATGAATGAAAGTGACGAGAACTTCGAACGAATCACACTCTAATGTCATCATCCACTTGTATTGTGTTTTCATTAAAAGGCGATTCAAACGACTTAAACAATGGATCTTTTCTATCCTTGAACAATTAGAAAACCATTTCAATACGAGTGGAAACGTCATTTGAAAACCAACACACATTTTCAGTGCAATTCGCTTTTTAAATTGAAAATTCTCACCAAATCCGCATTTTTCGATCGTTCTTCTGTCTTTTGAGCCAAAAGTGCTTTGCAGTCGATGCTTGGGTCCAAGTCACTGACCCAAGCAGCAAACGAAGTTTTTGTCAGTAGACAAACGTACAGAATGCTAATTGAAAGCAATGTAGCTCGAGAATGCATTCTCAAACAGATTGGTTTTACAAAATTAATTAAGAAAAATACGTTCACGCATTTGGCGTGAAATGAAAAACTTCCTTATTGTAAAAATCACTTTGAGAAGTTAACTCTTAATCCAACTGTTAACTTGCTGAATGATTTGCAATGAATGAACAACCTGTGTCAATTTCCATTTCATTTTTATATGCAAAAATTACAACTGATGTTGGATTGTAATGTCATGAAAATACAAAAAGTTCAATTGAATTATCATTGACTGGGACAGAGTTCTATATTATTTTCTACTTTGTATGCCAATGCTAGCCAGTTGCTTGCATTTTGTCAACATTAAGGTTATCATCATAGTACATTGATTACAATAAAATGGAAATGACCGACCATCATGGTGAAACAGTGGCTTATGTGAAATTAACAGTAGCTTATTGTGTCAGCTCTGTGACATTGGAATAGTTTGTACAATATGGGAATGATTCTAGGCTGTAAGAAGAAATCAATGGTCATCTAAATGATAATAATAACCAAATCAAAACCAACTTTATTTCATGTTTCATATTTGGAAATTTACATTTTCTTGCCATTTTTTTAAAGATTCTTATAAAATATACTTTGCAACCAAAAGAAATATTATGAATCAGTTGAATGTTTTTATTGTGTCATCTTTTGTACTATGAATTGACAAATTTACTCTGATGAATTGCAAGTTTTGAGCGCACGTGCAACGAAACCCAGTCTTCAAGAGTCATTACTTTGAGTCATGATATAACATAACAAACAAAAGGTGTTCAAAACTAGTGAAAATAGAAACTTCTTCTGTATCTCATTTGATTTAAACTGTAAATTACGATTTGTAATTAGGCAACATAAAGATTGTAGCATACAAAAACCTATTGATGAAACATTAAAGAACGTAAATTTGTTCAATTCCAAAGAAATAGAAGGAAGTAGTAGCCCACTAAGTATGCAGTTTTCGCAAAACTGATAATAGCAAACGATTTGATCACTTCGGCAAAGTTGTAGCACTTGAGATGCTCTATGACTTTGTTGGAGACAGTTGTCTCTTATCAATATCGCAAGACCGCAAAAAACCGCAATAGTACGATGCATATAAAGGTTTCTTTAACGCAAACAGAATCACCAAAAGTCATACTTTCTCATTCAAAAGTATACCTAAATCTGAAGAAATGTGCTATCTTCCACGCCTCAATCAATGAAATTTTCTAAGAGGTCTGATTTTTGGCAACAAAATTTTTTCTTTGTAAGTTGACCCACCCTATTTTTTTTTAGAAAAACATGCAGTATAAACACTCAATATATGAAATTCACTTAATTTCGTTTGATTTTTAATCGTTTTCGGTCTTTACAACTACGAAAAACAATGAAAAAATGTAGAAAAATATAGAAATAGTAAAAAAATACATGTTCTCTATTTTTTCATATTTCATCGATTTTTTCTTGTTTTTCAAGTCCGAAAACGATTGGAAATTCATTAAAATTCAATGAATCTCGTATATCGAGTGTTTACGCTGAATAGTTGTCTCATTTTTCTGATTTTTGTTCGGGTGGGTTTTGTAAAAAACGATTTTCGGACCAGTTCGGATCAGTTTTTTGGACCAGTTGAAATGCCAAAATTCTTCTATTGCCCCACTTGTATTGTGTACCAATTTTCATCCAAATCGGACCACTTTTTGAAATTTCGATTTTTCGCGAATTTTCGAGGTTTTTGACCAATAACTTGAAAAATGTCCAAAAGCCAGCCCAATTTTTTTTTCAAAATAGTTGTTTTTTCGGGGCAAGTTATCACTTGGTAAAGTGGAACCACACTTTCCTAGGAAAAATCCTGGCTACAGCCCTGCTCGCCTCATATACATGTTGATTGCAGAGTGCATTGAGTTGACATGGACTATGATTTGAAGCGTAACTAGAGCATTTGATGCTAATTATGAATAATTCAAAATTGATTTCAGACATAAGAACATTAAGTTGCCAACTCATGGATGGCTACAACAAAGCACAAAATCAAAATTTACAATAAATAATAAGTGTAAACATCACAGATAAGCATCATCATTTCCATACACATAAGAGAATGTATGGGGAACAATTCGTCAGTCTTTTAGTATCGATTTTGCTGTGTGATTCGTGTGCGATGAGTCGAATACCACGTAGGTGGTTGGTACCTGGGGCAGCCCCACTCTTGTTTGTTTCAATCAGCAGCAACCCAAATGGCATTCGGGCAATATGCGTTGTCATTGATGAGTTTGTCCGCTTGAGATCAGGATCAGGTTTAACGGCAACATGAAAATCGAAATTTCATCATTAATGTGGGCAGTATCAAGGTGTTCTCGTGGAGAACATATACAAAAAATGATGTTCTCACTGTTGTCGATCGATGCCCGTTCATTGTATACGATATGAATGACGAAACCCAATCCATAGGAATTTTTCAAATTTTCAATTGGCCCAATGTAACGAATCGTTCCATCAATCATTATCGCTGAACGGTTGCACAGATATTCGTATTCCTCCATACAAATTCGGAAAGAATGAATGATATTTGGAATGAATGAGCAAAACAGCACGAATTTTGAATGTTTATATTTAGGAAGAAAACGATTTAATCTTCTATCATTTGTCAATTTTTTTCAGGCCACAACTCACGTACCGCGCCTACCCGCTGCCACCCGGTGAATATACATTACATATAATACAAATTTAGTGGATGATCATCCGGAGGAGAATCTACTGTATAAACAGAGTACACATAGGTAGTGAGAAAGTGGTCGCCGAACTTCTCCGTGAGAAACGTGCGTAAATGCGACTTATTCAATCCTCATAAAGACATTGCACTGTGGATACCTGCAATAAAATTGCGAATAGTCTGCACTAGGTTTGTACAAGATAGTCGGCATGAAATTCACTTTGGAATTTAACGTCTTCCATCAGATATTTCGGATTGACATTTGCTTAACCATTTGAACCGACTGTATTTGAGAAAATGTGAAGAACCGTTGACTTCAGCAATTTATTGTTATTTCAAGTACCATTACCATTGCCATGGCTTGGCAATGCCGATTGATTTCTCAAGATGATTCAAGAATCTTCAGGGATGTAAATTCCAATTCCATAGCTTCCATAGTCATACTTACTGCAATATAGCCTATGACTTGACCATATACCTACGGTCCAATTACCTGAAAATCATCATATAAATCTAAAAGTAGATGTACGACAATTGATCTAGAAATAAAAAAATAAAATAAAACTAAGTTTGGAATGTTTCATTTTATCAATATTTTTTATTGTGATTTTTTCCCAAAAATATGCAGAATCTTTCATAACATGTATAAATGTGTGATCAAAGTTTAAACAGAAAATCTTTCCCTCGAAAAACATATATTCAATTGTTCAATGAAACAATACCGATTTGCATTATAAAAATGAAATATAGAAAATTTAACGATTTAATGGTAAATTGTGTTAGTTTTACTTGAGCTTGATGCGGATAAACAACAAAGAAAGCGACAAAAGGTATTGAAACATTTTACTAGTAAATAAAAGAAAAAACTATGCCATTAAAAATGAGCGAAACAGAAACCTAAATGAAATTATAGCATTTTTCACGCCAGTTTTGATTATTTGCCTGAGACCTTTAACTGCATCATGAACTCAAGTGATTTGTGACAAAATTTATGTGCAATTCTCACGTGTGACATTTTATTTTCGTTTCTTTAAATTTATAAATAAAAATGCAAATGAATCGAAAAAGAAAAGAGCTGTGAATGGTGACTAACAACAATTTATAAAAGTTTGTCGATCTCTTTGGCGATGTCCATTGGATCGGTGGTTGGAGCAAATCGGTTCACTGGAATGCCATTTTTGTCGACCAAGAATTTGGTGAAGTTCCATTTGATTGCACTGCCAAAGAAGCCGTTCTGCTTTTCCTTCAAGTATTTGTACAGTGGAATGGCTGAATTTCCATTAACATTGATCTAATTGAAAGAAAATTGGATGAAAAAATCGTTGCGTGTACAATTGAACAACATTCACATGAATATGTAAATCGGACAATTGTGGTGCAATGGCATTCATTCACCTTAGCAAAGATATCACCGAAATCGGCCTTCTCCTTCTGCAAATGGCACACCATTTCGTCGCCATCACCTTCCGGCATTTGACCAGCAAATTGATTACATGGAAAACCCAAAATACGCAATCCTACGAAGGAGTATGAGAACAATTCGTATTCAGAATAATGATTTTATAGGGGGAAAATCCATATTTGGAAGTTTTTTTTTAAAACATTTTGTTCTATCATCAACGTTGAATATTCAATTGTTTACAACAACAAAAATTAAATAAAACAGAACTATTCCTCCGTTTCTACCTTTATCGTAGTAGTCGGCTTTCAATTGCGTCAATTTAGCGTAATTGCTTTTGGTCAGTCCACATTGTGATGCAATGTTCACGATAAGCACGACATGTCCACGATACTTTTCCAACGATACGTCCTTATTATATGTATCCTTTACAGTAAAATCGTAAATGGACGATGCCGTTTTGTAATCCACTTCGTTTGCGCCAGCCATTTCTTGTGTTGGACTCGTCGGTTCAGACTATGGAAAAAAAGACAAACAAAAACAATTGATTAGAAGAAAATGTTTTCGGTGTTCAGTTTGGTATTTATTTCTGATTTTCTTACGAGAATTTTATTCAACTTGATTTAAATTTCTATTTTTTAAATTTTCCTTGAATGTTTGACATTTTTCTCAGTAATAATTAAATTGTTTTATTTTGTAGAAACCAATTATTTCTATTTGATGTAAAAAAAAAATTTAGAAATCAGAGAACTTTCATGTAAATAAAACAAAACTCATGACCTAAATTACATTCGAAATAACCCTACACTCTAACGGAATATTTTCAGTAGCGCAAAAGGATAGTTTCCACTTTGTTCCGACTTATTGTTTGGCGTACCTGCTCAAAGTAGTATTTCGACAGCAAAATGCCCAAAAGTAAAACAAGTGCACTTGGAATTACATATTTCAACATAATTTATCCGGTCTGATTTGTGCTTCCAACTACGAAAGAAGAGAGAACGTAGCACATGAATTTGATTTCCATTGCAAAGAGTACTTTGATTTTGTGGTCATAACATTGTTATACGAAAATCGTTTATTTACATTACGTTCATGTCCACTTTAGTGAATTTAATTTTTATGTTGACTCATTTTATGGAAAGAAAATTGATTTTTGGTAGAAAATTGGTTATTGGGTGTTTCTGAACGTGCTTCAAGGTCTATAGAATATTTTGTAATGCTTGTCATTTTCAATGTTTCAATCGATTTGAAATTCACTATAAAATAAGTCTTATTTCCAATGGAAATTGTACATATATATGGAAATCATGATGTTTCTTCAATAGAGAAATGGACAATTTCCATTGGAAATAATTATAATTAATTCTTTAGCAAATGAGTGAAATCAAAACAATGAAAAAAGTCATAATTCTTCTTTAAGTGAGCAAAAAAGTATCAGTCTTCTTAAAGCCAAGCAAAAAAAAACCATTTTGTTATTTGAAAAAAAAAATCAATAAAAAATGACGACAACGGAAAAAATCTACATAAATATTAAACGAGATGTTCGATGTATATCTAACAAAATGTAAACGTGTCTTCTGAATTATTCGAAAATTCCAATAACAAATAATCTAATCAATACAACAGGGAGCACACTAATTCACGAAGGATATAAAAGCAACGGTCCCTCTGAAATTCGGTTTGTTTTCCAAGAAAGTGTTTTGTGATACGTCATTTGCATTTGTTCCCATTCGATAGCAATTCACAATAATTGAATTTTATTTCAAATCAAACACATTGTCGACTCAATAGCATTTGGTTATTACTCATGCCATTAGTGAAAGGAGACTCCGTTATAAATCATATATTGATCCAAGGTATTTATAGCTGTTGATTGAACCAGGATACTTATAGTTGATTCAACATTGTTCAAATTTTTTGACACCTGATTGCCTCACATAACGCGACATGGATTTTCTAGGGAAAAATCAACATTTTGGTGCTATTTTTACATCATGTGGAGCGTGACATGAATTTCAAAGGACATTTCAAATTGGTTCGTTGGAAGTTTCAACTTGGAACAATTATTTTAATGTGGAATATTTTCAGAATTTGGAAAAACAATACGTTTTGGTGTTATTTTGAATCAGATATTGTCGATTTGAGTCACATTTAGAGAATGTAAGGTTTACATTGTGAACAGCTCACTGAACATTGTTCACTGGTCAACATGTTGTATTACAATGGTTGAAAACAGAATTTGAAACACAGAATAGTTTTCAATTGTGTGTCTATTGTTTCAATCATATCTCAGTGAAATAATCTCACATCCTCCCATGATTTTTGTCAAAATCGGAATGAAAATCGATATTATTATATTTCTGAGATTAAAGCGTAGCATTGTAACAATAGAGAACAATATCTGATCCCATTTACACTCTCTAGCATTGTGATTTTACTTTTTTGTGGCTATTCTATTCAACACCAAATAAATCAACAGTATCGTTCAGCACTGCTAAACAGGCAAAGGTAGAAATGCCCTTTGGAATGAAATTATGACATTCTCCAACATTTTTTTTTTGCTTTGTTTTTGTACTTGCGTATTCATATTCCACGCTTATTGCGTTGTACGACACAAAAAATAAGTGACAAATTCGACAATACAAGAAAAAAAATAAACGTATTTTGGTTAGGTCAACATTTATATATGGGAAAGAACCATTTTTTTTTAATCAACAAAGAATGTAGCAAAACAGAATGGCGCTTTGTTTCTTTCATCACGATAAATTAATTCGTTTATGAGCGTGTTTGAGGTCGCAAATTAGCGGCAGTAAGTCTGGCATATAAATAGGCGTCGAAATGTGGGTTCAACTATTTGCACTGGTTTTACGTATGGTTCACTTTGATCATTTTAAATCGATTTTTGAAGAGTTTTGTTTTGATTCTTGCAAAAAAAAAAGATGAATTTTCTATGATTTTGTCTAAGTTTTAGAGAAATCACCAATTTTCACCAAACTATTCACCAATTTTTTTACTTTCTTCACAAAATTCGTAATTTTTTCCCCTTTTTGAATTTTTTCTTCTTTTTTCGTCTTAAAAGTGGAGGATTTTCTTCGATCTTCTCTCTTTCTTTCTTTTATATCCTTTTTTCTACTTTTCATTAAACCAAAATTCCCACGAAATCCACTAAATTGAACCTACCTCTTGTTGACCTTCAAAATCTTCCATTGTAAAACCACCAATAACTTTGCTTCCACCGAGCCAACCAATTCGTTCAAAGAACCAAAAAATCAATCTTGTTTCGTTGGTTGTAAATCGAGGACTAAAACAGAAATGGTGGAGCCATGCAAACGAAATGGACTCGATTTGTTTAATTTTCCATTTATTGATTTTTCATTGTTGTCGGATTCGTGGATGCATTTTTAATGGGATTTAGCAGCGATATGTGTAAAGAGCGATGTGGCCGCTTGTTATACGGACCGAGCGATGGGTTTTGTGTTTGGTTAAATCATTTATTATGCGCGCACGTAATAAAATATTACCGATTCACTGTGCGGTTTAGCGTAGTATAGCTAACGCGCGATACCAATCAACAGTTTATCGCTTCAATCATTGTGCTACAAAAAATCGAAGGTTAACTTAATTGACGCTCGCCGTAAAATAGAGAAAAATGGAAACTTTTCTCGTTTGAAATACTAATAAACTGATTAGAGCCCGTTCTTGAGTTTTTAGTTACTGAATCTATTTTGTTGTTTCACAACAAACTATTTTTTGGCGCACTACATGAAATGTATTTCATCAAAGTAACTTTGAAGTAATATATTTATTTGCAAAATGAATTACAAGATCTTGGTTTTATTCCTTTTTTGAAATATACTGCCTTTAGTTTAAATTAAATAAAAAATATGAGCATAAAATTCAAATTCACCATAATTTGTTTCATCACTCAAAAAGTATTAAGAAAAAAAAAGCAGATTAGCAGCTCTACATTTCATGTAGTGCTAAAAAGCCGACTCTTCTTTTCTGTCATCACATTTTGTCATCTTTTTTTTTACTTTCACATAATATAGGATTTGAGTTCTCAATCTGGGTGGAAAATAGAGGATTGTAGATTTAACTTGCGGAATGCTTTTAGTTGAAAAATTTCTATTAGTAGTAAAAATAAGCAAAAATCCTCAATATCTTTTAAAGTCATCTTTTTTTTTAAAACCATAATTTAAATTCAAATTGTTTTAAAAAATTACAAATGACCCCTTCTTCAGGTTAATTGGTTCAATTTGTGCGTTCGACTTTATTAATGAGTTTAGAAAAATATGTCATTGTAGAATCAATTTGAATTGAAATGGTTTGAATGAGACAAATATAGTGGAGAGGCGGTGATGACTCATATATGAGGCTATATATAGTCAAATATTATTTTTTCGGAGGAGATTTCGAATATTGTAAACAATGAATGTGTTCTACGTATTGAGTTGGTACGTAATTCGTATGTGAATACATGAAAGTGTAAACAGAAAGTAAAGAGAAACCGATGATAACGTTGGAATAGTCACATAGTATTCAATTATTTATAGAACAGTCACCACATGTCATTTTAATCGCATTGGGAAAATCAGTATCAGTCTAGCCATAGAATATTTTTTCTTAATGATGATGACCTGCATAAAATGTAGAAGTGCACATTTTCGATTCGAAAATTTTCAATGGAAATGTTGAACGATTGAACAAGTGCGAATTTAATTTGTAAACAAAATTTAATGTTTTTCTGTAAAAATTGAAAACTTTGTCCTCTGGTCTTTAGAAAATAGATTAAAATTGACACTTGATTCGACTGAAGAATACAGATTAATCAATTCAATTGAATTGATTAATTTGTTTTCGTCGTTCGAAGAAAGTGTCCTCTTTGGAATGACGAGAGGAGAGTTAAGAAAAATGGCAAATCAAGATATTTTTTCGAAACGTGATTACAGAATTTAAGCTAAAATTTCGTCAGTTTGTTGTGTGTTTTGATAAGAATTTCGAATTGTAACATTCTTGTTACGGACACGGACTTTCTGCATGTAGATTCTACATGTACTTACTACATTATAGAAAGATTTTCTATACAGTGGAACCTCGATTATCCGTCAGGCACCGGACCAGCACTATGACGGATAATCGAAGTTTTCATGAAATAAGCCCAACCAATCAAAACTTCCATATTATTATGTATTCGTTTACACGGATGCGAAATGTAATTTTTTTCCGAAATATTTCCAAAATGACACTCTCAACTACATGACTTTGAAATAAAAATATTGGACCAAATTTATTTGGTCTTTCACTAATGACTGAATAACATTAATACTTTCGCTGACCCAAAAATATTCATAGAATATATTTTTGTATCAAACAAAAATGATCTTTAAGCCAAAGCCGCAATTTTTAAAATACCCAAATGTGAAAATGTCATTTTTTCGAACAATAAAACTGATTCTATTCAAAAACCTTTTTTCATTTTCTATTCTCTTGTTTTACTCGAGTGAGTCAGTTCCAATTAAAAATGTGTAGTTCCTAACAAAAACCAATTAAATTAACCGAATCGAAGTGTCAGAACCGTGACTTTTGTCATCGTTATGAAAAGATTGTTCATAATAAATAATAATCGATGTGTTACCATCACATCACAGAGTGATGTGTGTTTTCGTTCGATTCAGCATGACAAGGCAAAAGCATTCATATGAAAGAAGCGATTGTATTCGTGGGTAACGCATAGCTAACGTTCACCCAGCCATAAATCCATGTTTGCGTAGCGTATTTGTATCAGCAAATGAATTTTACCGAAAATTACTTCACACAATGTCATGAATATTGTTTTCCGATGATGATTTCTATCCACGAAACACCTGTTACGTTGACGACGAATTGTCGTTCGATTTTCCAATTGTTGCTCAATTTTCATCCTTTTCCCTTATCAACATTGGTGATAAAGCGGGCCACGAACAGTTCGTGATTAAACTGAAGTAGTACAATAACAACTTGAATGGAGTATGAACTTTGGGCCAAACTGCCGACGATAATAATCTCCGAATATTATTTTTCCGCTATTTTTATATATGACAAATGCATATTATCAAACTGATTCTATGAAGCAAAGAATATGAATTTTAATTCGCAAGCACAATATTACAAGGCCGAATGAAAGTCACGAAAATAAATGAGACTGTTATCATAACAGGCGATGCGATGAGCGTATAGTTAAATAAGACGGAATCAAATGATTGTGATTAAAATTGAGTAATTTAATACGTATGAAACTGAGCCAATGGGCTAATTGAATTAGAATGTAATTTTTTTCCATGCTATATTGTTGGGAACAGTGTACACGAGACACCGGCGGAATGCACTTGAAAGTCATAAACAAACAAACCAATACACAAATGAACACACTATTCATTCGGCAATTCATTGAAAATCAATGGAAAAGGCACACACTCTAAACTGATGGAGATTTTTTTTTTGACAACAACAAATTCCGAATCACACTTAAAATCATGCAGTCACACCACACGCTCTAAATTGACAATGTTGATGACAAAAATTTGGAATATCACACAAAAATCACATGAATTTTCTTTTCTCATCATCTTTTTAATCTTTTTTTAATTTTCTTTAGAGTTTCTATGTCAACTTACCAATTTATTAGCTGCCTCAATGAGAACTGCCGTACAATTGATCTCACGTTTGATGTTGGTATCGTCATTGACATCGGCCAACGATGCTTTTGACAGTAGAACCATCGAAACGCAAATTTTCAATAACACCGATATACGACCCATACTAATGCAGTTCTTTCTTCAATGTGTGACTTCGAGTGTGTGTATGTGTGTGAGTGTGAGTATGTGTTTACGTACTGAATATATTAGCTCTGTGTACCTATATGTATTGAACCAAAGTTGCGTTGTACGCGTTTGAGTGTGTATGAGTATAAGTAACGCGCAATGAAATGCGTTTGTTCTACACTACGTACGTTTTCTTTTGTTCAACTTTTTGAACCGAAATTTACAACAACAATGTACAAGTGAACTACAACTGTGTTGACAACTGCTTGGCGTGATGAGATGTAAGTCGTTCGACGAACCTTTTTCAACTAAACTGTTCGTTCTACAATGAATTCATCTTTATATAGACCGCATTAAATGAGAGGATAACTGAGTGTGATAACATTCATTTAACTCAATTGATTTGTTTTGATTATGTGGGTTGAATAACAAAAAGTTGCTCAGTGTCATCACAGATAATCTTGCTGCTAACGGAATTTATTTTAATGAATCACTGTTGATTCGGTATTCACTGGATTTTTTTGTTTCTCTTGTACGTCTCTATAGTCTTTATTGTGATTCATTTCAAGTGGCCTACTGTTGTTTACAAAGTCTTTAATACAAACCATACAGGCTAATATAATCAAGCACACCCTGATAATATAGAAAATAATTGGACTCGCAATTATTTGTTGTGTCTTTTCAGTCGCAGATTTATTTATCAATTCAAAAAAGAAAAAATCGTTTCTTCGTTCAAATTAGCAACTTCTCGTCAAAAAGGGGGATATTTTTGGACAAAAATTCAATGAAAACTTATTTTTGTTGGCCAAAGGTCGTCATAAGCGAAAATAATTTAGATTAAAATGAACAATTAGACAAATAAATTGAAGTAAAATGAAAAAAAGCAAAGAAAAATCAAGAAAAAAAACTGTTGAAAAGAGTAATCGAGATTAATGTTGTTCATGAGCTCATTGAATGGGCCTTATTCTAAAAAAATTGCTTGCGATTCTAGATGTCATAAGTGCAATCATCGATGTAGTTGTTCAATTCGTCCAATTCGCGACAAAGCGTTTGTTTGGCTTGAATAATTTCGTAGGCTTGCCGTTCGCCATCCTCAAACAATTGAACATTTTTGATCTCCAATTCGTCGATCTTTTTTCGTAGCACCGTAATTTCGTCATCGATTCGTTGTTTAGTGGCGATTTTTTCGTTAATCACACGTTTCAACTTGGCCACACTTGATGATCCTTCTGTTTCATAGTTGGCACATTTTTGATTGGAAATCTCGAGTTTTTTGTTGGCCTTTTGCATTACGGCCATTTGATTGGAGTATTTCTCCATCAATCGGCTGTGTTGTGACTTGTATTCGGCGAGTGCGACCTTGTTCTGTTCAATTTGTTTGATGTGCTCCTGTTTGACTTGTGCACATATTTCGTTGAGTCGATTCAGCCGTAGGCACATGTTCTGTATGGTTTCGGTCGATGCGGTCGGATCGATGGTGTAATCAATTATATTGAGCTGTTGAAATGATCGGCTTTGCATGAGTATTTTTGTGATGTGAAATGTAAATTCGTTGAATTTTTGAATGCCATCCATTTTGAGTTTTTGCAATCGGGCCAATTTCACCTGATCATCGACCGCTTCCACTTGAATTGCGCCCGTTTCATTTTGAATCATGGCGATGGAGTTTTTAATCGATGTTTCTTTGGCAATCAACTGTTTGATATCAAGCGTTGTATAGGTTTGATTCTCAATTTGGCGCATCAAATTCTGGAGTTCAGCCTTTTTGGCCGCCAACTTTCGTGCTTTCTCATCATATGTCATGTTGACCATTTTTAAATATTTACGCTTTTCAACCAAAATCTCCTGTATCTTAACATATTCCCGCTCCTTTTCGGCCAATTGCTCTTCGATGCTATTGAAATACTTCTCGCAATCGGATACAACCAGATTTCGTTCCAACTCTTCGCTTGATACCTTTAGTTTGTCCGTTCTAGCCGCCAATTCTTCAACGGTTAAACCTACTTGCTTCATTTTTGCAGCTATATACCCATTGACCAATTTAATTTCGCCTTCTTTGTCCAACGGGAATCCTTCATCCAATTTCCGTGGTGGCTCGTTTATATACAGATCGTAGTAATTTCGGTTGACTTCGCTGTCGAATAGCAACATATGGTCAGTATTCATCAATTGATCGCATGGTATTAATGGCACGTCGCTGGGTTGGTGATTCTTGATGTCACGAACCAAATCGCAGAGGTAGGCCAAAATTGCTATTACCTCGGGATATGAACCGCTGGAAATAAACACATCATTCAGTCTCTATCAACCTCTAACAGTATTTGAAACTCTCCAAAACCACCTCATTACTTACTGTGCATTTGGTGTCTTCAAGCATGATTTATTCACGACATACGGATATTTCACGTTCTTCAGAAGGTTTATGATCACTTCTTCGTGGTTGTTGCGAATTTTCGAGATAGTCGCTTTGCCGCCGATTCTCACCATCAAAATGGAAATGATGTCAATGAATTGATTGAGTGTCATGGTCCTTAGGCCGCCATTGCCGAGGTTCAGATTTTTGAAAAATGACCGAAATGATTGAATCAATTCCATTACTTTAGCTGTATTCTCGCCGGCCATGCGCCGGTGTTGTTCGGTGTTCGACGTTAGAGAGGTGACAGAGGACGGTGTTCGATTGCCCGGCGATCGGCTGTTGTGGCGCGGAGTACGCCGCGGTGTACGCAGATTGACACTGCTTGTGGAGCGCCGCATTCCACCATACGTTTGACGACGGTCGTTTGAATCCAATGTCGTTTGTGAACCACTTCGTTGACGATTTAAGCGATTCTGTTCCGTGTATGTCGTAATTCGTGAACTCCTGAATGGGGATTGAAAGCATTTTTTTTTAAGGAAAAGTAGTGAAGGATTTTCTTTCTATTCAGCAAAATAATACAAAATCTCAATACAAAATCAAAACAATGAAAACTAATTCTATTGATCAGAAAATTGTGTCTTATCAACAACAACAAAATCTATTCAAAGTAAAACATTCATTTATCATAGTCCTATTCTAGACTAGAATCGTCCAATTCTTGTCATACGGACATTGTTCATTGAAACAAACAATTTCATTGCACCTTTTTGATTCCAAACAGAGTCTTCTACGAAATATTTGCACGGAAAAAGGTAAGATTTGGTTCTTCTGTCAAATACATCGGGTTTTTTTCACCTAAAATACAGTATCACTCTTGACTCACCTTGTTGCTGGCATTTTTATGGTTGTTTCGTGACTTTTTCAAGCAATCAAACCGAAAGTGACTGTAAATCGTTCCAAATAAATAACAAAAAAAAAAGTAAAGAACTTAGGTTGAAAAATGAATTCACAATAAACTTCGTATTCTACAATTTTTTAAAGCAAAACTAAACAATTATTTCTAAAACATCAGTCAAAAAAGGAAAAATTATATCACAGAAGAAAGTGTGCTGTTGGTAATGAGATGAAAAAGTCAGTCTTTCGGTGTGAGTAAGTGCACAAAACTAATGTTTTTGCACATGCATTCGAATTTGAAATTCCACTACGAAAACCATGTTCGAAAGAGTGTCAGAGCACGCTAAATGTCCAAATTCCATATGATATTTGACAAACCATTCATTTGACACTCAGTGTCACTCATTCCGAATTGTCATTCGGACTATAGGAGTAAACAAAAGAATTTAAAATGAGAAATAAAACATTTTGAACGCATGAATAAAAATAGCAAATTGAAATAGTACAAAAATATAATCCACCGCCGAATAAAAATGGTGACCACACAGAAGAAGTATATTTGCATCAATTGCGGTCATCCAATCGATGAACTTTACACCAAATACAGCGCAAATGTGATGAAAATCGTCAATTGTGTAAGAGCCGAAATAATTTCTGCATAAATTTTCAATTAATTTTAATTTTTGTGTGTTTTTTTTTCTGCAGGACAAATGTCATGAAATTGCCGACAAATACATTGAATTTGAACCCATCGTCGTTGTTATTGACTTGGTTCTACTGTCACGGCCCACTTACCGGCATCTGTTGTATAACACTGACTTTAAGGTATACTGTACAATCATACACTATGTGTTTCTTTGCATTTTTTTCAGTGTTTAGAGCCTGAAATAAAATTATTGAGGGATAATCATTTTTTGGGTGATTTTTACCACAAAAATGACCATTCAATAGATTTTTTCATGCAAAGATGATTCTTTTCTTACAATTTCCATTTTTCACATTCAGATCCACTGGAAATTGACGTTGATTATTTGCTTACTTGACGCATACATTTCCTGGTCCAACAAATCACATATCCTCGCTGCTGAAGTTAACAATGAACAATTTACCAAAGAAAAACTATTTTACCTGTGCTTCGCCTTGGCTGTTGCAGGTAAGTTTTGGGCGATAAATTACAAGCAATTTGCTCTGATTCGTTATTGATAAAGAAAACCGAAAAATAAAATTTTTGATTGAATTGGTTTTTGCCCTTTGTTCATTTGAAAATTAATCAAAACGAATCAATCAAACCAATTGCGGTGCAGTTTAAGATTATTCAAAAACCGAAAAAAAACATTTTTCGTCAATTTCAGACAATTTGGTGTTGATGGCGCTGTTGAGTTTTAGCTTAAGGAAATCTCCACTGTTTCTATCGGCTTCGAATCAAGCGATATTGTTGATCAAAGCCATGTGTTTGGCAAATGTGACCAAATTTTTCCTATTGCCCATTGTCATATGGAAGACACAACAGAGTGACTATGTTGTTCAACTAAATTTCCTACTTTTCATCGGATACTTCGTTAGTGGACTCATTCATGTTCATTCAGGTGAAGGTTTTTTTTATTTAAAACAATTGTTTGGTCTTTGGCTATTTGTGTTCACTGTGTATTGTTCACATTATCGTTTTTGTAGCCAAATTTTTTTTATATTTCATTTTATTTCCAATTTTTTTTTTCATGTTGTGAAAAAAAACTTGTCAAAAATGGAAACATTTAAAATTATTCGAGAGAAAAAATTAATTCTAAACTTTTTTCTCTATATATAGAGGTTAACTCTATTCACATGAACGAAATCAGCGTGAAAAAATTGTGTCAAACAAAATGTATCCCAATTTTTCCAATTATTTGGAAGATATAATTATATCTTCCAGTCAAGAGCTCATTGACTTTGTGCCAAAAGAGATTTTGTTTTTTTAAATGTGATAAAAATCGAAATCGTTCTTCTTCTTATCAGTGTAGTCAATTAACAAGTTTTTAAAATCTCACAAACAATTTAATCTCAATTAGAGTATGTAGATTCCCACTTACGTTTTTTGTTTGTCCTTTTTAAGAATAAAAACGGCCTTCTGTCTTTGTGTGAGTTATTTTGTTATCAAATGACGTGAGATTAGTCATGACTCAGCAATGTTTCCTTATAACGTTATCTAAATGCTTATGGTGACTGATAGGATATTTTCGGTGTTTTTTTGTGCAAAAAACACGTTTTTCTATCAATTGTCAACTTACAGTGCGTAAGTTGCACGCACCTAAGTCAATAAAATTTAGTAAATAAGCTTATTTAGTAAATAATATTTACTGTGAACCATTTTCACTGAACATTGATCAAATTTGACAAAAAAGTACACATCGAGATAACTTTATTCATTCAATTCATCAACTAAGTAATTTCCCTGTGCAATTGCCTAATTCATAAACTATGCTAATTGCTAATTCAATTGCTGTTATTATCTAATTCAATCAAATAATTCCATTAACCAATTCAATTTCAAATCTCTTGGAAACTCATCATTCAAACTAGTAATAAAATAAACTTTTTATTGTCATTTCAGTGATATCTGGATTTAGCCGAATTTACTCTGGATTTTCCGTGATCTCATCTCTCGCCATCAAGTCCATCATGTTCAATATTTTGATACGTTATTTGGAGCGGAATTTTTTCCTCTTCTAAATCGTCCAATAAAAAACACGTCCAACAAGTTTTAATCTTTGTCATTTTATTTAAAAAAAAAAACAATGTTCTAGCAAGAAATATATGATATTTCCCAACAACAATTTAAAGTTTTAAATTTAATTCTCTTTATGTTTTTCTTGTGAATATTTAGTGACCTCGTTGATGAGGTCATTCAACGATAAATTGCACTCTTTCTCTTCTTGAATAAAATGCAATTCAAATTGTGGATTTTCGGTATCACTAGCCTTTTTCCCGATTATGACTACCAATGGGATGCCCAACCTGAAAAAGAATCATGGAAATAATCAGTTTAATGTGTTGGGATCAGATTGAAATTTTAAATTGTTGGAGAAGAAAATTCATTTAGAAAAAAAATCCAACCTCCTCGCATTGCGAAATCGGTCTCCAATCGGAACTCGAATCCGATCGTCAACCAAAATTGAGTCTTGCAGTCCTGGAACGGTGTTCAGTCGATCATGCACCTCTTCCAAATAATGACTAGCTGAACTAAATGCTTTGCTTCGCTTCTCTGGAGGAATAATACAAACGGAGAATGGCGCTATTGGAAACGGCCATCGAATGTGTGACTCTGTTGCTAGCTTCTCAATGGCAGCGCCGATTAAACGGGTTACTCCGATTCCATAACAGCCCATTTGCATCGGTACTGGCTTTCCAGCCTTGAGAAAATTCGCCTTCTGCTTTTTGGTATACGTATCACCCAAGAGAAATGCATGACCCACCTGGAATTAGAGAAAAGTTTGATTAATAATTCATTGGAGCAAATTTTGCTCAGCAGATGGAAAAGATAAAAGAAGAGATTTTATTTGAAAAAAATATTGAAGGAAATAAATGAAAAAAATGCAAATAAATTAAAAAAATGAATCGGATGAAACAACAAAAAACAGAATTGAAATGGAGGTCGAAAATAGAAAAAATAATCAAACGATTCGAAAAAATTAGAATTTAGAACAAAAACGATGTTGTATAAACTTTAAATGTGGAAATTGCCACTTTGGTCCATGTCAACAGATCGTCGTTAGCAATCTTACTTCGATTCCACGATTTTTCTGAAGTTCCTTCGATTTACACTTGGGACACTCTGACACATCATCCGTAGTTTCAGTAGAGTCTATTGAAGTTTCTCCGCAAGATGAACAGGTCTGTAGGCTCTGCTCACCAATCGAGGCCAAATAGTGGTACTCATGCGATAAATGGCCGCCCATATCTGTGGCATCCGCTTCCACTGTGGGAGAAAAAAAGATTTAGAACAAATTTTTAATATCAAATTCGATTGGAATTATGTGTGGATTTAGATTGCCAGCAGTGTCAGGAACATTTCTCAGGAATTTTATAATACGTGGTAACAGGAAATTTATAATAAGTGGTCACGAATATTTTTTTCAAAAATACTTCCTGGCAGAATTTAAAACAGAATCAGAATACAATAACAATAAATGATTTCCCGCACATTTTTCATACCTTTTTCATATGGAACCCCAAGAAAAGTAAACAATTTCCTATAAATGTCGTTAACTTCTTCGTAAGTTCTCGTTGCACTTTCTATGTCCACGTCGAAAGTATACAAATCCTTCATAATGAACTCTTTGGATCGCAATAGACCATACCGCGCATTCTCATCACGAAATTTATTTCCAATCTATTTTTGCGGGAGTGAAATTTGAAAATAAAGTTAATTTTTTGATTGATAAAATCTATCATTAATGACATTAATTTGATGTTTAAAATAAATATAGATATTTATTCCTTAATTTAGGAATTTAACTCATTCATTTTAGCTTATTGAATTGGTTTTTCTATTCTGTTACTAATAATTAATTGAAAGTATGGCTTTAAAAATGGAAAATGAAAAAAAAATTGAAAAAACAGAGTCTAGAAATTCGTTCAAAAAAAAGTCACCATGGTGAGTGCACTGCACTCACTTGATATAACCGGAATGGTAATTGTTTTTCGCCGATATTTTGGCCGAGTGTCATCATGTGTGTAATGGATTCTTCAAACGTCTAAAAATCCAAACAGGACGCAGAATTGTTATGAAACGAGAAAGAAATTTGCAATAAGGAAATATCGTTCATGGTGTTGTGGTGAAATATCGTTCAGTTAAATAGTTTAAAAATATTTAAAAAAAAAATACCGGTCCAAGAAGCAGTGGTTTCTCATGTCGGTCCTTTAACGTGAATAGCTCAGATCCATAGACATCAAACCGCCCTATAACAAATATTGATGCATTTTAATGTTGTGATTTAATGCAAATAGTTATTGGCCATTGAAATATTGCATAGCAATATCATTGCTGCAATGAAACCAATACTTGAACTCCCGTATTGAGCAATGCTCCAATTTTCTTTCAAAAAGTTATTTCGTTGCAAAAATTCTCTTTGTCAATTCAAAAATTACAGAAAATATTTTTCGTAAATTTTCCAGAAAAATTCTCATTTATCCAAAAGAAAAAAGTCCATTAAAAGAACAACCACTCTACTTTGCCAACACTCACCGGACTGTGTCCATAGTTCGACGGGCGTTAAATTGGGTATGCTAATTTCTTGTGCATCAATTTTGTGCATGAATCGTTTAATAAGTGCGCTGGTTTTATTAATTGATCGCTGTAAAATGGGCAAATAATAAAAGGTGCCCTTGTCCAGTGGTTTCATCAGTCCATAGTCGACGAGTAACTGAAACAACAACAAATCATCAATATTTTCTGCACAATCAAATGATAGAAAAAATCTTACGCTCTGATTTTTCGATCCAAGAACATTCCTGGTCTTCTGCAGCAATGAATCGGTGGGATGGAAAATTTTCGAAACACGATTCATTTTCCCTAAATAAAATAAATCAACTATTTACAATCCAAAAGAAAAAGCCGAATGCAACACATTGTGCTATTTACATGTACAATAGTCCGGATTTGACATATGACAGCTGCTGTCAAACGTTGTCTAAACGTGTATTAAAATGTCAATGGAAACGCAGAGTAACGCACGCGCACCACCACTAACGCCATCCATACTACTACATCGACACATATGAACGCCAACTCCCAGTAGAGTAGCCATCATCATAACAATAACGTAAAATGCTTCAGTCATTACAGACTTTCACCAAGTGCTGAGTGTACAAATGTGAAACACAAAAGAAATCTAAAAATTTATTCCATTTCTTTGGTTTTTTTTTTCTGTGTAATTTCTCAACATCCAATCGAATCAAATTGAGTATCGTATTGAAATTTGTGTATAAATTTCAAACAGATGCATTTTTTTTCGATTGGGAATATTGTGTATATGACGTAAAATGAAAAAAATAATCAAAAAGCAATAAAAAGAAGCAAAAAGTATGCGGAAATAATATCTGAAATGTCATTAAGGAGGCCATCGACAATGAACAATCCAATTGGAATTTGAACAAATGTTGTCTACTAATTCAACGGCGACACAACAGGAAGAGAAAAAAAGTTGACATTCAGCAACCGAATTTTTTTTTTTCCAAGTGTTTCTATTTCGATGCATAATTTACGAAAAATAGTGAAAAAAAAATAAAAACAAACAACCGAAAAAATTGGTGTGAACAAAAATTAAAATGAGCAACACATTTATAACAACGGTGCAGATTTTCTTATGGAAACACTGGAAATGTTTTCAGTGTTCATGGATTAAAAATGTGTTTATGATTATTGTGCCGATTGCTATAGCTTGGTTTCAAATTCACGTGAGCAGTGCCACCACAAAAGGTGTACAAACCAACTTCCAAACGATCACCGAGGTAAATTTAGAACGCATTTTTATTCAGTCTTTATGCCAATGCATATAGACAGCGATATACTATAAGTGTCGATGCATGCGTTAAGACTGTTGTGCTGTTTTCATTCCCATCGGATGTTTATTTGTTATAATATGGTGCTGGGCTTGCATACAACACCACTCTTTGTTCATGTAAACAAATAAAGGAATATCAAGAAGTATACAAAAAAGTATCGAAAGAGAGAGAGAGAGAGAGATAAAAAGAAGATAATTTTTCGAAGCAATTGCCATTCAACGCATATAATTTATTCAAAATTGTACAGTAAATGTCAACTGTCACCGCTCTATTGTTATTTAGAATAATTTCATTGAAAATAGAATGAATAATTGTAATTTTGTGGATTCTGTTGGGTCTTTTATTACAGAAATTAATCGTAAAAATTAATCGTTTTGTCGTGATTGAAAATCATTCGCGATTTTCTTCGGTTTTTCGACTAATTTCTAGTGTTTTTTTTTTACTCATGTTCGATTATTTTTCGACTTTGTTCATCTTTTTCTGTTTCTTTTGTCCTTTGTTTCCTCTTCTTCTTCCTTCTTTGTTGACTTATTTCTTTTTATCTGCTCTTTCTTGCCACTTTTTCGCCCCTTTTTAGCACTACATGAAATGTAGAGCTACTAATCTGCTTTTTTTTCTAAATACTTTTTGAGTGATGAAACAAGTTATGGTGAATTTGACAATATTTTCTCTTTATGCTCATATTTTTTATTTAATTTAAACTAAAGGCAGTATATTTCAAAAAAAAAACAAAACCAAGATCTTGTAATTCATTTGGCAAATAAATATATTACTTCAAAGTTACTTTGATGAAATACATTTCATGTAGTGCGCCAAAAAATAGTTTGTTGTGAAACAACAAAATAGATTAAATAACTAAAAACTCAAGAACGCAGAGCGGAGCGAAGCAAAGCTCTGCGGTCTTGTTTGCCTCTGATATGCTCTCGTGCAGTTCACACGGTTCTTCTTTTCCGTGGTTCAGTCTTATTTCCTCTTTTTGACTCTCTTTAATTCTTTTTCTTGGTTCTTTGCTCACTCGCTTCATTCTTTCGACCCTTGTTGATCTGCATGAATCAGATGAACCGGTTATTTCGCAGAAATCCATTTAAAAATAAAGCCATGATGCAAATTTGCATTTCGCTACTGGCGCCTTGCCACATATTTTCGAAATATTGTGAAATTTTAACTCTGATCAACTGTTTTACTATTGTAAAATGTTAACTCTGTTGTTGACTCGACAATTATTCATTGAATAAACAGAGTCTTCACTGCGAAGACTCGTCAATAAATTGCTTATCATTACTCAGCAATTTAATGGAACTTCGGTGGAGAGAGATATGAAATAGCTATAATGAGTATAGCACAACTTTGCTTAAGTGCTGTCCAATTTTAATGCGATTTCCACGAAATATCATCGTCGGTTGATAAATGGGACATAACAAAATAGATGATAATTTCGTTGTGGGATTCTCGATTGTTCTCAGTCCTCACTTATGTCATCGCCAGTGGTACGGTTTATTCAAATCGAGGATACTCAATCGTCAGTATAAAGTGTCCCGAAGAGTCATTGAAGCGACAATAAATGACATTTTTCATTAGTAAAAGTGTGTCAATCAAAATGGCAACAAGTTTCCTAGAGAAAGACGAATAGCATGGAGAAAAAAAACTGTTGATATTGTACGGAAGCGCATATGATGGCAATGGAATCGACCTAAAAATAGACCAACAAGAGAAGAACTGCAATCGTAACCTATATTTACTATTTGGAGAAACGGCAAGTGAAAGTGGTGTATTGTCAACAAACGGTATATTGTACTATCCGTACACGCGTGAATGTAAATAGAAAGCCGCAGAATTGTGTTTTCCGTTATACGATAAGGTCACCTCATTCAGTTGGTTTGCCATCAAACCGCATGCAATACAAAGCCACTGTGGTGAGATAGAGGGAGTGATAGAGAAGGAGAGAGTGAGATAGAGAAAGAGAGCAAAAGTTAGAATGAGAGAAGGTGAGAGTAAGAGCTTTTGTGGTGACACTACTCGAGTGAGTATGAGAGATCGAGAAAGAGGGAAACAGAGAACGAGAGTGAGTGTAAGAGAAAGCGAATGAGTGACTGAGTGAGAGATTCACAATGCATAGTTTCCGGCAGATATGTGCCAGTTTTTAATGTGATTATTGTAAAAGGGAGAAAATTCGCCCCAGTTCTAAATTTAAACCACTTTTCACACATACATACACTGTTCCAAATTGCCACACACATTATATTGCAATTGATTTTAATTCAACTTGAACAATATACCATTAAATTGCATATACACTGAACGATAAAATCGATTTGAATATAAATTGTGGCTTCGATTCAAACAACTTGTTTGGAACTAGGTAAATTTTGTTCAAAGAGAGGAAAAAACGAACGATTGTTTACATAATGGATGAAGTCATTTCGATTTCGTAGAAGAAATAATTCGACAAGCAGCTGTCGTTTTTTAAAAAAAAATCTACTCATGATTAGAGTGGTTCGCTGTAAATTGAATACTTTATTTGAGACGTTGAACCGACTGTCGCTTAAATATTGAAACAAAATTGATAATAACAAACCAAGTGCTCAAGCGCTTGAACACTCAGCTATTTTAGTGTTTATTTATTGAAACGATTGTTATAACGAAATGTACACATTTTTTCATATTGACATAGCTATTGGCGATTTCTCCAGAAAGTCGTAATTCTGTGAAAAAGAACCATTTCGATAAGACGCTAAAGCGATAGACATTTTTTCAAGTAGAAAATGTGATAGTTGAACAAAAAATGTAAAGTTTCGTCGAAATCAATGTGACCGAAAATAAGCATAAAAGCAATATGGTGATAGTATGCCTTGGTGTAGCAGAGCATATACCGCTTGTGGACGATCACTTTATCTGATTTTGTGACGCACACTTGCTTGCGTACGTTCTATATATTGCGGCAATGCATATTATATGGCCAAAAGCCCACAAGTGGCACATACTCTGCTATGCCAGGTATATCATCACGATACTGCTTTCACGATTTTTGGACACATTCGTCGAAAAACATGTGATTTCGTCACAAAAGTACTGTAACGCTTGAAAATTTCTAATGAATTTGAATAATTTTATCAATTCTAAATTATTTTTTTATCGATTTTATCAATTCTTTGAAGTGTAATTCATTTTCTTCTTATTTTTTTTTTCAACAGGACGACATTTATAGATATTTTCCGGCGAATAATGAGGACCTCATACTGTACGCACCGAACACGTCATGGACATTTCGATTGATGGAAAATGCACGATATCGATTGAATATCGTGGAAGAGAGTGAGTGATTTTGTAAATGACATTTGCCCCCCAACCCACCCACATTCAATTGATTTTATTCATCTATCACTTGCACTACCTTGAATGTCGCCACAGTTCCCATTTGCTTATGACATGGTTTTCTAGGAACATTTTTTTTTTCTTTCACTAATTGAATTGTGTTCGTCCATTCCAACACGTACGTTACAATCCATATATATATGTTTGCAATATGTCGCGTGCATTACAATGATTGCACGGCTATAATTAGATTAATCATGTGAATAATTTTTGGTTTCAATAATAATGTGAACTAAAATCGTATGTAAATGAATGATATCAACATGAAATCACCACAAAATGGTCTAAATATACGGAATTGCGGCGTCATTTCCAATCAAACGATTTCATTTTTTTCTGTTACAGACAGGTTGTTGTGAATTGCGTTGGTGGAATATTGCAAATAATGTCATTTTTACAGCTGAAACAAATTGATTTAGTACAAATAAACTAATCACCAAATTATCGACAGGAATCCATGCATTTGACAATGAAGAAGAACTACAACAATTCTTTCAACGGCACAAGAACAACCGCAATTTTGCTGTCATTTTTACACAAGATGGAAGCAACGGACTACTTAACTATACCATTCGAATGAGAAATAACAACTTTCGAACCGAACAAATTTTTCTGAATAACATTTATGAAATTGCTACGAGAGGTAAGACCGAACTTATGACAAAACGGCTTTTTTTCTTGAGAATGTAATTTTTTCGGAAGGAAATTCGTCTTTCTCAGAAGGAAAATATTTTTTTTTTTCAAGAAACGAGCCCATATTTCGTGGGTAAAATCATTTTTTGAGACAATTTTTATTTTTTCGAAGCGAAAAATATTTTCCCTGGATAAAAGAATTTTCCCTCGAGACAAAATATGTTTATTCTGCTTCAAGAAAAAGGTGACAATTTTAATTAACCGAAATTTTTTCCTGGCCTCAGATATTGACGAGTACATCGACAGTGGTTTTTTGGCGCTGCAGCGGAGCATTGACAAGGCATACATTGAACTATCTGGCGAACAGAACCCTAATGAGTTCAAGGTAAATTCATTCAATCCTCTTATTAATTCCATTCTCCTGAACCCTCCTTTTACAGTTATAGCTTTTCTATAGCTCAATTAATTGGGCTAATTAGCTCAGTTATTGGTCAACCGATATATTTTCCCTTTAAACTCTCTTCTGAAACGACATTTAAACCTAAATCTTCTCTAATTTTCTAGTTGGAGTTCAAAAAGTTCCCACTAAACGCTCGCGAACGCAAACAATTTATTGGAATCAAGCAAACGGGTATCTTCGTAGTGATCATCTACAGTTTTACTGCATTGCTGAATATGATTCTCGTTCCAATGGTCGAAGAGAAGGGCTGTGGTGTGAAAGAATTCCTTCGAATCGCTTCAACACAGAGCTACCTGAACAACATGACATTTTTCTTCACAAATCTACTGATCGGTTGCATTATCTTCGGTGCAACGTTGATAGTGGCGGCTTGTTATCAACTACTCGGTCACGTTGTCGGTATTTGGCTGGTTATCTTGCTCTTTTTGTACTTAACATCCGCTATTGCGTTTACATTTTTGCTAAGCGTTGCTTTTGATTCGGGTAAGATACTGATTACGATCCATATCATTCGATCTACGTCGGTATAGAGACTAGATTTTGTTGTTGGTGTCTATACGGCTATATAGACATCAAGACTAGTATGGATTCTATACTATAGACATAAATGTTCATGTAGGAATAATACAACGACTGCTTATCAAACGATAAGCTGTATGACAATGCATGACCAAAAAATTGCTATCATTGTACTATTTCCGTTGGATAAAGACAAACAAAAAAGGTATAAACAAGTCATTTTTTCATCAACAGTTTATTATGCAAAAATCGGCGGATTCCTATGCTATATCGCACCATTTTTAATAGTTTTGTTCAACGATAAAATGCTGGATCTGATTCTACCGGTATTCAACTCGGCAGTTTTGCTCAAGGGATTGAATTTAATCGATATTTACGGAATGAAGGGTACGTTCAAGCTGTTTATGTTTCACATTCTATTTATGTGATCGGAAATGTAGCTGGAAAATTTTGGATTTGTGGAGATTTTTTTCAAAATATTTCAAATTTTTCACATTGATTTAGAATTTTTCAATATTCTGATGTTATTTTGATAGTCGTATCGAAGTTTGGGATTTTCATTCCGATTAAAAAAAATTTTGAAAATGATCGAAAATTGAAAAATTCAAATCAAAAAGGAAAAAATTGAAAAAAAATTATTTGCACTTTAAAAAGTCGCAAATAATGAATAAAATCGATTAAACCAGTAGAATAATCTTTTATCTCTTCAATCCGCAGGTTTGGTCTTCTCCTTCGAATACCTGTTAAATCGATCGTATGGATTCTCAATGCTTGAGCTGTATGGATTCCTTTTGGCGCATTCTTTTAGCTACACTATGCTTTACTTCTACTTGTCGCATGTGTTCCCTGGCCGATGTGGAACACCCAAGCCGTTTTACTTTCCATTGATGCCGTCGTACTACTGCAGTAGTTCAAAAGTGAATGCATCAGCGAGCGACAACACAGACACGGTCATTAATATAGACAGTCAGGCTGAGGTAGCTGTGAAAATTCGTGGCTTAACCAAAGTGTTCAAGAAATTCCGCGCTCGGAAAAATGTCGCCGTGAATAATTTGTCATTGGATATTTTGAAAAACCAAATTACCGTCTTGCTTGGCCATAACGGAGCTGGTAAGACAACAACAATGTCTATGATAAGTGGTATCATTCCAAAATCCGGCGGCACGATTAGCATCGATGGAGAGGAAAATGTCGACATTTATCGTCACAAAATCGGATATTGTCCACAGCATAACGTCTATATGAGCTACTTCACTTGTTTGGACCATTTGTGGTTCTTTGGACGGGTAAGACAGGAGTATTTTTGGAGTTTTTTTTTTCAATTCTCATTTTCTTATCGCTGTTGAACTGTTATTTGAGAATTTTTTTTAAACCAATTTTTCAATTTTTCATTTCAGCTCCGTGGATTAACACCAAAGCAAGTGCAGTACGATGCAAATCATTTGTTGAAAAAACTCAATCTAATGGCCAAGGCAAACGAATACGGTCACAATCTTTCTGGTGGCATGAAACGACGACTTTGTCTAGGCATCGCATTGATTGGCAATACGAAGTGAGTTATGAAAATTCCATTTTTTCCGTTTTATTTTTTGCAAGTCAAAAAATCCAAACTTATGAAAACTCTTTAAAAAAATCTTCCCAGAATTGCAATTTTGGATGAGCCATCATCTGGATTAGACCCTGAATCGCGTCGAGAATTGTGGAACATTTTGTTGGATATGCGAAAAGATCACACGATTTTCATAACAACTCACTACATGGAAGAAGCTGAAGCGTTGGCTGATAAGATAGCTATCATATCACATGGTCAACTACTTTGCTACGGTCCATCGATTCAACTGAAACGAAGATTCGAAACGGGTTACATTCTCAAGTTGCTCACAAATGAACAAACGTTCAAACAAGTGGACACAGTGAATTTGATCCAGCAATTCGTTCCGGATTTCGGTTTAAAATCGTTCGTTAAACCAACGTTAATTATCTCGTTACCGTACAAATTCCAACAAACATTCCCCGAGCTACTTGGTCAATTGGAAAAGAGACAAGATGAGCTTGGCATTTCGTCGATTAGTATCACCAATTCGTCGCTGGAAGATGTGTTCTTGAAGAGTGACTTCAATTTTACAAATCGGGCAAAGGAAGTCCAAGATGAAATTGATGCTCCATACAATCGCTTGCGCGAAGAACCCTTGCGGATCAGTGGATTTGAACAATTCCTAGCAATCTGGTACAAAAAGGGCATTTTCATGCGAGCACAATGGCTTTATTGGCTCATGTTGGTGAGTTTAACATGAAAGAATTTTTTTTTTGGAGATTTTAATATTTTTTCAACGATTGAAAGGTTGAAAAAAGTTTCAATTTTTTATTGATTTGATAAAATATCTTGAGAAAACAAAACTTTGAAAATTTTCTATTAAAATTGTTGAATTAACTTTTAAAATTGCCTGAAAAATTTAATCGGGCTTTAAAAAAATTTCAAATTTTTTTCTAACGCTAAGACGCTAATTTTTCTATACAGGCTTCCTTCCCAATCGCAGCCATAGTAATCAGCTTCTTATCGATCAACTATAAGCTATTCAACAAGGGCGACACAGTATCCGAACTCATTGATTTGCACATTGACCGCATCACACCGAGCGACGCTGAAATTCTCATTTGGCTCGATGAATCGCTACAAGATCGCAACTATTTCCAACAATCACTGCACAAGGTGATCGAAAGTGAAAACCTCAGAACGAAATACCTATCTTATCCGAGGAATTTAATTGAAAATGGTGAATGATACAGTTTTTCATCTAAAAAAAATTCAATTTTCTGAATTAGAAACTTTTTCATTGGGTTCAATGAAAAATTTAAAAATTATTTTCAAAACTTGGTCTAATTTTGTAGAAGAAAGGTTCATATATTTGTTCTTTTACTCCCACAGAATTGTTGTATCTGGAGCTTGAGAACACAACGCATTACCATGAGTATTTCCCAGCCGCTTTGGTCATTTACCGCGATGAGGAAACGAAGGGCATCAGTATGAACGTTCTATTCTCGGGCAATTCTCTGCATAGTTTAGCGGCGACGGTTAATTTGATCAGCAATTTTGAACTCCAACTTTTGACCAACGGGAATAATCGCATCAAAACAACAAATGCACCAATGCATCGGTGAGTGTGGTTAATTGAATTGATTGAACAGTGGAAAATTTGTTCATTAACGAAATTTTCGAATCTTCATCTTTTTTTCATCCACAGAAACCAAACAAAAATCAGTAAATCTGACTTGGATGTGTACGCGATGTTCATGCCAATGGCAATGTTCTTCTACATTTTGTTCTACGTTTCGATGCCATTCAACGAAGAACGGACTGAATTCAAGAAGATGCAACCTATTTCACCGTTTATTTACTGGACATCGGTATTCTTGTTTGATGCCATGATTCACTCTCTGTATTCGTACTTTATGTACACCATTCACATTTGGAGTGACGCTCATCACATATTCGAAACAAAGGAATATGGTGAGTTGATTGGTTGGAAGAAAACACTAAATTTGTACTAAAAGTTACAATTCCAGAAGTATTCTATGGGTTACTTTGAACATCTTCTTCATTCTTCAATTTTTGACAATTGACATTTTCTACAATTTTTCCTAAATCTGAAACTAATCCATTCTAAATTTCAACAGTTATGTTCCTGTCAATTTACATGCTGTATGGCCTGACCTACCTTCCGATCATCTATATGGTCAGCCAGATGTTCCGTACCATGTCGTCTTTGTATTCGTTCTTAACTTACATGTTTGTTATTTTCTGTAAGTATAATGATGAGTTTTCCTTATAAGGAAGAATATAAATATTTTAGACAATTCACTTGTTCCGACGGTCGGAATCCGACCAGAACAAATGTGCAATTTGAATTTTTCTAGAGATAATTCTTCAATTATTTTCTAATGTTTTTATTTTTAACTAAATCTGAATTTCCATCTTACAGATATAATTGCTTCGTTCATTTCATCGTCGGAGGACAATATTAAAACCTACAATATGCTGATCAACGTTCTGTTGATCATTCCAGACTACGCTTTATCACACGCGATCAACTCACTACTCATCACCTATGTTAAGCAACACGAAGCACAAATGAACTTCAATTTCGGTGAGTCCAATTGAGTTTTTTGCTCTTTTTTTGAAGTAAAAATTGAATGAAAGTCAATTTCGTAGACAAAATTATTTTTCAAAAAATCAAACTAGTTTAAATTCAAATTAGATTGTATTCGAAAATAGTAAAATTTTCAATTAAAAAAAAGTTATGATTTAATCATTCAATAAAATATTCATTTCTTCTTCAGATCATCAATATTCACCAACGGCTGAAATAATCCCAGAAACTTTATCCTACACTGGCACATCTGGACCACTTGATTTGTCAAGATACTTCATTTACGCAGCTGCTGTTATCGCTGTTACTTATGTGAGGATCATTTGGAATTATGAATATTTTTTTATTCACATTTGGGTTGCTATTAAGTAACAAAAATAATTTTGTTCTCATTTGGGACTGCTCTTCGATAAAAAATAGCAAATTGATTAATTTGATTCAATTTTTCTTGCCTTTTCCAGTTGATACTGATCAACATTGTGGAGAGTATTTATCGGCGCGAAAAATTGCGGTGTTTCTTTACCTTTAGATGGGGACGAAAGAAGCGATCAAAAGACAATCAATCCAAAACGGGTGATATTCAACTGAACTGCTGCTCGGCGAACAGTTCTTCAGAGGTCGAAGAAGAGAAATCACTGACCAGAACATTGGTTCGCGAACATAAACTCAAAGATTATGCCGTGATTGTGGCCAATTTGTACAAGGCCTATGACAGCTCGGACGTTGTACGAGGCATTGATTTTGCTGTTAAACAAGGTTTGTTTTTGAGCAATTTTTTCTTTCCCAATTTTATTTGTCAATTGATGTAACATTATGTTTTTCATATTTGTCTATTATGTTTATTATAATGTAATTACATTTAAATTATACCGCCAAGTTCTGGCTGAATTTACAGGGAAAAAATGGAGCACAAAAATAAACAATTTTATTGTTTGAAAAAGTTTGATTAGGATATTAGGAATAGATGAATAGAAGAGATTGTGTATATAAAAATACTATAACCAAACAAGGAAATGCTCCAGATAAGACGTCACCAATGGGAATACAATAGCATTATTATACATTTCAGAAAAGACACTTCAAAGCAAGTCCGTACGGGTATATTAGAATGTACAGTGTACCGTTCGCCTTAAACAGAGATGTACAAACATGTAATAGAAAAAATCATAGGATAAAAAAATTGATGGCGTCCATAATGCCATGGCGCTCAAAAAATTGTCGAACTCAAAGCAAGTAGGATTAAAGCTATTACGGGATATTATAGGCAAATATAGCTTATAGTTAAATTGGTTGGTGCAACATAGTCTATTTCCATTTAACTAAGACTAGTTCATCATCAATCTTACATCAACAGTACTGTATTTCTAACTGATGCTTGTCTAGGATGCAATTTATTCGAGTCCAGATCACGATTCAGCAATGTTTTTAAAATTGTTTATTGGTTTTTATTAATTTTGAGGTATTTTCATTGGGTATGGCGAAAATAATTTATTTTATTAAGACTTCCAAAAATTTTTTTTTGATTTATTTTGACTTTTGAATTGACACATTGATTTCAAATTCAAATTGTATGATTTTTTTTCGAAATTTAACATAATTTCTCATTCCAGGTGAATGTTTTGGCCTGCTTGGCATTAATGGAGCTGGTAAAACGACAACATTTAAAATGTTGACCCACGACACGACTGTAACTCACGGTCAAATTTACATCAACGGTATGAGTTGCTTCGATCAATCGACTCTGGTAAGTATTAATTTAATGCAGATTTTGGGCAAATCGTTCAAAAATCGAATCCAAACTGAATTTCGGGCATTTTTCATTCAATGAAAATTGCTTCAAATATTTTGATTCAAACTACACATTTTGTGTTGCAAAATATGAATAATTTTTTCAGCCAAATGAATGAAAAAAAGAATGAAAGCAAAAAATTTATGAGAAAAAAACAGAAGATTAACGCACAATTTTATTTTCAGTACAAAACATTATTTGGCTACTGTCCACAAGTGGATGCATTGAATTCGTACATGACAGCTTATGAGATCCTGAAGTACATGGCTTGGATTCGAGGTACGCCACGGCATCGCATCCATCGCGAGGTGGAGAAATGGCTGAAGAGAATGGACTTGGCGCGATATAAGCATGTTCAGATTAAGTTCTATTCCGGTGGAACTAAACGAAAATTGAACACTGCCATCGCTATGGTAAGCATCATTCACGTCAAAAATTTATTAATTCAATCAAAAACATCAATTTCTATTTTTTTTTCTTTAGCGGAAGAGGTTTTTTTTTATTTTTGTAATTTTTCGGAAGGAAAAAAAATCTGACTTTTTAAAAAAATCATCTCTTCAATCTATTTTCAGATCGCTGTGCCGCAGTTAATTTTATTGGATGAGCCAACGACTGGCGTTGATCCAGTCAGTAGGCGATTTATGTGGAATTGTATTCAGGACTGCCAGAAGAATAATAAAAACATCGTGCTAACATCGCATAGGTAAGTGAACGAGGACATTGAACATTAAACACTGTTCACTGTTCACTGAGCAATTTTATGCTGTTTGGCTAGTTCATTCCAAATAACCCAAATCAATTATTCAATTCTTTCCGAAACAGTATGGATGAATGTGAGTACCTGTGCAACCGTTTAGCGATAATGGTCGATGGAACGATTCGTTGCATTGGTCCAATTCAAAACTTGAAAAATTCCTTTGGATTGGGTTTCGTCATTCATATCGTATACAATGAACGGGCATCGATCGACAATAGTGAGAACATCATCAAAGTGAAAGAATCGATGGGTCAGATGTTCAACCAGTGTAAATTACAGGAAGAATATGCGGTAAATATGCTTGAAAAACAAATCTAAAATAGATACAAAAACTAGCTAAATTTTTTTTTTACTAATCGCATCCTTTCATCCACCGACCAGGGTCGCTTGACATTTATCGTCAAAGAGGATTCATTACATTGGTCAGAGGTGTTCATCAAAATTCAAAGGTTGCAAACCCAGTACGGGCATTTCATAACCGATATAACAGTGAATGAGACATCACTCGAGGACATTTTCTTGCAGTTTGCAAACACTAGCACCAACGATCCGGCATCAAATCAAAATAACTGTGCTCTCGAAGCGCTCTCAATCTAAGTACCATCACAGACAATGCAATGTGGTTTCAATGATCCCAAATTACTTAACCGCCTGTGTTCAATACGTCATTTTTGATCTTAGCATTGAAAGTATTTGTACTGAGTAAGCACAGTTTTTATTTTGTATGCGACAGAGGTGTGCAAAATGTCCCAATAACCCGTTTTGTCGATATATATTTCTTTTCGTGTGATCCAAAAATGTTGTTTAGGAGAAAAAAAAAAACAAGAGAAAGTAGTGAAAATTTTGATGACATAATCTGATTTGATTGAGAGAAAAAAAAATGCCGAACTGAAACGAACCTGAACCATTCAATATCATCATTTGCATATATTTTGTGCATTAGACCGTAGTAAAGAAAAAACATGGATTCGAAAGAGAGTTTATATTTAGATGCTGCCCAAGCGTGTGTATTGTGATTGTGATTGGCAGCTAACTAAAATGATAGTTAAGTTAATATAGAGTAACACGATATCAATGTAATTATGTTAAAACCACTTTATTTTTTAGACAAACACATTTACTAGTCTCAAATTCCATTCGAGTTAACATTTTTCTTTGTTTAAGTTGATTTTAAACACATATTCACATTTATAGGTTTAATTCAATTCTATGTTTTGTGCCCGTTTACGGGCGCTTGTATAACAATTAATGTACAGTAATTTTTTTTTAACCTGGCATTACAACAGTGAAATATTCGAGATTACTAGCTTCGATTCGAAGGCAGCTAAAAATGTCTGAAGAAACTCTGTGAGTTTACAGGCCAACGAGAGAATAGGAAGGAATTTTGAACGAATATTTTGGGCGAAAATGAATGAATTTTTGAATTGAAAGAATAATTCATTCCGAAGTTATTCGTTCGAAATGACTACGGCCTCAGGCTGTAGTCTACATACTCGGGATATAGTCTATTGCTCAGAGGTCGCAAACGAGGATTCTAAGATCAAAAGTTTTTCTCCTAGAATTTGACGAATCTTTGGATCTACACGTTTGAGATTACAAAAAATTCTTCAAACATGACTTCTGGTTTTTGTTTAAACAAAAAAAAATCCAGAGCCCCGTGTTTGATTCCCGAGAAGAAGAAAATTTCGTTCATTTTGGTCTCCAAATTTTCATCAAATTTTGGGCGAAAAATATTTTGTTTGTAAAATTCCCGTTTGCGACCTCTGCTACAGCCTGATAAGGTGATAAGGCCAGAGCCAATCAACATCAGGAACATTTCTCCCTCCAAAGAGTGAGCTATTACAAATTGATTGATTCAATTGCTGTTTTTAAAAGCCTTTCACTGAAAGGTAATCGTTCTTTGGAAGGATCAAAATCAAATCGCACACAAATAATCGAAAATTTTCGGTTCGAAATCCAATCGCAGTCAATATATTCAGCGTAAAAAAGTTTTGAACAAACGTAACGCGTAATATACAGCGCAAAGAATGACTATTGATTGCACACAACTAAAAACTATCTGCGCCTGTGTGCAGAAATGTTCCAAATGACGCATAAAACCAATAATAACATGAAGTTTTAATCTCTGAATACTGGCAAATGTCAAATACGTACACTAACACACATACATTTAATATTCATTTTCAGTTATATTTACTTCATTTAATTAGCATATAATTTATTTAAGGACCTTCCCTAACAAAGAAGTGTCAATCAATTGTATACCCTTTTGTTGTCGCTAGAAATTGTCCGCAGCGAGCCCATTTCATGAAAACCATGCATTCAACAACAACAACAAAACACGTCCATTTCATTTGGAGAATTTAGCTTTGTTCATTGACACCAAACACCTCTGTACCTCTGCTCTGTAGTGTAGTTTTAATGTAAAAGTCATATGTGACTGGGTCTTCTGGTGTCAACAAAGTGAGCGAACATACATACAAAATCAATATTTTTTATATGAACTTATGATCTATGAGAAGCCTTCATGTAGCAAACATAAATAAATCTCGATGTAGGTAGCAAGTGGACTTCGGGAGATCATGTCACCATTGACTTGTGCTCGATTTGTAATTTTGTTATTTGTGTAACACACAACAATTCACATTAAATCAAAAGAAAGTAGAACCACAACAAAGAACAGTACTTACAAATTCATCCGAATCTCAGCAATCAACAATATTCTACGTGATCAAACACCACACAATATAGCTAAATGTTTATTCATTGACTGAGGCAAACAAAACAGAGAAAGAAATATGTGCGCTAAATGCTCAGAAACAATAAAAACAGATGCAATACGAGTAATAAAATGATTGAATGTACGATTTATTTCGATAGAAAAATGAAACTTTGTTTCAACACCGTTTTGAACTTTATCCATGCAAAAAGCAATTGTAATTCATATATTAAACAATTTAAATTGATAGAGAAAAAAACAAGTTTGAATCTATTTAAATGGAGTAGAGAATTTTTTTGTGTACATTTATGACAATGGGCTTGACCAAAACAAAAACAATATAATCGTGTATTTTTTCGACATGTATTTAATGAAAATAAAATAAATGGATTTTTTTTTCGAAAAATCATAACTGCGTGAGTGGAACGACTTATTTTCTACGCATTTTCTCCTATTTTTTTGTGCGAAATTTTTCTTTGCATTTTTTTCTGTAGGATTTTTCAATTGTTTAGTTCATCAAATGATATCAGTTGAATGATGATTTGAAAATTGAGTTTAAAGTGAATTAACTGGATTTGATTTCAATTAAAAAGGTTTCACATGCTTACTAAATGTTTTTTGGTGCCATGAAATTTCCATTTAAATGGCAAATTCGAATTGATTCAATTCAATTCAAAACAAGGAGATTAAATTCAATTTTTGATTTGATTCAATTCAATATAATTGAATCAATTTTTTGTGAGCGTCATTACCCGCTTAAACTTGAAATTGAGCTCATAACAGCGTATTTCCGTATAATGTTCCAGCATAGCTCCAGCTTTACAGATCTCTGATCCGGTCACATTTTTCCCTTCTTTTTGGCTGTACTGGTGACAGTTCGAAAAGATCAGCTGAACATCTTTCATAAAATCATCATTCGTTTGGTATTGTCCTCTGTTTAATTTGTTTTCGATTGTGCTAAAATCCATTGGATATTTGATGATTTCCTAGTAGTCAGGTACTTTGGCTTTGCTTAGTGGTCGAACGAAAGCCAATGAGTGTCTATTTTTGGAGATATCGTCAAGCAGTCTTTTGGCTGTAGCAACATTAATGCGATCAACAGTTGTTTTCGACTTTTTGGTCATTAATTTCATGACGATCGATTCCCAGTCATTATCATCCAACATACCTGGGTGAAAAATTACGAAAGAAAAGTCGAAATGGATTAATAATGAAACACAATGAGAAAACGATAGAAATTAAATCTGAGAGAACAAAGAAAATAATAAGAGAAAATGTTTAGTGACAAAGTTATACAAAGGCCATTGAACATACGCTTATGTTTGTTGATGTATTGAGAAAACTGTTCCCTGCTCAGCTTATCAAACGGAATTCGATCAAATGAGTCCTTCAGCTTTGATTTCATATTGGCTGGAGTGGGATGTTTTTTGCTTCGCTGACACTCCGCTCCGGCCCAAGCCATGCAAGCATTTACAATGGCCGCTGCTCTACACAATGGTAACACAAGCTGCAGAATTTTGTCGAATACTGCGTGTTCGCAACCCAAGAGATCGGCCGATTTCAGGACTTCGGCTCCATTCTGTGAAATCTCTTTTTCACACACTTTCGACAATTTTTCCATTTTCAGGGAACGGGCTGCTGCGTATGTTGAGCACACATTTGAGACCTTCAACGCTTTCTGCATTAAATCGGCGCATATCTTCAAACCGTCGACCTCATATTTCTTACACAGTTTGGCCACTTCGACAACGTTCTCGGATTTTACTTCAAATTCATCAAAATAGAAGAATTTTAAGAATTCGCGGAATGCTTTGGCCGATACATTATGGATTTTTATGGGCTGTTCTGCGGGTGATGAACCATAAAATAGTTCTTCGAATACAGTACTATTGGCTGATAAGAGATTTTTATGTGATACAATTTTCTTTGTTCCAACTTGAAACTTGACATCAGATGTCTTCGGATCCAGATCCAACTTTCTCCCTTTTTCTTTCGCCAATTTTCTGTTCCTAACGTGCAGATTTTTACCTTCCATGTTCGGTTTGCTGTTGTAATTGGGTTTGATATTCAGACAGATGAATTTAGTTTAAGGTTATGAAGCCTACTACAAAATGAGTTCCAGTAAAAATATTCACTTTTGATGTTTTTATTCAATTGATGGGTCAAAATCGATATTCAATGTATTCAATCAAAATCACCTATGTGACACAAACTTGATCGTTGCTGAAAGCTTCAAAAATTGCAAAATCCTTCACAATTACCAACTAATTAAAACACGTGGCTTGCAGTCAATGTCGCTTCTGGATGCTTCATTGAACATTTTGACACATTTCATGTCCTGGTCTAATTTAGTCAAAATTGTCATTGGACGCATTCAGCTGGTCTATGCTCAAGTCAAGAATATTCTTCAAATTGTATTTCGTTGTACATTCATTGAATCTGACTGATCAATCGAATTCTCTTGATGCTGGATACATTTGCGTATGTACAAAATAAATGCAAACAAATATTTTCGAGAAATAAAAATGCAATCAACAATTTTATGTTTGAATGAAAAGTTTCTCATTTATTTTCACCATAGAAAAGAATAGAAAATGACATTTATTCAAGTAGTTCGCAAATAGTTCCGAATCACTGACTCAATGGACTATTGTGGTTTTTTGGTCGATTCATTTTGATGTTTTCGTCAAAAGACTTTGGATTTTGGATTGAATGAAAAGGATCATCACGGTCCAATTCGTTGAAACATCAAATGGGTCACCATGTTTGGTCCATCATCGAAACGGATTTCAGCGCCATTATTAATTTTGGAGTTGTTTCTTAATTTCCATACCCAGACTCGGTGTTCGCCGTCAATGTGACACTTGATTGAGTATTTTACGTTCGGATCGATAACAACTGGAAATGGAAGCAAAACACGCTCTACAACGCCACTTTTGATCAGCACTGTTCCCAAATCCAGCGATTTTTCACTTTGTTCGTTGTGTAGAGTGATCGTGGTCTTTAGATGATCTGCTGGCTCTTCAATGCGTTTGACTGTGACCTCAATTTGTTTTAGCTGAAGTTTTGTGTTTGAAGTAAACGAATTTGTGTTGGTGATGGGCGTTGACACAGCGATTGATCTACTCTCTCGTAGATCTTTGGTACGCCAAAGACGACTGAAGAACAACCAACCTGAAGCCGACGTTGTCACCATCTTTGGCTCGTGTTTCTTCAAATTGGTCTCCAATCCATCCTCGTATTTCTTCGCTTTCTTCAAAATGATCTCTTCCAATTCATCCTCGACGAAAAAACGCTTGTACGTTTTGGTGTGGCGGGAAAACTCTACCGAATCCAAATCAGCAAATGGAATGCGATTGATCAAATGTTTGAGTTGTGCTTTCAAGTTTAATGGAGTTTCTTCGATATTATCTCGTTCACATTTGGCTTTGGCCCAAGCCATGCACGCGTTAACAATCTCCGATGGGCTGCATTTCGATGTCACCAGCTGTAGTATTTTGTCGAGAAGCTTGTGGTCGCAATCCAAAAAATCGGACGATTTCAGAACTTCTGTTATCTTCTCGAAGATTTCTTCCTCACAGAATTCGACGACTTTTTCCATCCCAAACAATGAGGCTACTGCATAACCAGCACACATATTGTTGATTGTCAGTGACCGCATCATCGGTGCTTCGCATAGCTTCAAACCATCGTTGACCTCGTATTTATTGCACAAATTGGCCACTTGGAAGATGTTGCCGGATGTCAGTC
>NW_022595296.1:218345-255233 GCF_009176505.1 Sitodiplosis mosellana
AATCGGGTTGGGTAGAACGACATGAGTGGTCTTATCTGGGATGAGATTAAGTACCGTTCCGCTCAATTCTTTGCCACGGGTCGATAGTCTTGCCAGAGTGAGTAATGCTTTTGGGAGTGAGGCTTTTGCGACATAGAATTCCGTGAGCAAAAGTCGTGCGTTTGTATCAAAGGTGCTGAAGTTTGGCATTGTGAGCCGAGCATACATATGTGCTTTGTTCTTCAATCGTCTGTCACAGTCCAGTACGTACAACGGTTGAGGGGCTGGAACATTTGCCTTTGCTTTCTTTGACATCACCTCCAAAATGATTTCTTCCAAGTCTTTCTTGAGGAAAAACCCATTGTACGCAGCGATAAATTCAGCGAACTGTCCTTTGGTCAATTCAGCAAACGGTATTCGTTCGAGTGAATCTTTGAGCTGTGTCTTCAAAGATGCTGGACTTATGCGCACATTTTTGTGTTCACATTCGGCTTTGGCCCAAGCCATGCACGCATCGACAATCACTGATGCACTGCACTTCGATGACACCAACTGTAGTATTTTGTCGAGAAGTTTGTGGTCGCATTCCAAGAAATTAGTCGATTTCAAAACTTCGGTTGGCTTCTCTTTGATTTCTCGTTCGCAGAATTCGATGACATTTTTCATTTCAAGCAGTAATGCCACTGAATAACCCGTACACATGTTGTTGATTTTCAATGACTTTTGCATCGGAGCTTCGCAGCGTTTCAACGCATCGGCCATCTCGTATTTCTTGCACAAATTTACCACTTGAAAGATGTGTTCCGACGACAGTCGCACTTTGCTCAAGTAGAAAAATTGCAGAAACTCTTTGAACGCGTCGCGAGATGCATCTTCAATGACAATGTCTCCTTTTTCAGGCAACGAACCGTAGAACATCCTGTGAAATACCGTACTGACGCAAGCTAAGAGAATTTTATGGGCCGCAACGCTGTCGATGCCTTCACCAAACACGAAATTCACATCAGCGGTCGTTGAATCCAGATACAACTTATCGCAATTGCTTCGTGCCAAATCGTTGTCTTCTTCGAACAACTGCTCTTTCACTGTGTCGCTCATCGTTGTGTTGACTGTAATGGAATATTGAGAAAATGGCATCAGAATACCTATTGTTGTTGCAATTTTGAAGCCAACAAAGCGTTTTTTTTCTTCATCTTTTTCTTTTGTCCATGGCGTACTTACTTTTCAACAATTTTTTTAAATCAAATTATGGCATTTTTGCAATTTTTCCGAACAATTGCGAATGTTGTTTGATTTAAATTTGTGAAATAGCTTAGACTTCGATGTGTACAGATACCAAATGAATTGTGTTGTGCAAAGAACTGTCACTTGCTCTACGCTTCAGACTTTGACAGATCTGAACGAAAACGACACACACAGTTCACGCACACATTGACTTGTGCATAGCGATTGATGAAGCAAAACAAAACATTCAACAATCTCATGTTGAGCATTGGGAACGAGACATTAGAAAACATTGTTGAATTTGGAAAAAAATTGAGCAAATTGTTTTTATTAGGTTTTCGCTTAGGTTTGCCTTTTATTCTCACAAAATATGCAACCCACGTTCCGTTTATCATGAGCTCATGGAATTTGATTCATTCTGTAACAGATTGATCAATGGAAACAATTTGATGGAAAAATCAAACTGTTGTTGTTATCATGCATACAATGAAAATCATGCATTTTTTCTATATTTTAGCACTGTTTTTTTCTTAAATGAAGTCAACTGTAATATTTGAAATAGGTCATTCATCTAACTAAGTGCTAAAATGTGGCACTGAGCTCTGATAAAATTATCATCTCTGAATTGAGACTGTGTTGATATGGACGATGGACATTGGACAATGGACATACAAAGTACAAATCCCACATTTTTCCTTTAGATCATTGATAAGTCAACAACATTGTTGTACGAATTATTTTTACACTTCAAGTTTAACTGGTGTTGCGAAGTATTCTGATAAATATCCTAGAGTTGATGTTGTACATCGTTCGATGATCTGAAAAAACGTTGAAAGGAAATGAACTATGAGATGATAAAAACAGGCAACATTGTAGCTTTTAGCATAAAGTGTTGTTATCTTATGCGCGTGGTATCCCAGAATTACTTCCATATTTCTCGGGAGAATATGAAGCATTTGTTATTCATAAACGATACTCAGAGATCAGTTTGAAACATTTTGTTGAAGTGTTTACACAAAACAGAGGCTCATAGAAAATTGAGTAAAATGAGAAACAGAGTGATTTGCATTTTGTTGCTTTTAGTGAGCATACACACTATTATATGTTCAGGAGCAATTTCTGGCTGTAGTCATTCAACTGGTTCATATAGTTATTATCATGAATATTATTCAGTGGAATTAAGTTGCAGTGACAGTTACGACGGCGATTGTACCAGTTACAAGTGGAGAAATGGCTATTATTCTTATGATACATCTTCCTGCCAATGTTACAGATACATTTTTTCAAACGGATTTAATTCAGGAGTGAAAAAATTGAAACCTTGTTTGGAAAACCGTTTTGATGAAACATTGCCGGGTCAATTCCCAAATCTGCAGATATATGATATTTCATCCACTGAAATTGAGATTTTAACGTCTTTCGGTTTGGGATTTAGTTCACTACAGAAATTGGAGGCACGTAATAATAAATTGACGAACATTTCGGGATCAGTTTTTGTGCACATGGCGAATTTGGAAGAAATAGACTTCTCGAACAACAACATAAATGGGCTGTATCAAAATGATTTCAAAGGAGCGACCAAGCTGTTAAAGATCAATTTTCAACATAATAATATTTCCATTTTGGATGAAGGATTATTTGTTTATACTCCCGACTTAACCACATTAGACCTTTCTTACAACAATATCAAAGGTCTTCGTCAAAACCACTTGAAAGGAGCGGCCAAATTGTCATTAATCAATTTTTCACATAACAATATAACCATTATAGAGACGGGGTTCTTTACACATACATGCAATTTAACTGTTATCAACTTCGCCTTTAACGAATTATCCACTTTAAATAAAAACATATTTGCGGAATTGCAAGAATTGACGCATTTGGATTTAAGTCACAACAAATTATCCACTTTGAATAAAAACATATTTGCGGAACTGAACAAATTGACGCGTTTGGACTTAAGTCACAACAAATTATCCACTTTGGATAAAAACATATTTGCGGAACTGCAAGAATTGACGCATTTGGATTTAAGTTATAATTCGATTCAAACGATTGATGGGGACTTGTTTCGAAACAACACAATATTGCAACAGCTGAATTTGGAGAATAACCCAATTCAACGTTTTGATCAGAATATACTCATTCTGTTGACTAAACCGGTTTCGGTGGATATTTCCTGTGATCATGTCAAAGAGTTCGACTCCAGCTACTTCACAGAAAACATACAATTCCAGAACGGATATGTAACCTTGTCAGAAAACAGATTAGATTATAGTAGATACTGTTTCGAGCCGTTGAAGTATTTCAACATTTCGGGAAATAAGCTTGAAAATACTCAAGAAACAATCCAGTTCCTCGGACCACCGATCGAAACGTTGGACGTATCTTCGAACTTTATGGGAAATTTGAGTGCGAAAGTCTTCGAAAAATTCATGAATTTGAAGTATTTGAATCTACAGAATACTAGACTAACTACCATCGATTCCAACACATTCTTTCCGCTTCTATTTGCTACAAGTGGAAGAAAATTGGAAGTTTTAATTCTAAATGACAATCCAATCCAGCGATTGAATTTGAATATTATTTCACCGGTGGTGAACTCGGTTGATGTGCAAGTCGATTTTGTTGAAGAGATCGACACAAGTTGTATTGGAAATTCTGTGAAAATTGATTCGAATGACAAAGATGAAATCGTTTTCACTGTGGCAAATGGCACGTTCAAATTGTGCAGCAAAGTGAGATTCAAACAAATTAGTTACTTCAATATTTCGGGAAATCAACTTCAAAACACTCAGAAACTAATTGATATGCTCGGAGCACCTATTGAAACGTTGGACTTGTCGTTGAACTTCATCGGGCCGATAAAAGCGCAGACGTTTGAAAGATTTAATAATTTGAAGTATCTAAATTTGAGCCAGACGAACTTGTCGAATTTCGGGTTCAGCACATTTTATCATCAACGCAATTTGGAAACTCTAGATTTATCATTCAACCGATTGAAAAAAGTCGATTTCACATTGTTATACCGAAATTTTCAACATTTACACACACTGCGTCTTGAAGGAAACGAACTGAATGAGTTGAACAGTGTAAACCCAGAGATTTTTCAAACCGTCAATGAACTAGGAATTTCAAAAAATCACCTCTCGTGCGAATATTTGGCCAAATTTTTACCTCAATGGCATTTACATAATGCTTTCGTACGTGTGCAATTCATCACATATCCAACGAATAAAACGAATATCGATGGAATTGACTGTTTTCATGAAAACGACGAATCGACTACATTGAGTGCCAAAACTGTAACAACATCTAGATTAACGACAACACCAACATCAGCCTCAACATTGAAAACAACAACCACGGAAAAATCCACAAGAGCCTCTCAAGATATGATTAACGTCAAGCCGAATTTCAAAGATAATTCCACTGTAACTCAACGTACAATCGACAACAATAAATCCACAACTTCCGATGTCACCGATCAAACCGCCAAAACTGAAGAAAAACCAGCCACGCGATTCGAGTGCACATTTCTATCGTCCCCTATAGACTCAGAGATAGTGCAGCTTTCCTGTGATCATATCAAAGAGATTGATACCAGTTGCATGGGAAAAAATATTCAAATCGATTCGGGAAACGATGGCGAGATCGTTTTCCATTCATCGCAAACCAACTTCGAGCTACGTTGCAGCAAAGAGAATTTCCAAAAGCTAAAGTACTTGAATATATCTGGCAATCAACTTCAAAACACTTCGCAATTGATCGCATTGCTTGGGCCATCCGTTGAAACACTGGATGTATCGTCGAATTTTATTGGGGAGCCCAGTACACAGACATTCAAGAGATTCACCAATTTAAAATATCTTAACTTGAGTAACACGAATCTTTCCACCTTTGCATACGGTACATTCTTCAATCAACAGAAACTTGAAGTGCTTGATTTGGCATTCAATCGCTTGGGACAAATCAATTTTATCAAGTTTTTGAGGAATTTCAGGAAGCTAAATACACTCAACATAGAGGGAAATGATTTGACGGAGATTAACAGCATCACTAAATCAACCTTCCCCGTACTTTCTTCACTGGCTATATCGAAAAATCGTTTTTCCTGCAATTATTTGGCAACATTCTTACTTAAGTGGGATAATTTACAACTAATTAAGAACCCTTCGGACGAAACACACATCGATGGAGTTGATTGCCATGAAGAAGTTCAAAGTATCACCAAAACCGTTGGAGTGAAATCAGGCCATGAGGTACAAACAACTACAACAACTGAATTTGATTCAAGCACACAAAATTCCGTGATTGAGAAGAAAAACTTTAAAGGAAGCAACGACATCTATAAACCCGTAGACACCGAATCAAGTTCCTTATCAGCAGATGTACGAGTATTGAAATACCTTTTTGTGGCAATGTTGGTCATGTTATTCGTAATGTGTTCTGGATATTTGGTAGTGAAAATGAAGCTCATTCAGAGAATAAAATACAACCTAGCACGCGATTCATTCGAAACCACAATGAATCAGCAATATTCTCCAGATAGCACTCACACAAGCGTAATTGAACTGTCTCAACGTGATCGTGTGCACGAATAGAGTGGACAATGGACATTCCCAATTTTCAATGTTGTATTTTGATAAATTTCATATAAAGACTTATTTGAAACTTTATTGTTTATTCATTTGAGACTTGCGCATGATTGAGTGATAAATGATTTAGATAAAAATCAAAATTCAAATAAATCAAATATAATGAAAAAGATACGAGTAATGTTCATTCTTCCTTCTCAAGTTTCCGTTCAGTATTCATTCGACATTCGTTCAGAGATTATATCAGATGCATCCTTTTCTTCACAAATTTTAAATAAAATCATTTAAGCCATGTACCTCATTTGAACGAAGCTCTCAAGGTTTTTCACTGTAAGATTTCTTATCATTAATTATGCGCCGGAATGATGTTCACAATATGGAATTTGGACATACCCATTGTTTAATTACATAGCTGTAGAAATACTAGGAAGTGCATGTATGCAACAGTCTGAGAAAAATGACAAAATATGCACCGTCCCGATGATTATAAGCCCTTCAATTTTGTATAATTTTATAATGAAAAAATTGGAACAAAACCAATGTTATAGAAATATAATAACATAGATTCTTATCGTGAAAAAACGGCAAAATAATTTGCATTATTGTAAATATACATGTATTTCTGCTGTTTTTAGATAAAGCCAAGTGTGGTGTTTAAAACAGGTCTATTATCAAAGTATGCTTCGGAACTTTGATAGAACCATCACCGAATTGACACTATGTTAGCAATGGACAATGCACATGACGCTAAAATGAATAAATAATAATAATAATAATAATCGGATATAATTCAGGAGTGAAAAAATTGAAAGCTTGTTCGGGATATCCCTTGGATGAAACATTGCCGGGTCGATTCCCAAATGTGCAGATATATGATATTTCATTCACTGAAATCGAGATTTTAACATCTGCGAACTTGAATTTTGAGTCACCACAGAAATTGAAGGCACGTAATAATAAATTGACGAACATTTCGGGATCAGTTTTTATGCACATGGCGAATTTGGAAGAAATAGACTTCTCGAACAACAACATAAATGGGCTGTATCAAAATGATTTCAAAGGAGCGACCAAGCTGTCAAATATCAATTTTCAATATAATAATATTTCCATTTTGGAGATTGTCAAAGATGAATTTCTCATACAACAAATTATCCCGTTTGGATAAAGACATTTTTGCGGAACTGGGCGAATTGACACATTTGGATTTAAGTCACAATTCAATTCAAACGATGCATGATGATGCGTTTGAAAACAACACAAAATTGAAAGTGCTGAATATTTCGGGGAATCACCTTCAAAACACTCAGAAACTAATTGATATGCTCGGAATACCAATTGAAACGTTGGACCTATCGTTGAACTTCATCGGGCCGATAAAAACGCAGACGTTTGAAAGATTTTATAATTTGAAGTATCTAAATTTGAGCCAAACGAACTTGTCGAATTTCGTATTCAGCACATTTTATCATCAACGAAGTTTGGAAACTCTTGATTTATCATTCAACCGATTGAAAAAAGTCAACTTCACATTGTTATACCGAAATTTTCAACATTTACACACACTTGGTCTTGGAGGAAACGAGTTGAATGAGTTGAATAGTGCAAACCCAACAATTTTTCCAGTTCTCAATAAACTAGGGATTTCAAAAAATCATTTCTCATGCGATTATCTGGCGTCATTCTTGCACCGATGGCATATATATGATGTGCAATTTATCACATATCCAACGAATCAAACGAATATCGTTGGAATCGACTGTTTTCATGCGGGCGACGAGTTGAGTACATTGCCCGCTACTACTGAAACACCATTTGGATCAACGATAACACCAAAATCATCATCGATATTATCAACAACGGAAAAAGAAACGACAGCCTCTCAAGATATGCCCAATGTCAAGCCGAGTTTCAAAGAAAATTCCATTGTAACTCAACATATAATTGAAAGCAATAAATCCACAACTTCCGATGTCATCGATCAAACTACCGAACCCAAAGAAAAACCACCCATGCGCTTCGATTGCACATTTCTATCGTCGACTATGTACTCAGAGACAGTGCAGCTTTCCTGTGATCATATTGAAGAGATTGATACTAGTTGCATGGGAAACAATGTTCAAATCAATTCGAGTAACGACGACGAGGTTGTTTTCCATTTGCTGCAAAACAACTCCGAACTGCGCTGCAGCAAGGAGAATTTCCAAAAGCTAAAGTACTTGAATATCTCCGGCAATCAACTTCAAAACACTTCGCAATTGATCGCATTACTTGGGCCATCCGTTGAATCACTGGATGTGTCGTCGAACTTTATTGAGGAACCCAGTGCACAGACATTCAAGGAATTAACCAACTTAAAATATCTCAATCTGAGCCGTACAAATCTTTCCACCTTTGCATACGGTACATTCTTCAATCAACGAAAGCTTCAAGTGCTGGATATTTCTTTCAATCGCTTGGAAAGAGTCGATTTCACCAATTTCTTGAGGAATTTCAGGACGTTAAGTACACTCAGCCTAGAGGGAAATGATTTGTCGGAGATTAACAGCATCACTAAAACAACCTTCCCCGCACTTGCTACACTGGCTATATCGAAAAATCGTTTTTCCTGCAATTATTTGGCAACATTCTTACTTAAGTGGGATAATTTACAACTTCTCGAAAATCCATCGGACAAAACACACATCGATGGAGTTGATTGTCATGAAGAAGTTCAAAGTATCACCAAAACCGTTGAAATGAAAACCGGCCTTGAAATACAAACAAAAACCACAACGGAATTTGTTTCAAACACACCAAATTCCCCTATTGAGAAGAAAAACTTTAAAGGAAGCAATGACAACTATAAACCCGTATACATCGAATCAACTTCTATATCATCAGATGTACGAGTGTTGAAATATCTTCTTGTGGCAATATTCGTAATGTTATTCGTAATGTGTTCTGGATATATGGTAGTGAAATCGAAGCTCATTCAGAGAATAAGATACAACCCAGCACGTGATTCCTTCGAAACTGCAATAAATCAGCATTATTCTCCAGATAGCACTCACACAAGCGTAATTGAACTGGCTCAACGTAAAAATGTGAACGAACAGATTTAAAATTTTCAATTTTCCAATTTCACACTGTATTTTGATCAACCTTACATAAAGAATTTTTTGAATCATGACAGTATTTCTTGTACTTTTTACAAGTCTCCTTACGAAATTAGATCGGAAATGATAAAAGCATCTATAAAAAGAAAAAAAACCACTCGAATAATTCACAAAATTGGTCTTGAAACAATGACAAATTCTTTTAACACAAATTGAATACAGAACATTTTGTCATTTTTGTACGAAATTTTATTTAATCTAAGTAAGGGCATTTGATTCCATCGAATAAATGTTGAAACATGATGAATATGATCAGTAACACGGAAATAAAGTAAAAACTAGTTCAATAAATGGTAAGCACTATAGCTTCAATAGGCCTGAGATTTAAGGTAGCTTCTTGTTCTTAAAATAAATCAGTTTATTTATCATCGTTCAAGAAGGTACTCCAATCGTTACATGTTCATAATAGGTAAGTAAGATGCATCTAAACCTCTGATCGCTGTAGAACTAAACCTGTAACTAGGCCATAGCCACTGCTGAAATGAATTTCAATACTATTTCCTAATTCTACCATTGAACTAAGCGGTATTCTTGGCCAACGAATGCTTTCGATTCCGTTGTTTGGCTCGACATAAATACCATACTCAATGTTTGGATCGATGATAATTGATTTCGTTAATTTGATGTGCGATTCTTCCGTTGAAGAGAGTGAAATGTCGATGATAACCAGAGGTTCATTTTTGCCAATAACAAAAGCAGCCCGACAACTAATACCGAAATATTGTGACAACTCGGATGGTTCCAATCGAGCGCAATAGAATCCAGTTAGTAGTAGCTTTGAGTTCGATGTAAAATAGCTCAAAACGGGTGACACAAACCAAGAATATCCTTCAATCAAACTTCCAGCCACCCGTCGATCACAAATCAATTTCCCAGAATTCTCCTCAATTTCACTTTTCATCTTTTTCGTTGGTTCATTTTTGGCCATTATTTTCAAAATGATCCGATGTAAATCGTCTTCTTTGAAAAATCCTTCGTAAGTGTTGATGAATTGTGAGAATTTCTCCGCATTCAATTCGTTAAAAGGGATCCACTTGAATGAGTATTCGAGTTTTGAGCGAAGATTTTCCGATGTTTCACGCAATTTTTCTCTTTCACACTCAGCCTTAGCCCAGGTCATACACGTATCAACCACAATTGATGCACAGCACCTTGACGACACCAATCGAAGTATTTTGTTGAATAACTTTGCATCACATTCCGAAAACCCCGTTGTCTGTAGCACTTCTAGTGCATTTTCTCGAATGTTTTGCTCACAAAATTCGACGACATTTTCTAGTTCGAGTAGAAGAGCCACTTCATAGCCAGAGCACACATCGTTGATGTTAAAGGTCAATGACCTTTTCAATGGAGTTTCACACACTTTTATCCCCTGGATCACTTCGTATTTTTTACACAAATTCGATACTTCGATAATATTTTCGCCGGTTAAACGCACTCTGGTCAAGTAAAAAAGCTGCAAAAACTCTTTGAATGCTTCGGCAGTGGCGTCAACGATCGGAATTTTTGCCTTTTCCTTCAACGAACCGTAGAACATCGTTTCGAATACCGGGCTGCTGATCGATAAAATGATTTTATGGGCAGGCACACTTTCGATACGGTCAGAACCAGCTCCGAATATGAAATTAAGATCGGCTGTATTCGAGTCCAGATAGAATTTTTCACAACCTTCTCGCACCAAGTCATTGTTTTCTTCGAATGTTTTTTCACACATTTCAACTGATCAAGTGAATCGCACTGAATTCAAATAATCAAGTTTTGTAAACGGTATTAAAGTGATTACTGTGTTTATTCATTTGAAACCGAGACGTTAAACTGAATCGTGTCTTGAGTTATTTCCCTCTTTACCTTTTCTACCTCGTCTTCACATTAATCTTCGGTTACGAACACAACAGTGAGATCAGCTTGTTGATTGTTGCTTTTGACATCAACATATTTATTGAAATCACTTCATTCAAGGGAACGCACTCACAATCGAACTTTGTCAATTGCCTTATCAATCGAACAAATCCACTACAGTCCAATGCACTCACAATCAATATTTTCTGGTGAACTTTTCAATGACCCTGATATTACAGTGAATAATGTTCACTGAAAAAGTTATTCAATACTATGCGGTTGGATGGCATAATGTTGATTGGAACAGATGCACGATTATCGTGATAAGCAGTAGCTAAATATACTTGAACATTCAATCCTTTGTATGAAATATGTGATTAAATAATTTTCTGACCCAAACTTGAACTTCGTAATTTGAAATGAAATTATTTCCCTAGCAATTAATGTGGGATGCCAAATGGAATAGTATCGAGGAACTTCATGGCATAAATCAGTTTCGTTATGTGTAATAGTCTATTCACATGATGTAAGATTTTCTTAAAATGGAAACGAGTTGAAGCTTATATCAATATTAGTAACGTGGGACATAGCTTGATAAGAGTGGAACAGAAAATTAAAATTAAAATAGTATCCGCCATTCAATAAGCGAGAAAAATCAATGTCACTGTTATGTATAAAGTATGTGGACCGTAAAACATTCTCAAAATTGATTAGTCAATCTTTTAGGTACTTTATTTCGAAAGAATAATCCAAAATAAACGAGCTGTACTCAAAACTTACTGTAATTTGATGATTTTTAATAGGGGAATTTTCATTTAAACCATGACCAACTGTGAAATGATTTTGTTCCAATGACGTTCCACTGAAATAACGGTCGTAATTCAAGGAATATGAAAATAAAAACTAACGTTATTGATTCAACAATATTGAAAAATTATTCGGTGTTCAAACATACGGTCAAATCGACGGCTCAACACCTTTTAACCAAAATCAAACAAAATCTCAACTAGACAGTTTACTTAACTGATTGCATTCAGTTAATTGTGGGATTAAATTCAAAGAATTCTTCTCATTGAGAATTTTATCGATTCAACATGGCATCATATATCGCTTTTTCCATGTTGTGTTTAGGTTCGAAACGTTTTTTTTATTTCCTTGACATTTAATTTAATTTTAAAAATAAATAAATTCTTCGAAGATTGATAATTTAAGCTAAAAAGTAAAGTTAATCTACTGTTCGATTTTGTTTACTTTCGATTTTGACTCTTTTTTTCGCTTGCATTCTAACTTTTACGAAATTGCATTGTTTTCAACTGTTGCAGCTATATTCGTTCTGGGTCATAGTCATGGCGAAGAAGAAGCCTCTGTACTCGGCCAGAATGTAGATAACGGAGTATCGTTTAACAGAGACAAAAAATGTGGCCCAGGTCATATCGAATATTATAAAATTGAAAGCAATGGTCATGTTGTAGTCAAACTGGACACGTTGAAGATACCAAACTATACCGCCCGAACAAATTTGTTACCTTTGATTGGTTCAGCTCATCGCAATAATGCATTAGTCATGCTGTATACCAATAACTGTCAAATATATGACTATGGATTTGCAGAGATTGCAATTCTTAGCAATAACTCCCATTATACTTGTCATTAATTGGTGACGAACTTATCTAGCAGAGGAAATAAAATATTCAGCATGAACAATTCAATCGATTCAGTCATCTTGGAAGATAGTTTAGAATGAGTCATTTTTTATGATGTTTGTCAATAGTCATAATTATAAAATTAAATAAAACTAATGAAAATACGATTCCAATGTGATCTAATCGTTTAAGTGGAACAACAATTTCGTTTTATTTCGTCATTAATTTGAAAGTGTAAAATTAACGCTGTGAATTTTGATTTGATTCCGTTTAAGATATTGCATAAGAGAGAATTTCACAAGCTTTCTCACTAATTCTTGCTATAGTATCGAGCTTATCAAATGTTTCCGTCCGCAATTTTAATTTTAGAATTGTTTTGATTTTGACGAAATTAATTTGCACTAATTAGTGCATGGTTGGTTATATAACTATATATCGAAGGGGACGGGTTACTAGAAAGTTTTTTAGCCCAGTTTTTGTAGTTTGGCAATGCGTTGACTACTTTTCAGTTAGTTTTCAATTGCTGAAAACTCATTCTTTTTCGTTTTTTTGACTTTTTTGAAAAATTTACACTAGGTGAACTCGAAAATGTAGGTCACTTACAGCCCTAAGATTTTGGTTTTCCGATTTTCTATCGAAAACAAGACACCATGCAAATTTTTAGCCAATTCGGAAAGGGTCGATCCAATTCTTGGTCGATTTCGTGTGGAATGGTCGATAGGTAAATTTGGAAGCCATAATCTGGAAAGAGATTCGCTATAGGAATATTTCTCTATGAATTCAGCCAATATTCATACACAATTAGACTCTTTGAATTGATTTTACATCTATTCCAGTACAATTTAGCCTTGTCGATTATTTTTCGTGTGATTTAATAGTATGATTTTTCGACCCTTTTGCTATCAAAGCGAAAAATCAATGGTAGATGAAAGTGTGTTGAGAACACGACATAAAACTGTAACCGAATGCAAGCACACAATTTGATCAAGGTTGATTTTCTGCTGATGAAATTTATAACTTCTTTACTGCGATAATATTCAGTGTGAGTTCTTCGAGTCGATCAAAGAAAAACAGACTTCTGGACATTTGATCCGATTCATCTCACTTATTCTGCAACCAATCGTGATTTTCCGTCGACGGCCAAATTATCAACGTCAGCAAAATTACAGTTCCTCAAATTTTCGAATCTGTTTCCCATAACTGTCTGAATAGTTTTATTGTAATATCATTCGCAAAAATCAATTTAGCTTGCTACTTGAGCCGCTCTATGTTTTTGCCGAAGGCAGAATATCTTATCTCTTATCATAGTCTAATTTTACATATACATTTAACCTACGTTTGATCTGCACTTCTTTCACTTTAAAAGTACGTATAGGTTTTTTAATCGGAAAAACATTTTTATCGGTATTTTTTATGATGTTGTGCACCAAGCAACGTTATTCAGAGAAATGGTTCAGTGCCAATGTACTGCAGTTTGTCTGGAAGCGAACCAAATATTGAAAATTTACCTATGTTCGAGTCAATTCTAGAAATCACCATGTGCGACATTTTCTGATTGTTAAACTAGAACACTTGAATGACCCACATTTCGAATTTCTGTCACCAAATCACAATTTATTCATGATTTTACTGGGAACAATTGCAAATGCAATATGTTTCCCTCGATTGTTTTTACTTTTGAATTTTAGGGCGGAAATGTGCTCATTACACGAATGTCGATAGCATAAATAACTTTCCTATTGCAACAGAGGCGTGGCAATGCATTCATCACAGCCACATTACAAAACCGGGTGAAGCTTTCAAAAAACAAACCACGATACATGACATGTTACTGTATAGAAATGTTGATATTTTAGTATTAACCCTCTAATGCATTAATTTTTCCCAGGCCTGGGAGTACTGAGGCTTGGTTGATTTTTGGGCATAGATAATCAAAAAAATATTCATAATCCTAGATTCCACATGGTTTAGTCAGGAAATGCGATTGACATAAATCAGAGAACAATCAAATCCATTGTTTAAAAGTGTCAAAAATTTGTCTTATTTTGAAATGGAATAATTTATTTTGTCAAATTTTTGTTTTTACACACATTCTTGTTTATAACTCAACAAACATTTGATGTAGACTAATAGTGCAAAAGACAAAATTATAGAGGACACCTTGGCGACTATTGATGCAATGTGACACGACGTACGGTTTACGCTATACATGCGTTCAAATGTTGCCCGTCTAAAGACGGTTGTATGCATTAGAGGGTTAACTCCCCATGAGTGGGCCACTCAACCGATTTTCATTTCAACAGCATCAAAGTCAAAATGTCAAAAAATGAGTTTGATAGTTACGACATGATCCAATGACATATCGAATTTATTAGTGCTATTAGTGTACCAATCACTGATTGACAATGAGCGTCATCAAAGTTGACCATTTTCAATGGGTATATATAAGCAATGATGTCGATTTCATTCATCCAGTCGTGCTGTGACTTCGAAAGCTATCGATAATACGTTCGATAAGAAAAATTACAAAAAGTTTGCAAATTATTTCAAATCAAAAATTGCAATTCAATTAGATACACAGTGTATGCGGCAGTGTGGAACATCTCTTTTACCTCCTGAACTAGCTTTCCACTTTATTCCATACTCACTGTGTTCTGAATTTTACATTTCAGTGCAAATTTTGAACTTAAACCGTCATTCTTGCAAGTTCATCATTCAAAATTTCGAGATAAATAAATAGACAAGATAAACGAGCTAGAGGACAAAGTGAATCACTTGTAATGGCCAAATACAAAGTGTTGAAATATAATCAAGTCTTCATGAGTAGGCTTGGAATTTATTCACATCGTGTAGATGGATCGATGGTTGAATTTCACAAATCTGCTCTCGCTTACTTCATTTTATTCCACTTGATTATGGTCATAATTTCGTGTATCGTGTTTGTGCACATCTCACCGGATTTTACGAAACAATTGGAAGCAATTCTACTCATTGTTGCAGCTTCTCAAGCCATTGGGTCTTACTTGAACGTGACACTGAATAGGAAGGAAGTGAAGAGTTTGCATCTGAAATTGCAAGATATCGTTGATAAAGGTAATGAGTAATTAACTGAAAAAATTTATTTTTGACATCACATTTTTATTTTCCAAATACTTTTCAAGTTTATTTAATTCATAAGGCAGTTTCTATACAATCTTTCCCCTTTAAAATTGTCTGCCATACTTTTGTTGCCAAAAACCTTGTTTGCCAATTATTTTCGTTTTTAATTCTAAATTAGAGTCAATGTGCATTTTTCCTAATATCTAATTTTTTTTCATTTTCTTCTTTTCTTTTCAATTGTGTCAACAAACTCTCATCTAGGCCGAGAAAATGATGCAGCCAACATTTACTGGAGCACCGAGCAAATGTGTCGCAAATACACGAAACTAATTTTTGGTTACATTTTTTGTCATCAATCGACATTTGGAGCTGCTCTCCTCTATTCTTTTTACCTCATTCGCTTTGGAAATTTCGATACGTCGACATGGTTTTTGCCTTTCACCATGGTCGTTCCATTCGATACAAGTTCTGTCGAGGGATGGTACTGGTTTTGGTTCATTCAATTCAGTGCTAGTCTTTCGTACATCATGTGCATGGTGTCAGTTTCGTCGTACTTTATGTGCTGCTGCTTTTACATTGAGGCAATTTGTGATCGTTTTGGCGTCATTATAAACTCGATTCGCAAGAGTGTCAAACAAAATCAAATTGAAAAAGATAAGCCAAAATTCCTTGAAAATCGGTCCAAAATTAGGGATCAAATTCATGATGCAATCGATCTTCATGTTAATATTTTCCAGTGAGTTTGGTACTTTAATTTGAATTTTTCAATAAATTTACACTCTAGTATAGTTTTCAAATGAATTCAGTGTAATATCTAGGTGTAATATTGTACCCTCACTAACATAGATAGGTTTTGTGCTGATATATTGAAAAAAGGAGGAAAAAGATTAAAAAGATAATTATGAAAAAAAGATCAGAGCTCTCATTTTGTATATGCCATTTTGTATATTTCGAGCTATTAGTAACGGGTGTTTCTTTTAACGTTTTTTTTTTCAATAGGGTTTTTTTTTGACAACCTAGTTGACATTTGGTAGCCATTTTTTTCCATTGTATTCAGTTTTCATTGCAATTTAATGTCCGACATACAGTTTGGGGATATGACCACCTCCCCTCCTTTTTGACGGTCTTCAGGACACAAAATTTTTCGACCTGATTTTTTTTTCTTTTTCCCGCTTATAATTGGCGACAAAAGTTATTTCGTGCTCAAAATATGGTCGGGTTTTGGCCTAAATTTGCATGAAATAATGAAACAAATACGAATTAGTCCAAAACTCATTAGTGCAGAGTGACAAAATCTGTTTTTGAGCAGTAATCTGGTTTCATCAAGCAGTCTCTGTTCATAGCCATTTGGGTAATACCCAAAAACAAAGTGTCCACTGTTTTTGACAAAATTGGCCTGGTTGGTCACCGGATTAAATAAAATGTCCATATCATAGCATATTTTGAGCAAAAAAATCAATTAACTGAAGAAACTGTCTCCTGATAGGTTTTTCCCCCCAAAATTCCGAATATGCAATCTGTACATCATCCAACAAAATGACCCTATTTTACGGCTATGGGCTACTCCCCTCCGTGGGGATACATGAATTCATTTGTTTACTCAGATGAAATGCAACGATTTACACTTCAAAGTCTAACAAAATTCATAAAATTTTGAGAGTATGACCTGAAAATCTTCCAAAATAGCTCAAAAATGGACTTTCAGGAGGGGTGGGTAAAAAAGGAGAGGAGGTGGTCATATCCCCAAACTGTATGTCGGACATTAAATTGCAAGGTTTTATCTATCAAATAAACCAAGCGGTACGATCAAAATATCGGAATTTGTGCCTTTTATTTGAAATTAAAAAAAAAAATTAAAAAAAAACACCCTTTAGTTGCTATTTATAGGCAATAGCTGTTGATATTTTGTAATAGCAGCTACCGAGTTTGCAGTACAAAATCCCAGATTTAGCGTTCCCGTAGGGAATGAGTACTGAAGGACTTTACTTCCAGAATACATTGGACCAGGTCGGGTCCACCTACTCCACAAGATTCCAGCTCAGCCAATATTTCAAAAGTTTTTACTATTTTTGTTTTCGGCTTATATCAAAAAATAGCGTTCATGAAATATTTGCGGAGCTGGAAGTGAATCTTGTGGAGGAGTGAACCTGACCTGATCCAATGTGTTCTGGAAGTAGAAGTGCTTTAGCATTCATCCCTTCGGGACGGTGGATCGATTTATTTTTTGTCCCATTCCGCTCGGATCATCCTCAATTTGACTTCCCAAATCTGAAATTTTGTACTGCGAACTCGGTAGCTGCTATTACAATATACCAACAGCTATTGCCTATAAATAGCAACTACTAATAGCTCGAAATATAGGCATATACAAAATGAGAGCTCTGAAAAAGACAAATATGAATTTGGCAAAAGTATCTTTTTTTATTCAACAGAATCTTCAAGATGGTGTCCAATATCAATAGCGGAACAATATTTGCTCTCCTCCCTGTGAATGCAATTTTTCTTGGAATATCAATGTACAGCACAGAAAACGTAAGTCATTCTCATTGAATTTTTTTTCGGAGAAAATTTTCATCCAATTTTCAGTCAGTCGCGGATATGTCGCCCGCATTCATGCTTTACAACGTACTTTGTATTGTGAGCTCAGTTATGTGGCCATACTTTTTCGCCCACTTTGCAACCAAAATCACTGAGCGGGTTTCATCCATTGGCGACGTTGTCTACGATTCGAATTGGTATGATTATCCCATCGAATTCAGGAGATACATCGTGTTGATCATCGCTCGTTCCCATCAAGAGGTAAACTTCACTGGATTCAATTTGATCAGTTGCACATTGGCGGGTTTTGGAAAGGTACTAAACTATTTGGCAGATTTTTTCCTAGTTCTAATTTATAGAATATTCATTTGTGAGTACTTTTTTCCCGATAGAGTTTCAATTGATTTTTTTCTGATTATCGATTTTTTTCATAATTTACAATAAAATGAAAATTCATTCCACATGAATCTTATTTCCTTGCAGATTGTAAGATCTTCTTGCTCTTTCTACTTACTTTTCCGAAGTTTTGCCCAGCAGTAAAGTGATGACATTATTGGTGTTGGAGGCACAGCCAAAAATGCCGAAACTTTTTCTTCAACAATGAACAATTAGATTTATAAGGATATTTAGAACACATAATGAACTATTCAGTCGGTCTATCTGGTGTTATTCTTGGAAATGTAAATGTATATGTGTGAATATTAATTCGAACTTGTTCATGTAACTATGAATAATTTAAATTTGTCACTTTCTTTCGTTGAATCGTATTCGTTGTCATGCCAAAAAAAAACCTACCATTTAAAATGGCCCATTTTTATCTATCAATTTTTACTATCGTTTATACGGAAAAGAAAATTATTTCTAACCTTTGGTCAATTATTTCGTTTTTCTTAGTTGGCCAATGGTGGATTATCATACTTTATGGTGCTTAGACAGTTTGCAAAATAAATTTTGGTGGATCAAAAAAAAAAATGAAATGAAATCTTTGTTCAATGTGTCGTCGATATCACTTTTAAGAGCTAGTTTTTTTCTTCAAAATCTCAATTTTGAAGCGTTTTAAATGTTTGCGGGAGACAATGTCGTTGCGGGACACAATATTGAAGGCCTTATTTGTCTTAATGAACCTCAGGGTCTAATTAATCTATTATCGATTAGTTTGAGCAATTTTCAACATGCGTTTGCGTCAAGCAATTTTGTTCAATGCTCAAAATTCGATTTTGATTCAACTTAATATTAAATTTTTTCGTATGAAGTCGTGTAGTCATCAAATGTCGCATCAACACGGTGTGTCTTGTCCTTTTTCTGCACTGTTTCGGTTCGATATTTGCTTTTTTCCGCGAATCTGCAGGAAAATTACAAAAAATTGATTAAAAAAAATTGCCCGATTTTTACCCAGAAAATTGATCAATTTGTAAATCAATTGACACCCATAGAATTAAACAATAACTTTATGAGCTCTTTAAATGAGACGGAAAAAAACTTAGAACAAAAATGGGACGAAAAAAGTTGCGAGCAAAAGTGACACAACTCAGCATTGGGTAGAAAAGATGTTTTTTGCATTTTTCTCGCTAGTGGGAATAGATAACGATTAGATGTCTTCGGCATTATTGTAGAAAATAAAAAGAACTACAAATAAGCCCAATACACCTAGTTACTATCGCTTTCCAGTAGCGAGAAAAATGCCTCTATAAAAATTTGTCTCTATTTTACTCTGAGTTTTTTTCCGTCTCAGTTATGGATAAAGGGCTAATAAGTTGTTCTTTCATTCTATGGGTGTCATTTGTTCAAACATGGATTTTTTTTTGAATTTTCATAAAAAAATCGTTTTTTTTTCAATTTATGATTTAAAAAAATCAATTTACTGGAAAAAAAATCTGAATTTTCAAAAAAATGCCACAAAAAATAGTTCGTTGAAAAATGTCAATAAAATACACAAGAAAATGTCTTGAATTGAATCCACCCCAAATGTTTCAATTCAATCTTACCTTCATTTCGATGATTTCTGCAATTTTCCTAAAGAATTTCCGCTTCCTCCCGTCCCGACCAAAGTCTATACACTGACGTCATGCTTCGAAACCGCTTCATATTCCTGCATTTTCTCGTTCACGAGTCGTGCAGCAAATTGCTCAAAGCTTGATTGATGATCGTATTCGGTCCCTCAAATGTTGAATTAAAAAAAAATCGTTAGATTTTTACTCAAAAAATTGATCGATTTGTAGGACAATTGTTCAAACATGAGTTTTTTTTTAATTTTTGATAAAAAAAACGATTTTCCTTTAAATTTTACACAAAAAAAGGGTCAACTTACCTTGTGTATTGAATTTGTTGATGACCAGTCCATTACCGAAAATCAGTTCACTGCGCCAGTACCTGAGCTGCAGAAAATTCAAATACAACGATGCCAAACTCTCTGGATCATCATGTGTTTTGACCTTGTGTTTCATGAAGTTGAACGGATCGCTTGTTCGAAACATGCACAAATCGCATTTGAGTGCATACGTATGGAATTCCAGGTGATCGTAAAAAGAGTTCGGATCGATTTGTTGGTGGCAACAATCTCCAACCAGTTTGATGGTCTCCTTATCCACAAATGCTAGTGATAATCTCTCCAAATCCCTGTGCTTCAACGAATGATGTGCCCGATATTCGTCTCTTGTTTCGAACACCTCGGCGCAATAATCACACTTGACTTTTTTGTGCACGCCAATTTGCAGCAATTTCAAGAGTGTAAAATCGTTCATACGAATCGGGTTGAATACATTAGCTTCCAAAGCCAACGCATGATCGATATGAAAATGTCCATCAGCTTCGTTACTTTCGTCATGTTCATCGTGACCGTCATCGAGTTGGTCATGTCGATGGAATGAGTGGTCACAAAGAGCACATTGTTTCACCGTTTCAAATGCTTTGACCGCAACGAATGGCTCGTCCGGGTGCTCATAAGCCATGTGTTCTTGGAGACCTTGAAACGTGCTCATCACGTCACAATAATAACAGCCCACCAATTCGGCCATATAAAATCGGAATGGCTTTGCATCCGATCGCTTGTGCTCCTTCTGCCAATGATCGTAAATCCCTTCAACTGAACTGCTGCACATCAGTTTCACGCCGTTCGCATTCTCGCAAAATGCACAGAAAAATAGCATGCTCCGGTCAAAGCCAGAACTATCACTTTTGGCTGGTTGATACGAGTCTAGCCATTTAAAACCGCGCCGAACCACATACGGTTTGCGTGGATGCGTAACAGAGAAATGTTTCAACCATTTTAGTTTATCGGTGAAGTACTCATCGCATAGACCACAAACCAATACCTCGCGATAGTGCAGCGATGAGTCATCAATCGAACAAGTAACCTCCAAGTCATCGGTCGTGGCTTTGATGAGTTTAAGGGCTTTAAAATGGATGTCATGGCTTGGATGCGCGTCCTTGAAATGAGCAAAAGACTCTGGAATATTATGAACTCGTTCGCCACATAGGGCACAATCCAGAACAATTTCAATCAACTCGCTGTCTGGCGAAGCGTTGAATCGACGGGCGTTCCGCCAAAATTTCAATGGCAATCCATCATGTTCACCCATCATGTGTGCTCGCATTTCGTCTTCGATCATCGTAACGTATTCACAGTTGAAGCACTGATGCAAAGTGGATGCATGTGCTTCGATGTGGCGAAGAACATTCTGGACGGCAACAGTCGGTTCGGTCTTTCGATTGATCAACAAATTGCAGTGTGGACAGTAGAATGTTTTGAAAACGCTGTGCGCCTTGTGGAAATGCTCCGCATATTCAGCCGGTGTGTTGCCGTGGAATGTACAATAGCCAGCACCACAACGATAGCGGTCACGACGTGAGACGTATCTGAATTGCGTTGGTATGATGTGTGTCTGCGGACAAACATCCGGCACAAGAGTCACTCGAGTAACGTGGATCTCATAATATGCACACAGATCTTCGTGCTCTTTATTCAAATGATCCATAAGACGGTAGTCATTGATTTGAAAATGGTCACACAACTGACAAATGAAACCATCTAAACCATTACCTATATCGTGGGCACCAAACACATCGATAATCGAATCGGCCGGGCAACTGATGTGATCGTCTTTGTTGGAGAATTGCGCATTACATTCGAAACAATAGAATCGTTTTTCATCGGTGTGCTCCAATAGGTGTTGCTTCCAATCATACCAGGACAAGGACAATTTCTTGCTGCACAACACACATGGACCAGTGATGGCACCGTCACGGTAGACAAATGTACCACGGCTTTGGCGCAGTTTTTCCAATGATGTCACCGAACGTGTGGGCCGAGTCGAAACTGAAAAGAAACGATTGAGATTTTGGTTAGCTGAGACGGTTTTAAGATGTACACTTGATGTAGATAAAATTGCTGTCCTTTTTTGCGTTTGAAATTAATTGTTTGAACATTCAATTTTAAATGGGAAGATGAAAGGACACATTTTAGTTTTCAGGTTTAAAAAAAATGTGTTTTTTTGCATTGTGCAACTTTTCTTTGTGTTGAAGCGGAAAATGTGCTTGCAAAACACTACTTTGTTTTCATTCAACGTGTTTTCTTTGACATTTTCCAAATAGATTTTTCAGAAGAAAATTTCAAGCCTGATAACAAACGTATGCAATGTACTTATTGATTCTAATCGAATTGCAATCATTTTTTTACAAATTTATCTGCCCCACGTGACGTCGGCTATGCCTCTAAATTGCCTTACTTTCTAAATCGCACACGTGCAGCTTCAACAATTTCTTCCCTATCTCTTCGTTCAAATCAGTTTAAATTGCCTGACTCCAATCGATTTAGCCTGACACCAGTCGGTTCAGCCTGATTAATAATCTGTTTCAGTTGAGTATCGGCGAGCATAATTGCAGACTTGACAATATTTTCAATCATTTCTTTTTTCTTCAGCCATGATAATCATGATTGTCAGTCTGTTGTTGGATCATCAGTAATTGATTCAACAACCCGCGTTGCGAATACGACTGATTATGACATTCCGATCACCTTGGTTTCGGCAGAAAAAAAATTTATTACTTACTTTTCGTATCATTTTTCTGCCATTTTGCTGCTTCAGCACTTTCGACACTTTCTTCACTGGACCTTCTTTTCTTCAATCGAGACGAATCCATCATTCTCCGTCAAATATGTGCTGTAATGAACGAGAAAAAATCATTAGACTTTTTCAATTCTTTTAAAAATCATTAGCATAGAAAAACGTGAATTAATTTATTGACAAAGGCGATTTTACCGTCAGTGACACTGTTTCACAAATAACAAATGTGAAATGAAACCACCAGACAATATGATTCAATGTAACAGCGGTCAATGTGCTTCACTAGCACATTTCCTTGAGTTTTGATGCTATGAACCAGCCTTCCTTTCAGTAGAATATATTTCTTTATTTCTCCTGGAATTTACGACTGAAAAAAAAAATCGTCAAGACAACAATGAGCCAACAAGCAATTTTGTATGTTGAGCAAATATTTTCAAAAAAGTCGAAAAGTGGAATGATCGAAAATTATTCAAAGTCATGCACAGAGAGTTGGCACAAGCCACATTAGGGTGGTCCATTTTTTTCTATCAATATATATGGTCAAAAACACCCATTTTAAGTACGGCTCTATCGACCACTAGATTTTAACATTTTCTTGATCTGAAAACGGGAATCAGCTAGTTCTGAGCCCAATTTAATTTTAAGCCATTTTGAGCATATACCTTACCATGATAAATCAGTTTGGACCACCCTAAGCCACATGTGATTAGTGAGAAAAAGAAGCTTTCTTCTCTGCCTCAATTGTGACAAAACGTTGACACCGGAACCAAATATTTTGGTCTAAAACAAAATCACATTAAGGGACGCAATATTTTTGGCACTAGAATGTTCGAACATTTGCCACTGTTGATATCATTTTTAGTCGAAAAGTGTCAATTTTAAATTGGCAATTGAATTTCTACACCAAGTTTTTTATGATCATAATAAATCGCCTTGTCGCCGAACAAAGAAATTTTTTATTAGTGAACTATTTTTGTTCACAAATATAAACATGTTGCTTTGGAATTGTCAAACCTCACCTCAATATGTCATGCAAAATGTGATTGACTTCATGCACTAAATGTTTGCCATTAATTTGGCCAAGTCAATAAAAAAAACCACTTTTATTCAACACTAATGAGCGAATAGCGAAAACGATTGTTGTTTCCACTAAATTTCTTGTCAATTTCTTAAAAATGTGAATTGCATCAACCAAAGGAATGTGTGTTGTTTCGACGAGCGATGGAAAAATATGACGTTTCGGCTAATTGCCACTGACGCGAGCGTATCAAATGTAGACACTATTCACTTGATGTGAGTGTGTATTGGAGAACGGCATTGCTTAATATGACATCAGAGTCACACACAGACACACAAATGGACACACAACTTCTACCTCGTTCACAACTCATGCAGAGCGAATGTGATTTAAAGGCGGAATCAAACGTTCTATCATAAAATGCAGCACTTGTAAAAATGAGACGCATTTGAGATAGGAGATTCACATTAACTTATTTAGAGCTGACTGAGATTGAAATTTGTTTACAGCTGACGATTGGAATGAAAGAAACATCAGAACGCCGATTCATAAACAAATTATGTACTGAGATGACATTTTCATGATTTAGAGAATGCTGTTCTTTGTTAAGAGAATATTTCTTTGTTTTTATTCAATTTTATTTCGATTTTTTTCTCCGTCTTTCTTTATTGAGATAAATGCTTATGATGTTAACAAATATGAGCTTTTTTATGTGTAGAATTTTGAATGCAACGTCAAATGATATAAAATTGATGATGTATGATATGAAATAATGAGACTTTACTTTCAATTGGTCAAGTACATTCACACTGGCTAAAGAAAATCTTTAGAAGAAATAGTTTTTTTTATCTTCAGAATAAAATAATTTTTTCGCTAAAATGAAGAGCTAAAGAGGAAAACCGTACTATTAATCAACTAGCACGGATCAATTGCCTATTCCGTCGATCAATATGAGTTGAACTGGTCCATTTAAAATCCACTAAATTGTAGAATCGAAGCTAAAATCACCTCAATATGCTTATGCTAACGAGCTTCGGCATCAGTACGGCTTGAATGGATGCAAGTTAACGGAAAACCAGTAGATTAGATCCATATGTATTTGGACGCATTTTGTTCTGAATTGTCTAATTATGAGTCCCGGCTTAAATGTGAATAAAAAGACACAGAATAACGATAGAGAGTTTTGTTGACACTTCAAAATATAAATCAAAATATTTATTGTATTAAAAAAATCATGTATTTTCCTGTTCCATGCATGAATTGATGACGAAAAAATTTAAATTAACGAGCGAACAAATTGAGCAAATACTATTAGATTGAGCAAAATATAAAAAGATGAGTCTTTTCCCTAAGTGTTGAATATGAATACAAATATGCTTAATACGGAGATGCTTTGAGATATAAATTTTCTTGTTGAATGCTTGAATTTGAGATTTGCAATTTTTCTCGTCAGAAATCTTACTAATTAGACCAGTCCGAATCGTCTGCTACAACCATTTTACTCATGCCACTCGGCCCAGCATGATGGTCATCCGAATCATCAATGGGATATTTTTGGAAATTGCTAGCATCGTTTGGTTTGTCCCAATTATCATCATCAGCATTGCCAGATCCGACTGCCCAATCTGGTTGGCTACACCTCCAATTCGCCCAGGTATCAGCTGGATGCTGATAGTTCAGAACACCATCGTCAATACGAGTGTTATTCAAGTTAAAATTAATGGCTTTGTGACCGAACATGCCATGAATGTAATTCAAGAACAATGGATAGTTGGATGGTTCAGATTCAGCTGCAATAATTTCGATCATTTCGAATTCAACGAACTTTAGCGGGAAACTAGCGAAAAAGTCCTTTGGATGGATGAAGATCTTCAAATGAGCAGCGCCATGAAGTTCCATACGTTCCTGGTCGAATGCCAGAAAATCGATCTTGGTGAGTTGGTCTGTGAAACCATTGAGAGAGATTTTTGTTAGTTTCACCAATTGACCAATAGCAGCCAACATGGTTTGATGAAATGTTTCGAAATTGTCGCAAAAAATTTCGTCGATATACAATTGACTCAAGTTGGGCAACTTTGCAATCAAATCGGCATATGCATATGGTAAATGTGATGCTGCGATCCGCAAAAACTGTAGATTGTCGAATGTATACATTGTGGTAAGCACCTCGTCAATGGAAACGTTTAATTGCAGGCCAACCACGTTCAAATGTACGAATGCCAGTTGCGAAATGATATCAGCTTTGGAAACCACCAGATGCAAGTTCACATTTTGAACAGCGAGTAACTTCATCAGAACAGTCATCGTATAGTTGAATTGGATGTTCCAACCACTTGGACCAGATCTAAAATGCACGAACAGTTCGTCAATTTTCACATTCTTTGCCATCAATTGAACGATGTCATCCACATTTGTGCAAAAAAGTGAGAATCGTCGAATGTTTGGGTTGGTGTCGAGCAATGATTTTATCTTGTTTGCATCTGGACCTAGCGAAGGTGAATGCAACTCGAGGCTTTCAAGTTTGGCGTATCGTTGTTGCAACCAGTCGGTGCTGGTGAAATTCGAATTTCGAACAGTCAAGTGTTTCAGATTTGGCGCATACTTGAAAATGCCATCGTACGGATCCTCGACGATGGCAGCATAATCGATGGTGATGGTCTCAGCAGATTTCAGCATGTCGACAAGTTTGATACCAGCACCATCCAATCTGCGCCAATCGTTGAAGTGGATTTCCTTCACAACACCCTCCATCTTTTCGCCCTTGTAGAATTCATTGACCACGTCTAACTTTGTTTCCAGGCCATCACCGTTCAGGATCACATTTCGGATGCTTTTGTCAAAACACTTGATGTACATTTCATCGCGTGGCTCTTTTACCCATGTGCCGTCTTCTTGAATCGAATCGATGCGCATGATCTTTGATGGATATTTTTCTAAGAACTGTTTGCCGCACAAACTGTGCAATCGAGTACAGGTACGACTGAGAGCACACAAGTCATCTAGTGGCAGCCGGCGCAGAATATCGTAGCAATAATCATCCTTGAGATCCTCAAACGCCGACTTATTCACTTCGTCATTTTGTTCCCAAAGCATGGCCGTTAATTCACGCTGCGCAAATGATCGATCTGGAAAAGCAAAGAATTCAATTGATTACTGAAGTGCGAATGAAAATCATACCTTTAGAGTGGTTGCTTCAAAAGACTTTTGCTGAAATAGTTGTTCACCAGCGAAGCTGCCAGTTGTTAAATTCGAAGAAATTGTAAAGCTATCCTTTTTGCGGTGATGAATTTGATTTCGAATGAAATGTCAGAGCATTTGCCACTGTTGAAGAAAATTTAGTCAAAATGTGTTAATTTTAAATTTGCAATTGAATTTCTACACCACATAGTTTATGATCATAATAAATCGCCTTGTCGCCGAACAAAGACACTTTTTCTTGGTGAAAAATTTTTGTTCACGAACATAAACATGTTGCTTTGGAATTGTCAAAGTGACCTTACCTTAATATGTAATGCAAAATGTGTTTGACTTCATGCACTAAATGATTGCCATTAATTTGGCCAAGTCAATGAAAAAAACCACTTTTATTCAACACTAATTATGAGCGAATAGCAAAAACGATTGTTATTTCCACTTATTTTCTTGTCAATTTCTTAAAAACTCAATGTGAATTGTGTCAACCAAAGGAATGTGTGTTGTTTCGACGAGCGATGGAAAAATATGATGTTTCGGCTAATTGCCACTGACATGAGCGTATCAAATATAGACACTATTCACTTGATGTGAATGTGTATTGGATAACGGCATTGCTTAATATGACATCAGAGTCACACACAGACACACAAACGGACACACAACTTCTATTTCGTTCACAACTCATGCAGAGCGAATGTGATGTAAAGGCGGAATCAAATGTTCTACCATAATATGCAGCGCTTGTAAAAATGAGACGCATTTGAGATATGTACGAATTTCACATCAACTTTTTTAGATCTGACTAAGATTGAAATTTGTTTACAGCCGACGATTGGAATGAAAGAAACATCAGAACGCAAATTCATGAACAAATTGTGTACTGAGATTACATTTTCATGATTCAAGAGAATGATGGTCGGTGTTGAGAGAATATTTCTTTATTTCTGTTTCAGTTTTATCTCGATTTTTTCTTCGGTTCAATTTTCCTTTATTGCGATCAATGCTTATGTCTAGTTATGTTGACAAATATGAACTTTTTTTATGTGTAGAATTTTGAATGCTACTATACTAGGGAGTTTCCTTACTTCTATGAAACGAAACACTTTTTTTTTACTAAGTGTTTTTATTTTATTCTTAAATTGATCAAATGAGGCACAAGCAGAGCTATGTCTTGCTTGGCTGGTGAGTTACAGAAGACTACGTTCTAGAGACACATTTTTTCCCTAGCTTAACTAATTGTTTTTCTTATCAATATTCTGCAAAATAGTGGGGAAGGCATATTGACCAATGAAATGAGATAAGTAGGTAAAAAGGGATGGGTTTGCACTTGACAAGGTATTGGGAATGTGAACCATCAATTCGGCTTAAAGTTCCGAATGGTATGGAAGGTAGACGAAAGAAAAAGGGATTAGCATATGCTAATTGTTTTGAGTGCACATTTTGAGCACAAATGTCGGGTACGTCGGGAATTACCCAAAAAGGGAAGTCAGTTTATGACGAAAATGCATCAGTTTTATTGCCTAACGTGGTACGTAGCTGAACTGCGCACGCATGTTTGTTGATGTTATACTGTATGGGGGAATTCCAAATGCAATTAGGAGATGAAAAAGACAAGAAAAGTAGAAACGAGACGAAAATAATAAAAATTATTGAGGATGCAGATAAATATTGAAGTCTGCAACAAAAACAGAAATGTACTTTTGGTGCTCGACGCATATTCCATTCATGCGAGACGGTACCATATATAGTCATAAAGCAGTTCGGTACAAAATATGAATCGTGTAGTCAATTGAACGCAATGGCAGTGCCGATATTGCTATACACTACGTCAAATGATGTAAAATTGATGATTTATGGAATGAAATAATGTAACTTTGTTTTCCATTGGATGAGTACAGTCACACTGGCTGATTAGCTTCTTCAAAGAACTTCTTTAGAAGAAATGTGTTTTTTTTTTCTTCAGAATAAAATATTCTTTTTCTCAAAAATGAAGAGCTAAGAGAGACCAATACATTAATTCTATGTCAAAAATGAAAAAAAAAAGTTCAATAATTTTTCGTCTTAAACGGAGATATTTGTTTGCCAATCATTTCTGAGTTCAATTTTTTGTTCTTATTCTAAATCATTTTTTTCTTCTTTTGATTTTTCTATTTTTTTTGTGGATTAAAAAAGGATCAATCGCTAATTCTGTCGATCAATATGAGTCGAATTGGTCTGTTTAAAATCCTTTCGTTTGTTGAATTGAGACTAAAGTCACCTCAATATGCCCATGCTAACGAGCTTCGGGTTGAAGATGAGTCCAGATGGATCTCAATCAATACGGATTGAATTTGAGTCCAGAAATGAGACCACGTTCTTGTGCCGTATGAAAAGTAATGACGAATCCATTCGAAGCCACCTGATGTCCCTTCATTTTGATATTTGTGCTGAATTCGTCTTCCATATCAAGCGTCAACTGAATTTGATACTTTTTACCGGGCTTAATGATGACTGGTTTGTTGAGCCACAAATTGTATTCATTGTCATCGTATTCCAGTTCAATGTCATCGTCTTCATAGATAGTGCGTAGCCCAACCTTGGCATCATTTGTGGTGGCACGGAATTCGAAGATTTTTATTTGACCGGGAATATCATCCATGATTGGGCTGAAATAATCGTCGAAATAATAAATTTCGGCACAAATGATACCACGCAACAGCAATGGTTTGTTGGTTGAGAATGTTTCCACTTCCATGTCAGCGATTTCGTACGGCTGGTTCGAGATGTTTGAGTTGCGTTCGCAAATTATGAACGGTAATTTGTACCAGGCAGATTCACGACCGATGTTCACTTCTGTCTTTGTTTCGAATTCTTTCGATGCAATCGATTGGATGATGCTTCTGCGCTGATCAGCCGTGAATAAGGTTTCGTATGACGAAAAAATGGTGGTGAACTCTTGCATTGGCATCAATTCATATCGAATATCGTAGAATGAGTCGCCAAGATGAGCCAATATTACATCGCTGTTCAGTTGATCCTGTTTGGCCGTTGCCTTGACCCATGCCAATGCAGCTTCGAACAGCTCAGTTTCAACACAGGTCAACGAATCCAACTTCAAAATACGAGCCATGATCTTCTGATCACTTCTGATGAAACTGCTCGTTTTCAGCACCGTCGATGTGTTGATGCCGATCGTCACTTCGCACAACTTCTTCAGTTCGTCCCGATTACAGATCACCGCCAGAGCATACACCCAACACGCATTGTCGTTGGTCAGATTGTCGGACAAAAATCGGCTGCAAGCTGAAACACAATCAGCAACAAAGTACTTTTGACCCAGATTCATGACGGCGGCCACGGTTGACATTTTCACTGCTACTTCCGTGAAGTAGAAAAATTGCAAAAAATCTTTGAAAGCAACCGCTGTTGTATCAACAATTTGCACACAGTCTTTTTCTTTCCATGAACCATTGAACATTGCACGGAACACCTTGCTCACCGCCATCAACAATGGTTTGTGAGCTGGAACAGTGTCGAATTGATCGTTTTTGGTTTTGAATATAAAACGTACGTCAGCGGTTACACCATCTAAATATAAGGTATTGATGGCCGGATTCAGAGCTCGGTTGCTGTATTTCAGCAAAGACATTCTGATTGATGTCGGTGGAAATTGTTCAGCGATTTATTCGGTATCCTCTTCACTTTTCTCCTATTCGGATGGCTCTTTGGGGTTGACGAAAAAACAACTGTGGGGAAAATTGAGAAATTTTTCAACAAAATATTTCAACTTTGGAATACAATTTTAATGATTGTTTGATTGAAATGGATTGTCGCTTTCACAAAACCATAACCATAACCAAAACACATCAAAATAAAACTCAACAATACAAATGATTCAACCAATAAATTGTTTACCTCAAAAAAATGGCCGGCTTCGAGAGCTTGATTATGAAATAGCTATGCAATGAACGTAGGTTAGGAACAATTGTTGCGTAATTCACGACAAATAACAAGAAGTGTCTATTCTTTTCCAATATAATCAACTTGAATCGAACATGAACGTGCAACAGTTTTGACAAAATTCTTTTTTCGATTGAAGCTGAGAAAAATGCACAAATTTATTGAAAATTTTTGCAATTTGGGGTTCGACTCATTGTTCCGATGCTCTATGTGTTGTACAATGGGTGTCTTTTGTTAGGCGATCGAAATGTCATGTTGTGTGAGTGTGTTTAAAGCAGCATCACTCACGCAGAGGGCGTTGGCTATCGATGTAACACAAATTCCGACCAGAATTTCAAATTCAAATTTCAAATTTATTCAATGAATTTTTGGTTTTTATTTTTTGATCAATGAAATCAAAAAATTCTTTCCAACAAAAAGTATGAGCCAGTTATAATTCAATGGATAATTGTAATTATTCTATTAGAAGGTTTCTCTCTTCGGGCGAAACATTTGAAATTGCATATTTTCATCTCATTGAATTACTTACCCGAAAAAAATGATTAGGTGTAGTGGCCACCACGTTGCTCGAATGAAACTCAAGTTAAAGCCATTTGATTAAGTTCATAAGAAAAATGAAAGAAATGCTGAAGTCAAATAGTCAAAGTTTAAGGATAGATAGTTTTGCTTACATATTAAAGTGTCAATCAAAATGTTTATTGTGCTTAAAAGATAATGTCTTTTCGTGTTCCATACATGGAAAATAGATGACGATTAATGTAAATTGATTACGAAAAAAATAAACTAAAAGATTATGTAAAATATGTAAAAAAATGAGACTTTTTCTTAAATTTCTATATTGATTATGAATACGAATAAAGAGATGCTTTCAAAGGCTAAAGTTTTGATACTTTTTTTTTGCTTTTAGATTGTAATATTTCTCTTTGAATATTTTGATTCTGTCTTCAATCGTGCCACTTGCATTACGGCTCAGTCTGCTTGACCTCCAAATCACCTTCATCACTTTCATAACCTTCAACCGTTTTGCTCGTACCACTCGGCCCAGCCTGGTGGTGTTTATTCAAGTTATAGTCGAAAGCTTTGTGCCCAAATATGCCATGAATGTAATTCAAAAAGAATGGATAGTTGGACGGTTCAGTTTCGGCTGCAACAATTTCGATCATTTCGAATTCAACAAACTTGAGCGGGAAACTGGCGAAAAAGTCCTTTGAATGGATGTAAATCTTCAAATGGGCAGCGCCACGAAGTTCCATGCGTTCTTGGTCCAATGCCAAAAAATCGATTTCTGTGAGTTGGTTAGTGAAATCATAGAGAAAGATTTTCATTAGTTTCACCAGTTGGCCAACAGCAGCCAGCAAAGTTTGATGCAATTTTTGGAAATTGAAGTGGGAAATTTCGTCGATGTACAGTTCAGTCAAGTTGGGCATCTTTTCAATCATATCGGTGTATGCAAACGGTAAATGTGATGCTGCGATGCGCAAAAACTGGAGATTCTCGAACGTATACATTTTGGTAAGCACCTCGTCAATGGAAACGTTGAAATAAACACCAACCATGTTTGAATGAAGGAATGCCAGTCCTGAAATGATATCAGCTTTGGAAACCAACAAATGCAAGTTCACATTTTGAGCAGCGAGTAACTTCATCAGAATATTCATCGTATAATTGAAATGGATGTCATTAGCAGTTAACGCACCACCACTTGGATCAGATCTAAAATGCACGAACAGTTCGTCAATTTCCACATTCTTTGCCATCAATTGAACGATGTCATTCACATCTGTGCAAAAAAGTGAGAATCGTTGAATGTTTGGGTTGGTGTCGAGCAATAATTTTATCTTGTTTGCATCTGGACCTAGCGAAAGTGAATGATACTCGAAACTTTCAAGCTGGGCGTATCGTTGTTGCAACCAGTCGGTGCTGGTGAAATTCAAATTTCGAACACTCAAGAGTTTTAGATTTGGTGCATACTTGAAAATGCCATCGTACGGATCCTCGACGATAGCAGAATAATCGATGGTGATGGTTTCAGCGGATTTCAACATGTCGACAAGTTTGATGCCAGCACCATCCAATCTGCGCCAATTGTTGAAGTGAACTTCCTTCACAACACCCTCCATCTCTTTGCCCTTGTAGAATTCATTGACTACGTCTAACTTTGTTTCTAGGCCGTCACCGTTTAGGATCACATTTCGAATGCTTTTGTCAAAACACTTGATGTACATTTCATCGCGTGGCTCTTTTACCCATGTGCCGTCTTCTTGAATCGAATCGATGCGCATGACCTTTGATGGATATTTTTCTAAGAACTGTTTGCCGCACAAACTGTGCAATCGAGTACAGGTACCACTGAGAGCACACAAGTCATCTAACGGCAACCGGCGCAGAATATCGTAGCAGTATTCGTCCTTCAGTTTCTCGAACGCCGACTTATTGACTTCATCGTTCTGTTCCCAAAGCATGGCTACTAGTTCACGCTGCGCAAATGATCTTTCTGGAAAAGCAAAGAATTCAATTGGTTACTGACATGCGATGCGATTCGAATACTGCGCAATTTATTAAGATGAACGTGACTTGAACTTTTTTATTGGTGGGCAAAGATAATTGTGTTAAACCTACAAGCCTCTGTAGAGTACGAAGTAGTGAAAATGTGAGGAAAACATTAAATCCAAAAGTTTATGATTGAAAACGGAATGATGGAGAGTAACCAAACCGAACAATGAACAAGAGAAATGTTTTTGTCAGCAAATGATTCATACCTTAAAAATGGCTGCATCAAAAGACTTATTGTGAAATAGCTGTTCAACAGCGATGACACTCGTTGACAAACTGTACTGTTTTTGTTGTTGCGGTGATGAATTTAATTTCAATTGTATTTTAATAATTCGGTAGAGCTCACTTTTGATATAAATCTCAATAAATACAAAGAAAAATCCAAAAATTCAATGAAATTTTTGTAAATTATGATCTGAATCACTTGTCAATGATATGCTGTAGTCTACGTCGTTTTGTTTTATGAGTAGCTCTGCGTGATATGACGTGTTATTGCATGTAGATCTACATGATGTCATCATCCAAACAGAGTGCGCTTTGCACTGTCAACATGAATTCGGAATAGAATGGCGAATTCGAATTCCGAATGAAAAATTTGTTTGGAGACGATTTTCTATTTTTGAGCAGATACAATTTCAGTAGTTAAATTATATATATATATATATTAGGGCGGGTCAATTTGAAAGTCGATGAGCGCGATAACCTAGCGCGATTCTATGGACCATTCTAAGAATTTTTCTCGTAGTACTTTTTTAGTACTTTTAGTACTCGATATGCAAAGTTCTTGAGGAGTACTAAAAACTTGCTTCAGGTGGCGTTGCTCTATTTCAAGCAGTTGAAGAGTTATGTGGCATCGAAAATGTTCTAAAATATCAATTTGTAGCGAAAAGTGGTTTTAAGCCAATAAAGTGAGTTGAATGTGATTTTTTCAGGCTGATATGATCAGGAAAGTTGTTCAGCTTTTCTTTGAATATAAATTGTTGAAAACGGTGAGTCAAAAAATTGTATACTGCGGGAGTTATGGTTAAAAAATGGTGAAAAAACGTCAATTTTCCCAAGAAAAGTAGAAAATTGTAGGAAAGCGCCCTCTGGCGGCACTTTTTTTTAAAATAAATATCATAAATGGATTCCTTGACCCCGAAAACCCCCCATAAAAATATGTTTTTTGCCCTTTTTATGCACTTTTTGAGTCCAATTTTGATTTTTTGGGGAAAATAACTACATGTAAAAATGGGCGGGCTCGTTTTTCGAGATAGAGCTATGGTCTCTTGGTGAGAAGTTCTTAGAATGGCCCATAGAATCGCGCTAGGTTATCGCGCTCATCGACTTTTTTTTGCTCCCTACAAATTGACCCGCCCTAATATATATATAAAATTACCACAAACTGAAGTTAACTACACTCAGTTGTATTAAACAATCGGATTGGATAGTTGCCTTTTGAAAGCGGGCAATTTGAGTTTTTAAACAAAACATAGACATGATGCACACAGTCGTATAAACCACAATATCCTTGCTAAGCTAATGTTAGAGTGCAGTGTGGTGCATTAAAACCACTCTGATTTGAAATATGCAAACAATTTTTTTTCTCGTTATTTCGTAGCCTTTTTTCTGAAAGAAATTTGAATTGGTAGTATTGAAAGTGAAAGAATTGAAACTTGAACAGATCCAATGAACGCGTTTAATGATCATTGAATTCAGGTTACGAGATATGTCAACATTTATTGGGGAAAATACACATTACAGTTCTTTCCACATTGTGTAAAGGAGATAATAAATGAGTCATTCCATTCAGAGTGTAAGCAATTTCGCAACAAAAACAGTCTCAAAGTAATTATTTCTAATCGAAAAAATCAATTGAAACGTTCGGATTCGAAACATCAAAGCAATCAAAAGATTTTTCGTGTAGTGAGTATTTTCATATGGAATTTTAAGAATAAATTTGTTTTCACAATGCGAAAGGTGCCATGACTCATGGTCTTGCTTCTTGGTGTTCGAAAAGGACAACCACTTGACTCGCAACAATTCCGAAAAGTTGTACTTGGATGCAAAGACGGCTGATGTGAAATTTGCGTTTGGTAAAGGCACTGACCACGTTGAAACTGTTCCTGCTCATAAGAATATCCTGTCGGTCTGCAACCCAATGTTTGATACGATGTTCTATGGTTCACTGCCCGAACAAGGTGACGTCCCAATCGTTGATGCATCTGCTGCGGCGTTCAAAGAGTTCCTGCAATTTTTCTATTTGGCAAAGGTGCGACTCACGTCCGAAAACATCATCGATGTGTCGAATTCTAGGGGTTTCACGCAACTTAAAATTCATCTAAAATTTCAATATTTCTCTCTTTTCTCTAAAATTCTCTGGGATTCACCAAAATTCGTATTATTTCGAAATATTTCAATATTCACCTTGAAAATTATGTTCTGGAAGTGGGTTTTGGTGGATCCTCAGGATGGATCAGACTGGGTTTGACAATGCCCTGGTCCATCCTGAGGATCCACTTCCAGAACCAGGAGCGGTTTTGAACAATCCTGAGGATCCACCAAAACCCACTTCCAGAATTTTTAGATTCAAAAAATTCTAAAAAATTCGAGTTTATGAACAAAAAGAAGCAATATCTATAGTTTACACATAAAATGGTTTTATTTCCAGCTATTTAGTAAAATCTTCGGCCTTCGAGTTTGCGTGAAATCCCTAGGTCGAATTTGTGCAAGAAGTACGAGCTAGTGGAAGGGCTGGCTATCTGTGAAGAGCCATTGCAAAAGTCATCCACCAACAACGAGATGTGTTCCGGCTATGCGTTGGCCATGCTGCCTGAGATACCGAACACGATACAGTTCTGCGAGCAAAAAATCAAATCGAACGCGGAAGCAATTTTGAAATCGACCAGTTTTTTGGAATGCAATCGCGAACTGCTCGACAAAGTCATTCAGTTGGTGACTCCGAAGTGCAGTGCATCGGCTTTTGTTGATGCATGCATGGCCTGGGCCAAGGCCGAATGCGGACGTGATAATCTGCAAGAAACTCCAGCAAATCTCAAAGCT
>NW_022595296.1:255243-264284 GCF_009176505.1 Sitodiplosis mosellana
CTGGGACAATTATTCGGTCGCATTCCATTTGCTGAATTGAACAGAAAACAATTCGATCAGTTTTTGGCTGACTACAGTGGTCTTTTGAACGAATCAGATTTGACTGCAATTACTTTGAAGGCCATTGAACGAGCATCTGCTTTGGATTGTGATCGTCAAATTCAGAATCATTGTGAACTTCAACTCTACGAAGATGACTGTAGTTTTGATACACTATCATCATTCTTCAGTTCAACCAAAAGTCTTCTGTTGACCGAAATTCATTGCGGTGGAATATCTGGAAATTCTGGTCTGATGAAAGACGTGCGTGCATCAGTTTACCGTGGAACCGAACTACTACGCTCTAGCGTAGAAATGACATCTAATCAGCGGAATGAATATTACGTTGTTCTTAAGGAACCCATTGCAATCGAAATAAATGTTAAATATGAATTTCGAATTGATGACTCTAAAAACGTCCGTGCAAACCCGATGGAATTTCTTGGAACCGTTGAATTGCAAGATGGCGGTCAAATCTGCTTTACAAACCCTTACGGACCGGTATCACGACTAGTTTTTCAAAATCCCTGAGATCAGTCAATGTCATTCAACATCGAAATAGTTTGACCAATTCAATAGCTCAATACCCAAGAGATAATCCTCTTTATCTATGCTAATTTTTCATTCTCACTCCATTTACCGTAACATTTCCGATTACAGTAGAACCTCGATTATCCGTCAGGCACCGGACCAGAGCCTTGACGGATAATTGAAAAAGACGGATAATCGATGAGAACAGATTTGGTGCATTGTTCAATATATTGGACAATCTTGTATATACAAGAAGTGCACCGAAAACGCAAAACCTCTGATTTCAAATCTTATTGTGCGAATGTATAAGCGGCACACAATTGATTTTGATTATGAAAGTTAGTTGGCAACTTTATTCGTATGTTCAAGTGAAATAAACTGAAAAATGAACTGAACAAAAACTTTTCCACCTTGAAAATGTATGACGGTTAACGGAGGTGACGGATAATGGGAGGACGGATAATCGAGGTTCTACTGTATTAAAATAAAATACAACTAGATTTTGTTAGGCTTAACATCTGCTCAATTCGCATAGATTCAATATTGATATGTTACAGATTAAGTCAGTTTATTACAATTTTTTGTGTAATTCAAAATATGTTAAGTTCATCCATCAAATAAATTCCATATGTCTTTAATTAGAACTTCAGCAATCTGACTTGAAACATCGTTTATGTAAAAAATACAAATCAAAGAATAATCAAAGATACAATCAAAAAATCTTTCGTCGGTGATTACCTTAAGAAATGCTTGTGTTCCAACATCCAATCGGTGATTGATTACTTGAAGTTTTACTTTTTCAACGAGATTTTAACACGAGTTTTATCTTATATTTTCTTCTATATTTCATAAATAGCTTATGGATGGAAACGTTAAACTAAAAAGTAATAGGTAAGTCGATATGTAATGAGACGTTTTATTTAAACCCGATTTTTCATCAAATTCAAACACAAATCTTTGAAGAAAAAAAATATTGTTTTGTTAGAAACTACTTGAGTCATTTTTGAAATTTAGACCTATTGGTATGGTTTTTTTCCTGACAGTTTTGTGGTAAACTAAAAAGTGATTTTCAGAATTAAAGAGATTTTTCATTTTATACTGACATTTTTTCTTTAATAATTCATTTATTAGCCGTGGAATCATATTAGAAAAATGAAATAGAATCAAGATCATCACTTGAAATTGCATATTTCCAAGGCTGTAAAGTTTTCAACGATGGATGCATGCTAACGAAAACTAAACGGATCGAGTCTATGTCTTCAGATTTATCTTGCTCCAAATTGTCAGCTTATGGCCCATAGTTTTGCGAGTAACATTTAATGAGCGTCATTCCACAAATCTTATTGAATTACTCACCCAAAAAAAGTTATGAGCTAGTAACAAGGAATTTGCATTGTGCTCGAATGAAGCTTAGAGTCCATTGATTAGGTTCACAAGAAAAATGAGGTAAATGCTGAAGTCAAAGAAAAGACACAGAAAAACGATAAAGAATATTTGTTGGTTTGAAAGTGTAAATCAAAATATATATTCAAAAAATCATGTCTATTCCTGTTCCATATGGAACATATACATATGTATAGAAAACGAGTTGATGTAAATTGCTGAGCAAAAAAATTAAACTAATGGATTATTAAATATATAAAAATGAGGTCCTTAAATTCTTAGCTTGATTATGAATACGAATAATAGGGATATTTTGAGATCTGAATGTTTTGATGCTTTTTTTTGTTTTGAGATCATAATATTTCTTGTTGAATATTTGGATTTGAAATGGCCAATTTTTCTTGTCAGAAATCTTACTAGTCGGACCAGTCTGAATTATCTGCTACAATCGCTCTACTTGTACCACTCGCGCCACACGGTTCAGCCTGATCATCCTCCCAATCACCATCGTCCACTTCAACCGTTTCGATTGCACCACTCGGCCCAGCCAGTTGATCACCCCAATCATCAAGCAAGTCAGTGTAATCATATTGGAAATTGCTTGCGCCGTTTTGTTCATCCAAATCATCATCATCAACATTGTGATCATCTTCGTCATCACTGGATGGCCAATCTGGTTGGCTACATCTCCAATTCTGCCAGGTATCGGCTGGATGGTGATTTTTACGGAAACCATCGTTAGCACGACTGCTATTCGCGATAATGTTATGCCCAATCCCCTTTATTTCGGAGAAGAATGAATTATGCCCGAACATCGAGAAAAATGGATAGCTGGACGGTTCAGTTTCAGCTGCAACAATTTCAATCGTTACGAATTCAACAAACTTGAGTGGGAAATTGGCGAAAAAGTCCTTTGAATGGATGTAAATCTTCAAATGGGCAGCACCATGAAGATCCATGCGTTCCTGGTCCAATGCTAAAAAATCGATTTTCGTGAGCTGGTTTGTGAAACCCTTAAGAAAGATTTTCCTTAGTTTCACCAATTGACCAACAGCAGCCAACATATTGCGATGAAATTTTTGGAAATTGAAGTATGAAATTTCGTCGATGTACAATTCAGTCAAGTTGGGCATCTTTGCAATCAAATCGGTGTGTGCAAACGGTAAATGTGATGCTGTGATCCGCAAAAACTGGAGATTTTCGAACGTATACATTGTGGTAAGCACCTCGTCAATGGAAACGTTGAAATAAACACCAAACATGTTTGAATGAAGGAATGCCAGTTGCGAAATGATATCAGCTTTGGAAACCACCAGATGCAAGTTCACATTTTGAACAGTGAGCAACTTCATCAGAATATTCATCGTGGAATCTACTTGGATGTCATTAGCAGTTAACGCACCTCCACTTAAACCAGAATCCAAATGAACGAACAGTTCGTCAATTTTCACATCCTTTGCCATCAATTGAACGATGTCATCCACATTTGTGCAAAAAAGTGAGAATCGTAGAATGTTTGGGTTGGTGTCAAGCAACGATTTTATTTTGTCAGCATCTGGACGCTGCGAAGGTGAATGCCACTCGAGGCTTTCAAGTTTGGCGTATCGTTGTTGCAACCAGTCGGTGCCTGTGAAATTCAAATATCGAACTCTCAAGTGTTTCAGATTTGGTGCATACTTGAAAATGCCATCGTACGGATCCTCGACGATAGCAGAATAATCGATGGTGATGATTTCAGCGGATTTCAACATGTCGACAAGTTTGATACCAGCACCATCCAATCTGCGCCAATTGTTGAAGTGAACTTCCTTCACAACACCCTCCATCTCTTTGCCCTTGTAGAATTCATTGACTACGTCTAACTTTGTTTTTAGGCCGTCACCGTTCAGGATCACATTTCGAATGCTTTTGTCAAAACACTTGATGTACATTTCATCGCGTGGCTCTTTTATCCATGTGCCGTCTTCTTGAATCGAATCGATGCGCATGACCTTTGATGGATATTTTTCTAAGAACTGTTTGCCGCACAAACTGTGCAATCGAGTACAGGTACCACTGAGGGCACACAAGTCATCTAGTGGCATCCGGCGCAGAATATCGTAGCAGCAGTCGTCCTTCAGTTTCTCGAACGCTGACTTATTGACTTCATCGTTCTGTTCCCAAAGCATGGTTACTAGTTCACGCTGCGCATATGATCGTTCTGGAAAAGCGAAGAATTCAATTGATAACTGACGTGCGATGCGACTCCAATACTGCGCAATTTATTAAGATGAACGAACAATAAACAAGAGAAGTGTTTTTGTCAGCAAATGATTCATACCCTAAAAATGGCTGCTTCAAAAGACTTATTGCGCAATTGCTGTTCACCAGCGGAGACACTCGTTGTGAAATTCCCAACAAATTTTACAGTCTTCGTTCTTGAGTTGATAAATTCGATTTCGATTGAACTTTAATGATTTGGTAGAGCTCACTTTTGATATTAATCTCAATAAATACAAAGAAATATCCACAAATTCAATGAAATTTTTGTAAATTATGATCTGAATAACTTTTCAATGATATGCTGTAGTCTATGTCATTTTGTTTTATGAGTAGCTCTGCGTGATATGACGTGTTATTGCATGTACAATGTTATCATCCAAACAGAGTGCGCTCTGCACTTCAATTCAACATGAATTCGGAATAGAATTCGAATTCCGAATGAAAAATTTATTTTGAAGACAAAATTGTCTATGTTAGAACAGAAACAATTTCAGTAGTTGAAATGTAGTATAAGCTATTTTCCTCATTTTCCATAGTCACTTTTCTGATAGAGATTTGAATCGATACAATACAAAAGTATTTTTGGAATTAAAACTTGAACAGACTCACTGAACGCGTTTAATGTTCATTGAGTTCAGGTTATGAGATATGTCAAAAGGACTCAATTACAATGAAATTTCTTTGTACACAACAGCTATTCGATTCGCAACACAAGCAATTTCACAACAAATGTTCACAACACTTTTTTGTTTAATAACACCACCTTGAGAAAATCGAAAGTTTTTTCTGGAAAGTAGGTAGTAAGTACACTCATGTAAAACTTTGTAGACAAAAATATCTTTTTTTAAGTTGCTTTGGCTTATGGGCTTACTTCGATTCTAAACTTATTTTTCTATTATCCAAAACAGCGATGGCCAATACCGTGTTTAGAAAGGACAGTCACTTGATTCAGAACCACTCTAAAAAGTTGTATTTGGATCCGAAGACGGCCGATGTGAATTTTGTATTCGGTGCTGGAACTGATTACGTTGAAGCTGTCCCAGCTCACAAAAACATCCTGTCTATCAGCAGTCCAGTGTTCGATACGATGTTTTATGGTTCATCATCCGTTCAAGGTGACATTTCGATTGTTGACGCATCTCCTGCGGCATTCAAGGAATTTCTGCAATTTTTCTATTTGACCAAAGTTCGACTCACATCCGAGCACATCGTCAACGTTTCTATTTTGTGCAAAAAGTACGAGGTTACAGAAGCGTTGAAGCTCTGTGAAGAGCCATTGCAAAAGTCATTCACCATCGACGAGATGTGCTCTGGTTATGCATTGGCCATTCTACTCGAGTTGACAAACACGATGCAGTTCTGTGAGGTGATGATCATACAACATGGAGACGAAATCCTCAAATTGGCCAGTTTTTTGGAATGCAATTGCGACACGCTCGACAATATAATTCTGTTGGTGGCATCGAAGTGCAGTGCTTCGGATCGCGTTGATGCGTGCATGGCCTGGGCCAAAGCCGAATGCGAACGAAAGAACCTGGAAGAAACACCGGCAAATCTCAAAGCTCAACTGGGACATTCATTCGCTAACATTCCATTTGCTGAACTGAACAGAAATCAGTTCCAACAGTTTATGGCTACGTATAATGGTTTTTTGAACGAGTCTGATTTGGCTGAGATAGTTTCGAAGATAATTTTTTTTAGACTAAAATAGCTTTAAGTGAATATTTTAAATGTATCAAACAAGGTCGGTCTTCAAATGAATTTCGTATTTTTTTTTATTATTGCAAGTTTCGAATGAAAGTCACCATTTGATATATATTGGTAAAATCTTTTCCCGAGCAAATGATCTAAATTGTAAGTAATTAACCTTGAAAAATTTCTTATGCGTGTTGAAAAGCGAAAACGGTAGTAACAGTCTCAATTCTATTTTGGTGTTCTCGACACTGCTGAGTTAACAGGGGCTATAAATCTAATACAGCCCAACCAACGATGAGCCGTAATGCCGTAACGCCGTAAACGATATGTATTAGAGATGATTTATTAGGCCGTTCTTACTGAATTCTTTCGGACAATTTTTTCCCAAAAGCACGCTAATATCAGCGCAGTACTCACCTTATGATGACATGGTTTTTGCTCATGTTCACACCAATCTTATCATTGTTTCAATTTTCCTTGCTTTAGAAATTAAAGCGGATCCGTTTTCTGTTTGTAAAAGTCAGGAATTGAATTTTATTAAAAAATTAAGTAGAAAAAGGTGGTTGCCAAAGGTGAAAGTCAAAGTGTCGGCTCTAATGTGGCTATTTGCTTAGATTTGAACAATTGTTTCGGCAGTAATTTTACTGTATTAATGATATAGTCACTTCATGTGAATGAAAGTGTTACAATTATATTGATTAAACTGTTAAAGCTACCAACTTATTTGGTACTTGGATATGTGTGTATCTTGTTCAATTTGTATGTAAGCATAGTCCGAATGCAGAAGGCATTCCAAGTTGAAAACTATTCATGAGTGAAAACATCCAAAACTACTCCTTTCTTTCAACCACAATTAGCTCGTCCATTTTGGTTGCGTTCCATTCCGGGGTGATCCTGGAGTAAAGCTCGTCCATGTCATCTTTATCGGAAACTGTCAATGAAAATTTGTGGACAGTTTGACTTTCGTTCAAGAAACGAATTGCCGCATTCACGGAACACAAGCACTGAGTCATGTACAATTCAATCAGATTCGGGAGATTTGCAGCGAGTTGCACCATTTGATGTTCAGTGAGAAATCTTGAGTATGGGTACAGCATGATGATTTTGAGTTTTTCAATTGTTGGATGCCCGATGGCAAAATTAACCCATGAATCATCTAAACCGCCGACTAATGTACACTCTTTGAGTTGTTTGAAAGTGAACACTTCCTTTGGCTTGCACTTATTGCGACTTCGGGGTATGTTCAATTTGAGCGTTTCGACACTTTCAAATCGGATCGGTTCAGCTGGGTAATTTCGGAAACGATTTTCGTCATAGTTTAGCTCCAGAGCGTTAAGTTGTTTCAACTGCTTGCTGGCGTAGTCCCAAAATTTCAAACTGTAGACACCATAAATGCTTAAACTTTGTAGTTGAGGATTTAGACATATGATCTTTCTCACGTCGGTTGTTGTGAGTCTATCGCACCAATTTAGCACCAAGTGCTCAACTTGCTGAAATTTACCGGCAAACATCTTGTGATTAAAATAACGATTAGAACGCAATTCCAAACGATGCATCTTTGGGAAAGTGTCATTGAATTGCGATGCCTCAAATTCTATCGTTCCAAATCCGATTGAAACCTTTTCAACATTTTTGTATGGCTTTTTCGTGTCTGCATGCGTGAAATTTTGACCTCTTAGTGTGAGTGATTTCAGGCTGTCTGAACAGTATTCGTTGATATAGGCTAGAATGTATTTGTTCTTGGGAATAACGCCACCATACATCGATATATTCGAAATACATTCACCAAAAAGACGCAGAATTCTGAAAGCTTGCGCCGGTCGGCGGATGCGAATAGCACCGTTGGTCACCTCTACTGCCTCTGCCTCCGGCAAATTTGATGAAAAGTCAAGGGCCCAGATCGCCACCGTCCTCCTTCCATATTTGCGGAAAAAAAACAGGGGCTGCAGCTTGTCCAAGATGTTTGTTCGCGCTAGCCACATCGATCAGCTCCATCAGACTCAAGTGGTTGAACACATGCTCAAGGCAATCGTTGTTAACGTCTACAATCTTTGTAGCACACGCCACTTCATTGTCATTTGCTTGTCGTTGTCGCTTTGCTCGGTTGTTTCGCTTCGGTGTTTGACATCGTCGCTTCTTTTTATTGGCCATCACCAAACAATTCGTCACCTCAAGCTGGAAACTAAATTGATTTTTAAGTTATGTTAAATGTTTTGTATTGAATGAGTCGAGCAAAAATTGGGAAAGGTCTGGAAACCCTTTTTGAAATAGACCATTTCAATTAAAACAGTTCTTTTTCTTCAAAACGACTGATGATAATGTCATTGAGCATTGAGAATCTGGATCATATTCAAATTCTTTCAATAAAATTCTGGCAAATTCACCATCACTAAAATACTAACATTTTAATACAATTTCACTTTCCGGCTTCAATTTTGATTCACAGAACTTTGCTAAACAAATTAGCAATCGACTCCAATTTCTTTATAATTATTTTTTGAATAATTTTCCAAAATATAAATTCCAGAGCAACCACTCTTAGATATAACGTCCAATAACACTAAAACAAACTTGTGTTCAGTTCAACGATTTGAATGTAACTGATTTATGAACGCAGATTCGGTCTCTTTTATAGGACAAAACTTCACACTGATGTATTTTACATGAACAATTGTATATAAAATCAGGTAAAGCTCTATGCACTAGCGCATTAGTATGTTCCTGGTTGAAATATAGATAGATAGATGACCAATGCGGCTAGCAAGTTTACATGACTCCTAAACTGAGAGAAGAAGAGTATATTTTCTCTGAAAATATTCGCCTAATTCCACATGACACTGCCAGACACTCCGGATTATAGCCTTCTTGGTAAAACATAAACCTCGTATTAAAATAATCCTTGGCAGTGACTTTTCTTGTTGGTGCGATAATACTGTCATAAAGCCATGAAAATGATCTGGAAAAAAACGAGAAGAAATTCATGTGCAAACATGAGAATATTCAATTTTGGCGCCTCATTGATTAAATTCAAGATGAGACAATAACGAACTCTAACTCCGCGCTTAGAAATTATGCAGCATACGTCGTCTACAAAAAACCTCATTCATATATATCGAACAGTTCAGCAGAAG
>NW_022595296.1:284284-340175 GCF_009176505.1 Sitodiplosis mosellana
TTCCACTTCTAGTTCCAGATATAGCAATATACAAAATGAGAGCTCTGCAATTTACGACAAAAACGTACGATGATGTTAACTTCTCGGTCCGGGTAATAGCAGAATCCACCCAAATTAGAATCACAATACAAACATTTTGCGATATTTCGGCCTCCATCAAACACGTTCAGTTTTTTTGCGTCAACGAAATTATAATTATTACTGAAGAAAATTTTACTACCAATTATATCAGAATTTCTGAAAAGGTATTTTCCACAATAGCAATAATAATCAAAATAATTTTTCTGTAGCCATATTGAGCGTATAGTGAAGAATGATTTTTTTTCCAAAGATATTTCGATCAAATCATAAAATCAAGTATAAATAAAAAGAATTACATTGGTAATCCCGAACTTTTCCTTACCGTTGGCCTGCGTTGTCCGTAGGAACTTTTGGTTATTTTTTGTGAATTTTCTTGAAACAAAGGCAGTGAAAATATAATAATAAAAATAAATTGAAAAATTGGTGACTTTGACTAAAACTTCGACAATTTTGTATGAGAGGTACCCGTAAACCGATTCTCATTGGCTTTAAACTTTCTGAGGTTTCATTTTTTGGAGCAAAAATAAGATTCTGATCGCATTTGCAGAAGTTTGGTTTTTGGCCTTCAATTTTTTCCAAGAAAATGTCGACAAAAATTGAAGACAAAAAATTGAACTTCTGCAAATGCGATCTACATGAAAGAATCTTATTTTTTCTCCAAAAAATGAAACCTCAGAAAGTTTGAAGCTGATCGAGGTCGATTTACGGGTACCTCCCATACAAAAGTGTCAATTTTTTGAGGTTTTCCTTTGGACAAGTACCCCAGGATCAAATCGAAAATGGCTCATCTTCGAACTTAAACTAAATTTTTCGGATACAAAACTTTTGGCATTTTCAGATTTTGATTATCTCAATTATTTTTTGCGTTATCGTGTTAACAAACAGCTACGACGACGACGGCACACGAAAGGAAAAGTGTCACAAAAAGTTTGTGCGCGTTTCATGAGATGATCTAAGCTAATTTTGCGAAAAAAAGTTTTCGGGACCAATTCCTATACTTTCTCTTGACACGTTGTGTACGGAAAAGTAAAAAGTCTAGCCGCCGAAGCCGAGCGAAGGCAGCTAGTTGGAAATAATTTTTAGTGTTTCGAGAGGTGATGATTCAATGAAGGAAATAAAATGTTGCACTTTTTCTAGTTAAGTTTGCATTACCTTTGATTTGTGAAAGTATAACTTTTTTCTTCTGTCGAAATTTTCGGCCCAAAAACAATGACCACTGATCAGCAATAGCGTGGATTGCGTTATTTAATCGGAATTATTGATGTAAAAAGCTTAGGTAGATGATTTTCTTGAAAAAAGATTTTTATTTGTTTTTTTCTGGCTACAACGCAAAAATGATCAGACTGAGTTAGATTCTATGCATGATGTCATTTGCCTACCGTATACACACACGCCAATTTTTGTGAGTGCGTTCAATGTATCATCTGGTGATGAATTTTCTATTGTTTGCTGCAACATATTTGAATTTCATAAAAAGTATTCTACTAATTTGATTGTCGAACTAATTTGATTGTCTCGACGATATGAAACTGTCCATCGTCAGTTCAACTTTGCTGTGGCTGAAAAACTGAAGATAACCGCAAAATTACCCAGTAAATCAAAGTATTTCATCGCAACCATCCTTTTTGCAGTACAGAGTCAATGATTTTTTTCTTTAAATGAAATGGCCCCAAGAGTTTATTGCCTTCTTATTCGTTTCTTTATTATTTATATTTTTCGATTCTGACAAAATAGTTCGAGAAGAATGACATATTGTGAAAAAAATTGTGGAATCTGGAATTGTTTCAAACATTGAAATTTATATATGGACATTTTTTAGATGAATCAGAATTGGCGTTAGCATGAAAATATATTCAGATTTTTTTCGATTGATGACTTTAAAAAGAACTACTTGGGAAACCAATTTGTCTTTATGATGATTTATTGCATCATCGTTAAACTACCGCGAATTTGAGTGCTGAAATCAGTTTTTTTCCACGACCAAATTCACTGTTCAAAGCGATACCTTCATCAAACTTCAGCTTGATGCCGCCTTTTATTTTTACTTCAGTGGATGAAACAGTATATGCATCAGCTCGTATCTCTTCATCTGGTTTCAAATGAATTTCATATTTGAATCCATGCTTGATAATGATCGGTTTTGGGAATCGCATTACGCTATTGTCGTCGCCATTTTCATCCTCATCATAACGTTTGCCATTGATTGGAAGTTCCAATTTTTCATTGACATAAAGTACGCGGGGTTCCACTTCATCAGGACCAAGTGGATCGATTTCAAAGACAGTGAGTTTACTTGTGACGTTTTCAAAGTCTTCGTATTCTGACCGTGAACGTGAACCATCACCTTTGTAGTACGCATCGGAACAAACGATTGCATTCAGCAGTAGAGTCTCGTTGGTTGAGAACTTCATGATTTCGATTTGTTCAGCGCCACATTTTGAACGCGATCCTCCAACGCATTTGTGTTCATCTGACTTCTTCCATGGGTTCACACGAGGAGTTCCTTTGAACAACTTCCATTGTGTTTTCTTTGATTTGATCAGTTTGATGATGCCCCGTTGCTCTTCGTCGGTGAATAAATACCCATGTACTGTGCAAATGGCGTTGAACTCTTGCAATGTCATCGATCCGTAGCGAATATCGTACAACAGATTACCGAGCGGATTTTGAACAAATTCCTCGCTTTCATCATCTTGTTTTGCGGCTTCCTCGGACCACTTCATGCATGCATTGAACACACAGACTTCTGAGCAATTCATTGAATCGATACGTAAAATATGGCTCAATGTCTCTTGGTCACATTCCAAAAATCCGCTTGATTTGAGGACGTCTTCCGTGTTCAGACTAATGAATGTCTCACATTCAGCCTTCAATTTTTCGTGTTCGTACAACAATGCGAGTCTGTAAGTCCAACAAGCATTGTCGACAGTGAGACTGTGTTCCAAGAGTGTTGCACAATCATTTAAACATGCGTCGATATCGTACTGATGGCTGAGGCTCATGACACCTTCCACATTCTCCATGGACAGCTCAACTTCGACCAAGTAGAAATATTGTAGAAACATTTTGAAATCGGCGGTAAGCACATATGGGATCGGCACTTCGTCTTTATCTTTCCACTGTCCATTGAACATTTTTCGTAAAGCTTTGCTTGCGGCCATTAAGAGATTTTTGTGGGCTGGAACACGGTCGGATTGTGAATTGGATTCGAAGACAAAATGAACATCAGCCGTCTTCTCATCCAAATATAAGGTTTTTGCAGCTGATTCCAAAGTCCGACTAGTGAATTTAACTTTCGACATTGTGACGATGTGATTCTCGGCCTTTGTGATTAGTCAAGTCAGGTTGGGGTGATTTTGGATGTGTTTATCTATGGAAACAGTAAACAAAAGTATTGAATCAAATCTGTTCGAATTTCAATGTGTAATATTCTTCTCTTGGCAGATATTTATTAAATTGAAGGGAAGCTTAGACGAAGAAATAGAAGCGTTTGTTAAAGTCAAAGCCAAAAACAAATTCAATTGTCTTACCTTAGAACGTGACTTGTGAAATAGCACAACTTCGATTTGAGGTTAGGGAAAGTTGATGTGAAAAATGTGAATAAAATCTGCAAAGACATTATACAATGTAATCTAATGAAGTTTTCAAACTTTTCTTTAAATTATTGAATTTTTTTTGGATGATTCAATATGAAAATGGATTCGTTTTACCTTTTTTATGGCTTTTTTTCTTCGGTTGAAATTTTCAGCTCAGATTCAATGATTGCACAAAACTGGTTTGATGTTACTTCTCTCCGTCTGCAATACAAATGCGCTTAGAATGAGCTTGCAATTTCGAATGATGTCATTTGACTACAGACGTCATTTTTTGTGAGTGCGTTCAATGTACCATCGGATGATGACTTTTCTGTTGTTTGCTGGAACATATTTGAAATTTGTAAAACGTGTATCTCATTTTGTGCATTTGATTTTATTTGATAGTCTCGACTATGTTTTTCGTCAGGTCAACTTTATCGTAGATGAAAAACTAAATAAAACTTTTGAATGTTCAGCGCATAAAAGCAATGCCGCATTTGAAGTACTCCCGTAACCAATCCAATTTGGTTGTAGATAGACAATTTTTTTCTGAATAAAATGACTTTATTTTAGCAGAAAATGACTTTTTATTATTTATTAATTGTTCCCATTTTTCAATTCTTCCACAATATTTCCAGAAGAAATATGAAGAGTTACATTTTAATGTTTGTGGTTACACGTGATATCTTTAGATGAAGCAAAATCTGAGTTAGTATGATGAATTTCTTAACATAAGGTTAGTTATGATTTCCGAACATTTTAATTGGTGACTTCACGGAGATCTATCGGGAAGCCCATTTGTCCTTGTGATGAATCATTGAACCACCGTTAAACTGCTGCGAATTTGAGTGCCGAGATCAGATTTTCATTGGGCCAGCTCTTCAAAACGGTTCCTCTGCCAAACGTCAGCATGATGTCGGGATTAAGTTTCACCTTAGTGGATGAAACAGTATATACATCAGCTCGTATCTCTTGATCTGGTTTCAAACGAATTTCGTACTTGAAACCACGTTTGATGATGATTGGCTTTGAGAATCGTACTACGCTGTTGTCGTCGCCATATTCATCGTCATCGTCTTCGCAATAACGTTCCTCACACATTGGATGCTCTACGTTTTTGTTGACAAGTACGCGAGGCTTAACTTCATCACAATCAAGTGGATCGATTTCAAGGACAGTGAGTTTGCTTGTGACACAGTCATAATAATAGTCGTCGTATTCTGACCATGAAGGTGAATCATCTCGTCTGTAGTACGCATCAGAACAAGCGATTGCATTCAGCAGTAGAGTTTTGGTGGTTGAGAACTTTATGATTTCGATTTTACCAACACCATATTTTGAACCTGATCGTTCACCACATTCAAGCACACTCGTTTTCTTCCATGGGTTCACACGATGAGTTCCTTTGAACAACTCCCATTGCGTTTTCTTCGATTTGATCAGTTTTGTGATGCCCTGTTGCTCTTTGTCGGTGAATAAATATCCATGTGCTGTGTAAATGGCGTTGAACTCTTGCATTGTCATCGATCCGAAGCGAATATCGTACAACAGATTGCCGAGACAATTTTGAACCAATTCTTTGCTTATTTCATCTTGTTCGGCAGCTGTCTTGACCCATTTCATGCATGCGTTGAACACACAAGTTTCTGAACAAGACATTGCGTTGAGACGTAAAATCATACTCAATGTCTCTCGGTCGCATTCGAGAAAACCGCTTGATTTGAGGACGTCTTCCGTGTTCAGACTAATGAATATCTCACATTCAGTCTTCAGTTCTTCGTGTTCGTAGAATATCGCACGTCCATAGGTCCAACAAACATTGTCGGCAGTGGAACTGCGTTCCAAGAGTGTTGCACAGTCATTGAAACATGCACCGATATCGTACTGATGACTGAGGCTCATGACACTTTCCACACTCTCCATTGACAGTTCAACTTCGCTCAAGTAGAAATATTGTAAGAACGTTTTGAAATCGGCGGCAAGCACATCAGGGATCGGCACTTCGTCTTTCTCTTTCCACTGCCCATTGAACATCGCTCGGAAGACTTTGCTGGCGGCAATCAAGAGAGTCTTGTGTGCTGGAACACGATCGGATTGACCATTATATTCGAATACGAAATGCACATCAGTCGTCTCTTCATCCAAGTAAAGGGTTTTAACACCTGATTCCACTGTCTGACTGGTGAATTTTACTTTTGACATTGTGGCGGTGTGATTCTTGAACTTTGCGTATTGTCAAGCCAGGTTGGGGTGATTTTAGATGTATCTATGGAAACAGGAAACAATTGTGCTAAATCAATTTTGTATGGATGTCGCAATAGCAATAAGCTCTCTTTTGGCAAGTACAGATGTGTATCTTAAATATTATAATGAGTCCCGTCATATAGTTGACGAAAAATGGAACAATGAGAGTGAGGTTGGGATTTTATGCTGTGTAATTCTCACAATAGAAAAATATTGTGCTCGAAAAATATTTACCCCTGACAAATTCGTTGCTGTTTGATTTGTAATCGTTATTGGATTTTCAACGAATATGAAGATCAAGCCAATTGCCAAAAGAGATTCAAATTAACGCAAAAAATGTGAAATTTCCGCAAAAAATGCTCCTGTTTAGTTTGCAAGGACTGTGATCTACGCTTGTTTGCTAAACAATTCTAGATGTGTTGTGTTTATGTGTCAAACTTCGTGGATGCGTTCAATCTTCAGGTCCATACATTGGAGAGTCAAGACGCTGTCGTTGAATTTTGAGCGCCAATTCGTGAGCTATATTGAACAAAAACCACCAAAAGAAAGAACATGGAACAAAGTTCAATGATATCTCTTCAGCATCCCTCACGTTCTTCTAAACCATAGGAAGTAACTCCATAAATTATGGAGCATAATCCATAGAATCCAACTGTCACATCGATCAAATAATTTTTATAATGAATTATAACGATTGCCTTGCAATAAAAGTCAAACAAACCGATGTTTGGCAGTTCAAACACAAAAATTAGTATCAAACGTCTTTATTCTTAGCTTTATTCATTCCATATTATATATTTTATGGTGCTGACTTGGCACTGCTAGCAGATTCAATCTAGAGAAAATCCCAACCAACTTTCTAACTTGAATCATCATAATAGCAAGGAAAACCTATTGAAAAATCAAAATGAAAATTTTTGTCGATGTTTTGAATTGTTCTGACACGTTTGAATGTTGACGGTCGTGTAGGATTTGCAAAAATGTAGCTCGTGGATGAGACCTCTCTTTTTGTCATCAAAAACGCGGTCATGTAAAGTGATACCAAGCTTTTTTACCACCTACTGTTGCGAATCTGAGTTTCGAAATCAGTTTTCCGTGAAAATTGCGCTTCAGAGCGGTCCCTTCGTCAAACTTCAGCGTAATACCGGTTCTCATTTTTACTTCGATCGATGAAACAGTATATGTATCGGCAATTATTTGCTTTTTTGGTTTCAAACGAATTTCGTACTTGAAACCGCATTTTATGATGAGTGGCTTCGGGAATCGTATTGCGCTGTTGTCATAGTTATCTTCGTAGCCGTCCTCGTCCTCATCCTCGTCCTCATCCTCGTCCTCGTAATCGTCCCAAAACTCATCCACATCCTCATCCTCGTCAGAACGTTCGCCATGGCTTGGATGTTCCACATTTTCATTGACATAAAGTACGCGAGGCTCCGCTTCATCAGGAATAAGTGGGTCGATTTCAAAGATAGTGAGTTTACTTATAACGTTGTCAAAGTCATCGTCCTCTGGCAATGAACGTGAATCATCACCTTTGTAGTTTGCATCAGAACAAACGATTGCATTCAGCAGTAGAGTTTTGTTGGTTGAGAATTTCATGATTTCGAATTGTCCATCGTCACATTTTAAATCCCGCCCTCCATTACAATCAAATTCATCAGACTTTTCCCATGGACTCACACGACGAGTTCCATTGAACGACTTCCATTGCGTTTTCTTCGATTTGATCATTTTTGTGATCCCATTTTGTTCATCAGCGGAGAATAAATATCCATGTGCTGTGTAAATGGCGTTGAACTCTTGCATTGTCATCGATCCGAAGCGAATATCGTAGAATACATTTCCCAGATGATTTTGAACCAAAACTTTGCTTATTTCATTTCCTCCGCTGGCGGTCTTAACCCATTCCATGCAGGCGTTGAAAACACAGGCTTCTAAGGAATCCATTGAATCGAGACGTAGAATGTGGCTCAATATCTCTCGGTCGCATTTTAAGAATCCGCTTGACTTGAGGACGTCTTTCGTATTGAGACTAATGAATGTCTCACATTCAGTCTTCAATTCTTTATGCTCGTAAAATATCGCGCGTTCATAGGTCCAACAAGCATTGTCGACAGTGAGATTGCGTTCCAAGAGTGTTGCACAGTCATTGAAACATGCGTCGATGTCGTACTGATGACTGAGGCTCATGACGCCTTCCACATTCTCCATTGACAGTTCAACTTCGCTCAAGTAGAAATACTGCAAGAACGTTTTGAAATCGGCGGCAAGCACATCTGGGATCGGCACTTCGTCTTTATCTTTCCACTGCCCATTGAACATCGCTCGGAAGACTTTGCTTGCAGCCATAAGAATAAATTTATGCGCTGGAATAAGGTCGGATTGTCCATTGGATTCGAATACGAAATGCACATCAGCCGTCATCTCATCCAAATATAGGGTTTTTACAGCTGATTCCAGAGTCCGACTGGTGAATTTGATTTTCGACATTGTGGCGATGTGATCCATGACCTTTGTGTATTGTCAAAACAAGTTGGGATGATTTTGGATGTGTTTATCTATGGAAACAGTAAACAAAAGTGTTGAATTTCAATGTGTAACTTTCTTCTCTTGGCAGATATTTATTGAATTGAAGGGAAGCTTAGACGAAGAATTAGAAGCGTTTCTAAAAGTCAAAGCCAAAAATAAATTCAATTGTCTTACCTTCAAACGTGACTTGTGAAATAGCGCAACTTCGATTTGAGGTTAGGAAATGTTCACATGGGAATCCTGAAGAAATTCTGGAAAAATATTATACAAACACAATTTATCAAGCTATCTTTGATTTGGAATCTCCAAAATGGAAATCATCTTTAGTGTTTCGAGAGGTGATGATTCAATGAAGAAAGTAAAAGGTTGCACTTTTTCTAGTTTTGCTTGCATTACTTTCGATTTGTGAAAGTATAACTTTTTTCTTCTGTCGAAATTTTCGGCTCAAAAACAACGTTAGAAATAGCGTCGATTGCGTTATTTAATCGGAATTATTGATGTAAAAAGCTTTGGTAGATGATTTTCTTGAAAAAAGATTTTTATTTGTTTTTCTCTGGCCACAACGCAAAAATGATCAGACTGAGTTAGATTCTATGAATGATGTCATTTGCCTACCATATGCACGTCAATTTTTGTGAGTGCGTTCAATGTATCATCTGGTGATGACTTTTCTATTGTTTGCTTTAACATATTTGAATTTCATAAAAAGTATCACATTTTGTGCATTCGAATTAATTTGATAGTCTTGGCGATAACTTCTTTCGTCAGTTCAACTTCATCGTGGCTGAAAAATTAAAGAAGAAAACTTTTGAATGATTATTCGCCAATTAGCGATTTAAAACACTCCCTTAACCAATCCAATTCTATTGCAGCATAGGCGATTTTTTCTGAATAAAACAATAAAAATATTTATTGTTCCCATTTTTCAATTCTTCCATATATATTATGAATTTCTTAACTTTGAGTTATTTATGATTTCCGAAGATTTTGATTGGTGACTTCACAGAGATCTAACGAGAAGCCCATTTGTCCTTATGATGATTTATTGCATCATCGTTAAACTGCTGCGAATTTGAGTTCCGAAATCAGTCTTCCAGCATCACCGTCCAAAATGGTACCTTCGTCAAAGTTCAGCGTGATGTCGGGTTCCATCTTTACCTCATCAGACAGAACAGTATATGTATTGGCACGTATTTCCCCTTCTGGTTTCAAACGAATTTCGTACTTGAAACCAAGTTTGATGATGAGTGGCTTCGGGAATCGTATAACGTTCCTTTCGTCGTATTCGTCCTCGTCCTCGTCCTCGTCCTCAAAGTAATCGTCATACCATTCATTTGGATGTTTCACATTTTCATTGACATAAAGTACGCGAGGCTTCGCTTTATCAGGACCAAGTGGATCGATTTCAAAGACAGTGAGTTTGCTTGTGACACGGTCATAATCATAGTCGTCGTAACGTGAGTCATCTCGTCTGTATCTTGCATCAGAAACAACGACCGCATTCAGCAGTAGAGTTTTGTTGGTTGAGAACTTCATGATTTCGATTTGTCCATCGTCATATTTTATAACCAGTCCTCCATTAGATTCAAATTCATCCGACTTCTCCCATGGGCTCACACGACGAGTTCCATTGAACAACTCCCATCGCGTTTTCTTCGCTTTGATCAGTTTTGTGATGCCCTGTTGCTCTTTGTCGGTGAATAAATATCCATGTGCTGTGTAAATGGCGTTGAACTCTTGCATTGTCATCGATCCAAAGCGAATATCGTAGAACAAATTTCCGAGATGATTTTGAATCAATTCTTTACTTATTTCATCCTGTCCGCTGGCGGTCTTGACCCATTCCACGCAGGCGTTGAACACACAGGCTTCTGAGCAATCCATTGAATCAAGACGTAGAATGTGGCTCAATATTTCCCGGTCACATTCGGGAAAACTGCTTGACTTGAGGACGTCTTCTGTGTAGAGACTAATGAATATCTCACATTCAGTCTTCAGTTCTTCGTGTTCGTAGAATATCGCACGCCCATAGGTCCAACAAGCATTGTCGGCAGTGGAACTGCGTTCCAAGAGTGTTGCACAGTCATTGAAACATGCACCGATATCGTACTGATGACTGAGGCTCATGACGCCTTCCACACTCTCCATTGACAGTTCAACTTCGCTCAAGTAGAAATACTGTAAGAAAGTTTCGAAATCGGCGGCAAGCACATCAGGGATCGGCACTTCGTCTTTCTCTTTCCACTGCCCATTGAACATCGCTCGGAAGACTTTGCTGGCGGCAATCAAGAGAGTCTTGTGTGCTGGAACACGATCGGATTGACCATTATATTCGAATACGAAATGAACATCAGCCGTCTCTTCATCCAAGTAAAGGGTTTTAACACCTGATTCCACTGTCTGACTGGTGAATTTTACTTTTGACATTGTGGCGGTGTGATTCTTGAACTTTGCGTATTATCAAGCCAGGTTGGGGTGATTTTAGATGTATCTATGGAAACGGGAAACAATTGTGCTAAATCAATTTTGTATGGATGTCGCAATAGCAATAAGCTCTCTTTTGGCAAGTATCTTTTATATAATAATGAGTCCCTCCATATAGTTGACGAAGAATGGAACAATGAGAGTGAAGTTGGGATTTTATGCTGTGTAATTCTCACAATAGAAAAATATTATGCCTAAAAAATATTTACCCTTGACAAATTCGTTGCTCCTTGGTTTTTAATCGTTATTGGATTTTCAAAGAATCTGAAGATCGAACTAATTGCCGAAATGGTTTCAAATTAACGCAAGAAAACAGGAATATTACGCAAAATATGCTCCTGTTTAGTTTGTACGGACTGTGTTCTCCACTTGTTTGCTAAACAATTCTAGATGTGTTGTGTTTATGTGTCAAATGCGTGGATGCGTTCAATCTTCACGTCCATACGTTGGAAAGTCAAGACGCTGTCGTTGAAGTTTGAGCACCAATTCGTGAGCTTTATTGAACAAAAACAACCAAAAGATTACCTATGGAACAAAGTTCAATAATATCTCTTCAGCATCCCTCACGTTCTTCTAAACCATGGGAAGTAACATAAATTATGGAGCATAATCCATAGAATCCAACTGTCATATCGATCAAATAATTTGTATAATGAATTATAACGATTGCCTAGCAATAAAAGTCAAATAAGCCGATTTTTTGAAGTTCAAACACAAAAATTAGTATCAAACGTCTTTATAACTAGCTTTATTCATTCCATATTATATATTTTATGGTGCTGACTTGGCACTTCTAGCAGATTCAATCTAGAGAAAATCCCAACCAACTTTCTAACTTGAATCTTCATAATATCAAAGAAAACCTATTGAAAAATCAAAATGAAATAAATGAAAATGTTTGTCGATGTTTTAAATTGTTTTGACATGTTTGTATGGTTTTGACGGTCATGTATCATAAATCAGGCTTTGCGGGAATGTAGCTCGTGTATAAGACCTCTCTTTTTGTTATCAAAAATGCGGTCATTGTGAAATTGCACAGTGATACCAAGCTTTTCGATCAACTCTTCGGTACTATGGTATACAAGATGTGTACAAAATGGATGGTCCCAACACCATCTATCGACCATATTCTTAATGCGAATTTGGTACTTGAATCCGCTTCGAATGATAACCGGCCTGGACAGAGAAACAACAGTATCTCCTCTTTCGTTCAGTTTGCAGTTTTCGTCAACATAAAGAGTACGACAATCCTCCATTTCAGCTTCATTGTTTGCAGTACGGCTTTCGGCGATTGTCAGTGTACATGGCAGATCTTCGGGTAGGTTATCCAAAAAATTGTACTTGCAAAGAAACTGAACTTCAGCACAAACGAATCCACTCAATAGAATGGTACCATCAGTTGTGAATGATGTTTTTTCTGTTTCTTCCATTTCGTATGCGTGCTTTGATCTTATGGTGTACTCGACAAATCGTTTGCACTCATGCACCTTTGCTTCACGCCAATCACTTTCTCGCACAGACACATAACGTTCGATTGGTCGATCCGATGAAGTGAGCATTTTGATGATGTTTTCGTATTCATCAGCCGCAAACCAAGCATCAAATGTTGAATGGGTAGCATCAAATTCATCCTTTGTTATCAATTCAAAACGAATATCATGCATCATCACATCGCCCAGATGAGTTCCAACTAATTCCTTGCTCAATTTTTCTTGCTGACTGGCCGCCTTAACCCATGTTAGGCAGGCTTGGAATACCTCAACTTCTGAACACGACAACGATTCGAGTTTTAGAATTCGACCTAGCACCTCTTTATTACACGTCAAGAAACCACTTGACTTGAAGATGGTCTGTGCATTGATGCCAATGTAAATTTCACACAAACGCTCCACTTCCTTTTGATTGTAGAGAATCGCGAGTCCATACGCCAAACACACGCTTTGAACTGTGAGATTGTCGGACAAGAAACTAGTACACGCGATCAAACACCCAGTGACATCGTACTTTTCACCGAGATACATAATTTTTGTAATATTTTCCATGCTCATTTCGACCACATCAAAGTAGAAGAACTGCAGAAAACTTTTAAAATCGGCCACTGAAGCATCCGTGATTTTAACGTCACCTTTTTCATTCAATGGTCCATAAAACATTGAATGAAAAACTTTACTAGCTGCAGTGAGTAAATTTTTGTGTGCTGGAACACGTACACAAACGTCATCGTTCAATTCAAAGACAAAATTTACGTCAGACGTCTCCTCGTCCAGATACAAGCTCTTCAAGGCCGAATTGAAGGATTGATTGATATATTTACTGTACGACATCATGAACTATTTGTCGGCTGCAATTAAACAAAAATAAGTTGGACGATTCGAACAGAATTCATGTGCAGAAATGAAAACATTTGGCAATGCCGAAGCCAAAGCAAAACCCACAACGAATTTCAATTGTCTTACCTTCGAACGTGACTTGTGAAATTGCACCACTTCGATTTGAGGTTAGGAGAAGTTGCTATCAGAATCGTGGAGAAATTCTGTGAAAAATATCAAGTTACAAGCAAATTACCGAGCTATCAAACATAAATTTGGAAATACTGTCCTGCAATCCAAGGCGATGGATCAACGAAGAGAGTAAAATCTGGGACTTTTTCAACAAGTTTTACCTCCGTTTCTTTTGTTGGAAATTTCGACTCAAAAACAATGATCACTGATAAACAACAGTTTGGATTGTGATATAACCGCAAATATTTATAAAAAAAGCTTAGGTAGTAGATGATTTTATAAAAAAAAAAAGATTTTTATTTCCTTTTCTCTGGCTGCAATGTAGAAAGGTTTAGAATGACCCAGCTTCTATGAATGATGTCATTTGACTACAGACGTCATTTTACGTGAGCGCGTTCAATGTACCAACGGATGATGACTTTTTTTTATTGTTTGCTGCAACCATGGTGCGGCTGTTGACACTATATTTTCCTATATTTCGAATTGGCGCGCTGTGTAGTTCCGATTTGAAATGTTAAATTACATTGATGTGCCCTTTGAAATTGGGGGCGCTCGCATCGCCTCAAATGACTTTGACGTTCAACAGCCGCCACACGTCTGCAACATATTTGAATTTCATAAAAACGTGCATCTCATTTTGTGCATTCGAATTAATTTGATAGTCTCGATGATACTTTCCATCGTCAGCTCAACTTTGTTGTGGCTGAAAAACTAAAGATAACCCCAAAATTGACTAGCAAATTAAAGAAGTACTTCCGTAACCATCCTTTTTGCAGTGGCGACGATTTTTTCTTCTAATGAAATGACCTCAATTCAATAGGAGTTTATTGCCTTCTTATTCGTTCATTTATTGTTTTTTCTTAAAAAATATTCTAAGAATAAATATGACATAAAAAGTCTGTGAAATCTGGAATTGTTTCAAACATTGAAATTTATGTATGTGTATGAACATTTTTTAGATGAATCAGAATTGGCGTTACATTGATAATATGATAATATTCAGAATTCCACAATTTTATCGAGGTTTGAAAATTATGTATATTTCAATTGGTGACTTCACTGAAATTTAACGGGAAGCCTGTTTGTCCTTATGATGAATCATAGCATCATCGTTGAATTGTTGCAAATTTGAGTTTCGAAATCAGTTTTCCAGAAAAGAGGCTTTTCTTCAAAACGGTGCCTTCTTCAAACTTCAACGTGATGTTGCGTCTCATTTTGACTTCAGCGGATGACAAATATGTATGAGCAATTATTTCCCTTCCTGGTTTCAAACGAATTTCGTACTTGAAACCACGTTTGATGATGAGTGGCTTTGGGAATCGTATTACGTTGTTGTCTTCGTAGCTATCTTCGGAGTCGTCCTCGTCGTCATCATAGTCAAAACAATCACCATCGATTGGATGTTCCACATTTTCATTGACATAAAGTACGCGAGGCTTCGCTTCATCAGGACCAAGTGGATCAATTTCAAAGACAGTGAGTTTACTTACAACATTTTCAAATTCGTCGTCTTCTGACCATGAACATGAATCATCTCGTCTGTAGTTTGCATCAGAACAAACGATCGCATTCAGCAGTAGAGTTTCGTTTGTTGAAAACTTCATGATTTCGATTTGTCCATCGTCATATTTTAAATCCAATCCTCCATTACAATCAAATTCATCCGACTTCTCCCATGGGCTCACACGACGAGTTCCATTGAACGACTCCCATTGCATTATCTTCGATTTGATCAGTTTTGTGATGCCCTGTTGCTCTTTGTCGGTGAATAAACATCCATGTGCCGTGTAAATGGCGTTGAACTCTTGCATTGTCATCGATCCAAAGCGAATATCGTAGAACAAATTTCCGAGATGATTTTGAACCAATTCTTTACTTATTTCATTTTGCCCGCTGGCGGTCTTGACCCACTTCATGCATGCGTTGAACACACTGGTTTCTGAGCAATCCATTTCATCGAGTCGTAGAATGTGGCTCAATATTTCTCGGTTGCATCCTAAAAATCCGCTTGACTTGAGGACGCCTTCCATGTTGAGACTAATGAATATCTCACATTCAGTCTTCAATTCTTCGTGTCCAAAGAATATGGCGCGCCAATAGATCCAACAAACATTGTCGACAGTGAGGCTGCGTTCCAAGAGTGTTGTACAATCATTGAAACACGCACCGATATCGTACTGATGACTGAGGCTCATGACACCTTCCACATTCTCCATGGACAGTTCAACTTCCCTCAAGTAGAAATACTGTAAGAACGTTTTGAAATCGGCGGCAAGCACATACGGGATTGGCACTTCGTCTTTCTCTTTCCACTGCCCATTGAACATCGCTCGGAAGACTTTGCTTGCGGCAATCAAGAGAATCTTGTGTGCTGGAACACGATCGGATTGTCCACTGGATTCGAATACGAAATGAACATCAGCCGTCATCTCATCCAAATATAAGGTTTTTACAGCTGATTCCACAGTCCGACTGGTGAATTTAACTTTCGACATTGTGGCGATGTGATTCTCGGCCTTTGTGTATTGTCAAAACAAGTTGGGATGATTTTGGATGTATTTATCTATGGAAACAGAAGACAATTATGTTAAATCAATTTTGTATGGATTTCGCAATAGCAATAAGCTCTCTTTTGGCAAGTATTTCCAATATAATAATGAATCCCTTCATATAGTTTGCAAAGAATGGAACAATGAGAGTGGTGTTGAAATTTTCACAAAATAAGAACCTTTGTTGATGTTGTGAAATTCTCATAGAGAATGTTGTGCTCAAGAAATATTTACCTTTGACAATTTCGCTGTTCCAATGTGCTCTTTGATCTTTATTCGTTTAGTGATTGTCGCTATTGGAATTTCAACCAAAATAAAAACTAATCTGATTCCAAAAATGAATGAATTAACGCAAAGAAAGTGGAATTTTCCGCAATAAAATGCTCCTGTTTAATTTTCACGAACAGTTCCTGTTTAGTTTTCAGTGTTCTTCGCTTGTTTGCCAAACAACTCCAGTTATGTTGTATTCATACGTCAAACTTTAGAAGTGCGTTCAATGTCAAAGTCCACACTTTTCATATTCAAGACGTGGTCGTTAAAGTTTAGACGCCAATTTGTTAGCTATATTGAGCAAAGGCAATAAAAAGTTTACTTATGGCATAGCATTTATTGTGTTTTCAAGGCAATTCCCGCATGGAAGTCTCCTATGGACTCTAAATCCATACAATTCAACTTTTAGTTCGATCAGATTATCATTGTTGATTCACAAAACCGAATTAGTGAACGCAACATGCGCACATCCGACTATAAGGAAGAGTGTGTGTCTCTCTCTCTCTCTCTCTCTCTCTGTGTGTGTGTGTGCTATTGTGAATGACAAACATTGTTGACCACTAACACATCTATGTGGCACTCTGATTTCGACATTATTTCCACACGAGTCTGACAGCTACGTGCTTAGTATTCAATATACACAGTAGAATCTATGTGGTGCGCTGTTTTTCGAAACTTGAACTTTATTTGATAAACCAATTTCAACGTTTTTGCTCCTGATCCAACTAGTTGTAGCTAAAAATGAGTGCTGTTAGTATTACAAAACCAAGAATATCCATGAAAAATTATTCATTTTGATATTTTGTTCATCATTTAGGAGCTTCGATTCGAATTAACGGAGTCTACAAAGACAGCCGAAGAATTCATCCAGCTGTACTATCAAAGTGTGGATCACAAGCGACATGTAAGCAACATTTTGATTCATTGAGTTGATTCAATGGAAGATTCACATAAAAAAACAATGTAAAATGACATAAAAAATTCGTCCACATACAAAAAATCTATTTTAATTAATCTCAACATTTTGCGTCCGTTCGATAGCAAATCTCCCGTTTGTATATGGACAATGCGATCGCTGCGTGGAATGGAAATGGCATCAATGGCAAGGAAAATATTCAGGAATTCTTTCAAGGTCTGCCAGCAACTGAACACACGGCTTCGGTTTGTGACGTTCAACCAATCATTGATGAGGCCACATCCAATCAAAAGACGTTGTTGATTCTGGTGTCTGGATCGCTTCGAGTTTTGAACAATCCACTCAAGCAATTTCAACAAACATTTGTGATCTCGGCTCAAGACGACAAATGGAAAATTGTACGCGATTGTTTCCGCATCCAAGATTCATTGTGTCCACAATTCAAGAGAACCGCACATTTCAAATGAATGTTCACGATATTTTTGGCAACAAATAAACGAAAAAATTGATAAATAAATGCAAATTCAACATTTTTTTTTGTAAAATCTAATACAACCCTTCTGAATGTTCAGGAACAGTCATCAGGTGGCACTGTATGTCAAATGTCATTTGCTTCTCATTTGTGTTCATGTTTTTGTGCTCTATAGTTTAGCTCAAGCAAAACTCCCTGATTTTCGACTAAAAAATTATCAAAAAATTGATTGTTGTAAAAATCGAACCATGTCTCATGTGCCCATTGAAACTTTCGAAGAAGATGCGGCTGATTTGCGGTTCCCGAAAGGTAAAATTAGGATTTTTTTTCTAATGTTTCGATAGAAAATGAGCTCTTGGTAATTTTGACTGTCGTGGTCGTCGTTGTTGCTGTCATTTTCATGGAATTGTTTGCCTTTGTTCTTCAATACTAGAGGTGTTTTTGATAAACGTCAACCAAAATTCAATTAACAGCAGATTCTTTTGTTTAAAAGAACGAAAATTGATCGGCATTATTGGATTAGACAATATTTCGATTCCTTTGTTCTGACATTTTTTTTCTGGAAAATTTATTGTCCGAATCAATGGCCGAATAATGAAAAAAAAACACGTTCATGTTCAATTCTCTTTTAACGAAATGAGATGTAACAATTGCCTATACAAACTCACATTTTTCTTCTACTTTCCGCACAAATTGTCTTATTTCAGAGTTCCAAAATGCGGAAACGTTGCTAGTCAGTGAAGTACACATGCTATTGGACCACCGCAAGAAACAGAACGAATTGGCTGACGAGGAACAAGAGTTCTCCGAGGTGTTTTTGAAGACTTTTACGTATACTGACATTTTCCGAAAGTTCAAAAACAAAGAAACCATCACGGCTGTTCGAAGGTGAGTTAAATATGCATACAAACATGGCTTGAAATAGAACGAATCAATATTTGACTAAAAGTGGTTAAGTTTTTGATAATCAAAAAACATTGGCAATTTCCTAAGCATTCATATTTTCGTTTCTTCCACAGTTTGTTGACACAGAAGAAGTTGCATAAATTCGAACTAGCTGCAATTGGTAATCTCTGTCCTGAAGTCCCAGAAGAAGCTAAAGCATTGATTCCATCACTTGAAGGTCGGTTCAAAGACGAAGAATTGAAAGAAGTGTTGGACGACATCGGCACAAAACGCAGTTTGCAATATTAACAATGCGGTCAAACATACAATGAATATCAGCCATTTTTGTGCGAAATGAATAGTTGTTGAAAAGAATGAATCAGTCGCTGTGTGCGATTTTCGTGTCGAAAAAAGTTTCATCTTGTTTTGGTTTTTTCGAGAAAAAATACTCTGAAATATTGATGATAAAATGCTTTTCATTTTCTAAAATAATCCAATGTTCTGAGCTGTTAAAACGCAACTTTTTGTAAACTTTTCGTATTAAAATGCAACTATTTTCAAGAAAATAATCCTTTAATCCTGTCTCTGGTAAACTGATTTCATGGTCGCATATCATTGTGAAGCAAAATTCACCGAACATTGGATTGTTCACCCATGCAAGGGAACGTGAGCTGGGTTTAGACCATCGTGAGACAAGTTACCAACTAACACCCATACATTCGACTAATCACCATGATAAACTATTTGACACAGCTGCAAACATTCTTTGCAAGCAAAATAGAATTTGAACTAGCATCATTAGTACTATGGCATCGCCAAGGAAAAGTCAATGTCAAGGATTAATTTTAATACGTCGTTTATGTCTTCCAATAAGGCTATAATCCGGTCTGTCTGGCTGTAGCATATGAAGTTGAGCGAATATTTCTTTTACTCCTAGGTAAACTTATCTATCGGTCATCTTCTGTCTATATATATACTTCGATTTAAAAAGGGGCGGTCACTTGTAATCACCAATGCACCAGTGCTAGAGCTTTACCTGATTTTATGTACAATTGTACATGTAAAATACATCAGTGTGAAGTTTTGTCCTATAAAAGAGACCAAATCTGCGTTCACAAATCAGTCACATTCAAATCGTTGAACTTAACACAAGTTTGTTTTAGTATTGCTGTACGTTATATCTTAAGAGAGATCGTTCTGGAATTGTATCGAAGAGAGATTGATTTTTTGGAGAATTATTCCAGAGAATAATCAAAGAGTTCAATTATTACAGTTCATTGTCAGTTTGTTTGTCAAATTTTTGGTGCATTATAATTAAAACAGAGAATAAATCTTGAAGAGGTTAATATCAGAAGTAATTATCGGACGGGATGAGTAAATTAAAAAGAGGAAATATGAATCCAGAAGTTCTCCATTTGAGGAGAGAAGCATCAAAAATTGAATTTTCTTCACTGAATGATGAATGCATTCACAATATATTTGATTGGTTGTCGATAAAAGATTTGTGTAGGCTCAGAGTAACATGCAAACGTGTATACTTGCTGGCCAATGAACATTATCAAAGAACGTATGGACAATTATGTGCATATTACAGATACATTCGGTCCGGAAATAGTAAGCATTATAAATTATGGAGTCAAAATAAATATCATAAGTCTTTTACTTCCTTGGCCCGCAATATCGAAATAACTGGTATAGAACACGTATCTGAGATTGGTCCAATACTTAATCCGAACATAAAATGTATGGACATTTATTCAACAAATTTGTGTTATGATTCGAATGACTTGCACTTGAAAAACCAACTAAGGAACGTTCGAGAGATTCATATAAACAGACTATCCGACAATTTATCACAGTTTTTTACGAATCTGGAGTACATAAATCTTTGTCCTCTTGGGGAAGTTGAAGAATTATTAGGAAATTATCCCACAGTCCAACAATTTGATTGGATGTATCATACAGTGGAAACAAAATTTATACAACTGAAGGATTTCTTTAAGCGACATCAAAATATAAAAACTATTTCATCACATGCACCAGTTGATAATTGGCTACTTGATTCAGGGCTTATTTTCGATGATTTAGTATTAAAATCGATAGGAACACTCAGTTCAAGATTGTTAAAAAACTTACATTCACTTCACAAGAACCAACAGATCAAAAGATTACATTTAGCAATATATGACATGAAAGTTTTACTCAGTCCAAAGCCACACTAACATTTCTGGAAAGCGTCAAAATCGACCGGATTGATTATGATGATATTAATGATCGAATAGTTAATGGTCTAATTTCTCTGCCGAATCTAAAAGTGTTGTTGTTTCATGATTATGAGGAAGATCCATTACTGAAACGTCATTTTGAAATCTTGGCGCAAAAACTGGATAAACTTGAGGAATTGCACGTGACATCCGGCAAAGACTTGTATTCCATTGGGGACTTCATTCCATTTGCACGTTATTCAGCAACACTGAAATGTATTTGTGTAAAACAATCTAGGTTAAAAGACTTCGAAGGAACCAAAAATATTACACTTCAAAAGCTGGACAAAGAGAGACGTCAACTGAAGGATGCATGCAAACTAACAATTTACATGGAGGAAGCAAATTACTTGGAGATTAAAAACCATTCATCGACAAGTAGCTATGGCTTAGCAGAAATAAAACGCATCAGTTCATATCCTTTGTCAAACCATCCGTTGCGACCAAAATATAAATGACTCTGATAATAATTTATCTGAACACGAAATGTAACTAAAATTTAATATTTCCGTATATTTTTATAGTTTAAATTGAAATTTTAATTCATTAGGATTGGATCATATTTGACAACATCACAAGCCATCCAACTTAATCAATTGTAACCACAACAAATATAACAAAATAAAATTCATTTAGAAGCTAATCTAGATCTCGTGTTTGTTCATTTCTATGGTTTTTACTTTTCCGTACACAACGTGTCAAGGGAAAGTATAGGAATTGGTCCCGAAAACTTTTTTCGCAAAATTAGCTTAGATCATCATAAAAACTCATGAAACGCGTAGAAAACCACTTTTTGAGACACTTCTCCGTTCGTGTGCCGTCGTTGTCGTCGTAGCTGTTTGTTAACACGATAACTCAAAAAATAATTGAGATAATCAAAATCTGGAAATGCCAAAAGTTTTGTATCCAATGAACTTAGTTTGAGTTCGAAGATGAGCCATTTTCGATTTAATCCTGGGGTACTTGCCCTAAGAAAAACCTCAAGGAATTCACACTTTTGTATGGGATGTACCCGTAAATCGACTCCGATTGGCTTCAAACTTTCTGGGATTTCATTTTTTGGGAGAAAAATAAGATTCTGAAAGTTTGAAACCAATCGGGATCGATTTACGGGTACCTCCCATACAAAATTTTGACTAAAATTACCGATTTTTGGACAATTTTGTATGGGAGGTACCCGTTAATCGATTCTGATTGGCTTCTGAGGCTTCATTTTTTGGAGAAAAAAAGAGATTCTGAAAGTTTCATGTTGATCGCATTTGCAGAAGTTTGATTTTTTGTCCTCAATTTTTGTCGAAATTTTCTTGGAAAAAAAGTTTTAGTTAAAGTGACCGATTTTACTTTTCCGCAAACTTGTTTGTTAGGAAAAGTATTGGTTTTACTAGCCAAAATTTCATGACATCTCCTCTTTCGGACCACTATAACGTCACGCCAAACTTCAAAAAGCACATATCTGTACACTAGGCAATGTAGATGGGATCAAATCCTATCGATCAAGACCTATCTACCCCCAAAAACTTGTTGTTTACTATGAAATATGTGCAAAATAGCGATGTGCGTATGGTGTCGTTCGCGTCAGCGTCCGAGCTTTTTGTTCGCCGGATATCTCAAAAAGTTGACAAGATAATTTAGATCTGTAAGAGCCAAAAGATTTGGCATGTCGAGACAAAGCTTCGGATTGATTTTGAGCTCATTCTGACCTACCTATGTTGTACCATAAGCCTCCGACTGAGGACCTGAAAACCCTTGAAAAATGACACTTTTATATGAAAAATCACTTAAAAAACCATTTTGCAGGATTTTTTGTCAAGGTAAACTGACATTATTTTGTGAAAATAATGGGGGTCTGGGAACAACCGAATACCTACTTTCCCATAAATTTGGCCTGAAATCGACATTTCTTGAAATTTTCCTCGAAAAATACCCTTTTATATGAAAAATCACTCAGAAAGCCATTTTTTAGGGTTTTGGTCAAAGCAAACTGATATTTTTTGCAAAAATAATGGGAGCCTTCAAACAACCGAACACCTACTTGCCCATAAATTTGGTCCGAAATCAACATTTCTTGAAATTTTTGAAATTTTGTTCGAAAATGACACTTTTGTATGGAAAATGGTCGAAATAGTTATATTTTAAGGTCAAAAATGCTATGAAAAAGGGTCCATTGAAATTTTGGTTGAACATTTAGCGGGAGGTAAACTAAATTGCTGCGGAGCGGAAAAGTTTGGATTACGTATGTAATTCGTTTTATTTCACTTCATTTTTATTATTATATTTTCACTGCCTTTATTTCAAGAAAATTCAAAAAAAATAATCAAAAGTACCTACGGACAACGCAGGCCAACGGTACGGAAAAGTTCGGGATTACCAATGTAATTCTTTTTATTTTCGCAAACAATTGAAACATTTCCAGCTGGAAATTCCCTAGGGAATAAATACAGTATATGTCATCGCCCGGAAAATTGAAGTGTTGCCGGTAAAATGTATATAGAAATTTATATATAAATGTCAAATTTTACGGCGAACACCCAAAATTTCCGGGGATTCTTTTCTGTGTGTACACACTAAAAAATATCTGTAAGAATTTACACGAAAATAACAATCAAAATGGGATTTATATGACGAATCGTGTAAAACATTAAAATATCGTGTAATTTTTAATCTTTCAAAGTTGACGCAAACATTTGACAGATGCATATATCGGGTAATAGTATTTGCCAATTCATTGATTTATTTGAAATTACACGATATTTTATCGTCTTTACACGATTTGTCATATAAATCCATGTTTGATTGGTATCATCGTGTAGATTCTTACAGATATTTTTTAGTGTGTACTACATAGAATTATTTATCGTTAAAAAAATTTTGGTTGTGTTGGTACGAAATTTGACTGTGACAGAATTAATTTTGCGGAAATGGATTTAATGCTATTTGTTTAGAAATTTTCCAAAATTATTTATTCGTATCCATATAGAGACAACCTCCGAAATCACTTCTGCTGAACTGTTCGATATATATGAATGAGGTTTTTTGTAGACGACGTATGCTGCATAATTTCTAAGCGCGGAGTTAGAGTTCGTTATTGTCTCATCTTGAATTTAATCAATGAGGCGCCAAAATTGAATATTCTCATGTTTGCACATGAATTTCTTCTCGTTTTTTTCCAGATCATTTTCATGGCTTTATGACAGTATTATCGCACCAACAAGAAAAGTCACTGCCAAGGATTATTTTAATACGAGGTTTATGTTTTACCAAGAAGGCTATAATCCGGAGTGTCTGGCAGTGTCATGTGGAATTAGGCGAATATTTTCAGAGAAAATATACTCTTCTTCTCTCAGTTTAGGAGTCATGTAAACTTGCTAGCCGCATTGGTCATCTATCTATCTATATTTCAACCAGGAACATACTAATGCGCTAGTGCATAGAGCTTTACCTGATTTTATATACAATTGTTCATGTAAAATACATCAGTGTGAAGTTTTGTCCTATAAAAGAGACCGAATCTGCGTTCATAAATCAGTTACATTCAAATCGTTGAACTGAACACAAGTTTGTTTTAGTGTTATTGGACGTTATATCTAAGAGTGGTTGCTCTGGAATTTATATTTTGGAAAATTATTCAAAAAATAATTATAAAGAAATTGGAGTCGATTGCTAATTTGTTTAGCAAAGTTCTGTGAATCAAAATTGAAGCCGGAAAGTGAAATTGTATTAAAATGTTAGTATTTTAGTGATGGTGAATTTGCCAGAATTTTATTGAAAGAATTTGAATATGATCCAGATTCTCAATGCTCAATGACATTATCATCAGTCGTTTTGAAGAAAAAGAACTGTTTTAATTGAAATGGTCTATTTCAAAAAGGGTTTCCAGACCTTTCCCAATTTTTGCTCGACTCATTCAATACAAAACATTTAACATAACTTAAAAATCAATTTAGTTTCCAGCTTGAGGTGACGAATTGTTTGGTGATGGCCAATAAAAAGAAGCGACGATGTCAAACACCGAAGCGAAACAACCGAGCAAAGCGACAACGACAAGCAAATGACAATGAAGTGGCGTGTGCTACAAAGATTGTAGACGTTAACAACGATTGCCTTGAGCATGTGTTCAACCACTTGAGTCTGATGGAGCTGATCGATGTGGCTAGCGCGAACAAACATCTTGGACAAGCTGCAGCCCCTGTTTTTTTCCGCAAATATGGAAGGAGGACGGTGGCGATCTGGGCCCTTGACTTTTCATCAAATTTGCCGGAGGCAGAGGCAGTAGAGGTGACCAACGGTGCTATTCGCATCCGCCGACCGGCGCAAGCTTTCAGAATTCTGCGTCTTTTTGGTGAATGTATTTCGAATATATCGATGTATGGTGGCGTTATTCCCAAGAACAAATACATTCTAGCCTATATCAACGAATACTGTTCAGACAGCCTGAAATCACTCACACTAAGAGGTCAAAATTTCACGCATGCAGACACAAAAAAGCCATACAAAAATGTTGAAAAGGTTTCAATCGAATTTGCAACGATAGAATTTGAGGCATCGCAATTCAATGACACTTTCCCAAAGATGCATCGTTTGGAATTGTGTTCTAATCGTTTATTTAATCACAAGATGTTTGCCGGTAGATTTCAGCAAGTTGAGCACTTGGTGCTACATTGGTGCGATAGACTCACAACAACCGACGTGAGAAAGATCATACGTCTAAATCCTCAACTACAAAGTTTAAGCATTTCGGGTGTCTACAGTTTGAAATTTTGGGACTACGCCAGCAAGCAGTTGAAACAACTTAATTCTTTGGAACTACACTTTGACCAAGATGATTTCCGAAAGAACCCAGCTGAACCGATCCGATTTGAAAGAGTCGAAACCTCCAAATTGGACATTGCTCCAAGTGAAAATAAGTTGAAGCCAGAGAAAGTGTTGGTGTTCAAACAACTCAAACATTGTAGACTAACCGGTCGTTTGAATGATTCTTGGATCGGTTTTGCCGTTGGGAGCCCATTGATTGAGAAACTCGAAATCGTCATGAATTTTCCACACTCGTTTTTTCTCACTGAACATCAAATGGCACAACTCGCTGCGAATCTCCCGAATCTGACTGAATTGAGCATGACTCGGTGCTCATGTTCCGTGAATGCAGCAACTCGTTTCTTGAACGAAAGTCAAACTGTCCGCAAATTTACATTGACAGTTTTCGATGAAGATGACCTGGACGAGCTTTACTCCAAGATCACATCGGATTGGAACGCAACCAAAATGCGCGAATCCATTGTAATCGAACGAAAGGAGTAGTTATTTTAACTTATGAACAGTTTTCATCTAGAATGCATGGAAATTGAACATCACACACAAATATTGAAGTATCAAATCATTTGTTTTTCGGATCGAAAACGGTTTCATCTTGTTTTAGTTTTTTCTAGGAAAACAAACACTGAAACATTGATAATAGGCATTTGAGCTTTTTATTTTTTTTTTTAAATAATCTAATATCCTTAACTGTTAAAATGCAACTGTTAAAAACTTCTCATATCAAATAAAATGCAACGATTTTAAAGAAAATGATCGTTTAATCCTGTCTCAAGCAAATTGATGTTATGGTCGCATATCAGCATGATAAGTGATCAGTCGCAGTTGTAAGTACTCTCCTCAAGCAAAATAGAATTCGAAATAGCGTCATTAGTACTATGTCGTCGCCAAAGAAAAGTCAATGCCAATGGATTATTCTGAATACGCTAATGTCTCCAAAAAAGGCTATAATCCGGACTGTCTGGCAGTTAGGCTAGAAATTCTTTTTCTATACTTGCATACCATATTGTTCATCTCTTGTCTACTTTGATTCAAAAAAAGGGGCGGTTGCTAATGTACTTATGTTAGGGTTTCACCTGATTTCATACACATATAACACACATCTGTGTGAATTGTTAAAATATAAAAGAGACCAGATCTTTGCTCACAAATCAGTCACATTCAAATCATCGAACTAAACACAAGTTTGTTTTAGTATTGCTGAACATTATATTCAAGAGAGATTGCTGTGGAATTGATATTTTGGCATATTATTCAAAAAACAATCAAAGAAATTAGCGTTGATTGCAAGTTAGCTTGTTGTGGTAAATCATAATTGGGGTCGGAAAGTGAAATTGTATTAAAATGTAAGTATTTAAGTTATGTTGAATTTGCCAGATTTTTATTGAAAGAATTTGAATACAACTAGGACTTAGGTTCTCAATCAGTCGTTTTGAAATGAGAGAACTGTTTCAATTGGAATGGTTAAGGGTTTCAGAGCTTTTTCAATTTTTGCTTGAATCATTCAACAGAACACACTTAACGTAATTTAAAAAATAACTTAATTTGCAGCTTAAGACGATGAACATTTCGATGATGGCCAATAAAGGGAAGCGACGATGTCAAACACCGAAGCGAAACAACCGAGCAAAGCGACAACGACAAGCAAATGACAATGAAGTGGCGTGTGCTACAAAGATTTTAGACGTTAACAACGATTGCCTTGAGCATGTGTTCAACCACTTGAGCCTGATGGAGCTGATCGATGTGGCTGGGGCGAACAAACAGCTTGGAACAGCCACAGCTTCTGTTTTTTTCCGCAAATATGGAAGGAAGACGGTGGAGATCTTGGCCGGTGACTTTTCATCAAGTTTGCCGGAATCAGAGGCAGTAGAGGTGACTGATAACGCTATTCTCATCCGCAAACGGGCGCAAGCTTTCAGAATTCTGCGTCTTTTCGGTGAATGTATTTCCAATATAACGTTGAAAGGTAAATGGCCAAATGGTCTCAACTTGGATCAACGAAAAACTTTAAATAAACCGATTTTTGTTTATATCAACGAATACTGTTCAGACAGTCTGAATTCCCTCACACTGGACCATCTTATTTTCGCGTATGAAGACACGAAAAAGCCATACAAAAATGTGGAAAAAATTTCAGTCCAATATGGAACGATAGAATTTGAGGCATCGCAATTCAATGACACTTTTCCGAAGTTGCATCGTTTAGATTTGAATTTGAGTATATTTTTTGAACACAAACGCGGCTGGTTTGGTGGTAGATTTCAGCAGCTTGAACACTTCAAAATAGCATTCCCAAACTTTCGCGATGGTCCCATAAGAACCGATGTGCGAGAGATCATACGTCTAAATCCTCAGCTACAAAGTTTAAGCGTTTCGGCTGACTTCAATTTGAAATTTTGGGACTACGCCGGCAAGCAGTTGAAACAACTAACCGCCCTAGAGCTGTCTTATGACCAAGATGATTTTGAAAAGTATCCAGCTGATCCGATCCGATTTGAAAGTGTTGAAACCCTCAAATTGAACGTTATTCCAAGTATCAATAAGTGGGGGATAGAGAAAGTGTTTATGTTCAAACAACTCAAACAGTGTACATTCAGTGGTGATTGTTATTTAGATGATTCTTGGATCGATTTTGCCATCATGCATCCGACAATTGAGAAGCTTGCAATCGTCATGCTGCACTCAATATTTCTCAGTGAACATCTAATGACACAACTCGCTGTAAATCTCCCGAATCTAACTGAATTGGACATGGATCAGTGCTCGTGTTCCGTGAATGCGGCAATTCGTTTCTTGAAGGAAAAACAAACTATCCGGAAATTTTCATTGAGAGTTTACAATGAAGATTACCTAGACAAGCTTTACTCCAGGATCACACCGGAATGGAATGCAACCAAAAAGTACAAAAAGATTGTAATCGAAAGAAAGGAGTAGATACAAATATCGAACTACCAAATCATTAATTTTTCGGGTTGAAAACGGTTTCATCTTGTTTGAGTTTTTTCTAGAAAAAATACTCTGAAACATTGTAACATTGATAATAATAGAATGCAGCAACTGAGCTGTACACTTTTTAAAATAATCCAATGTCCTGAACTGCTAAAAACTGTTTCTATTAAAATGCAACCATTTTTAAGAAAAAATCCATTATCCCGTCTCAAATTAATCTCATAGTGGCATATTAGCATAACAAACTATTTGACACAGCTGCAAGCATTCTTCTCAAGCAAAATAGAATTCGAACTAGCATCATTAGTACTATGGTATTGTCAAGGAAAAGCCAATGCCAAGGATTAATTTCAACATATGCTGTTTATGTCTCCCAAGAAGGCTATTATCCGGCTACTGTCTGGCAGTTAAATATGAAATTAAACTTTTTCTCCCAGGTAAACTTGTCTACCACATTGGTCATCTCTTGTCTATTTACTTCGATTTAAAAGTAGGCGGCCACTTGTAATCACCAATGCACCAGTGCTATACCTGATTTTATGCACATTTAACACACATCTGTGTGATTTGTTGTGCTATCAAAGTGACCAAATCTGCGTTCAAAAATCGGTCACATTCAAATCGTTGAACTGAACACAACTATGTTTCAGTGTTGCTGAACGGAATATCTTAAGAGAGATTGCTGTGGAATTGAAATTTTGGGGAATTATCAATAAAAAAATAATCAAAGAAATTAGAGTTGATTGCTAGTTTGTTTGGAAAAGTTTTCGTAAATCATAATTGAAGCCAGAAAGTCGTGAAAGAAGTAATTGTCGACGGGATGAGTGGAAATAAAGTGCAATAAAAAGAACGATATTGAATCCAGAAGATCCCCATTTGGCGAGAGAAGCATCAGAAATGGATTTTTCTTCGTTGAATGACGAATGCATTCGCAATATATTTGATTGGTTGTTGATAGAAGATTTGTGCAGGCTTAGAGTGACATGCAAACGTGTATACTTGCTGACCAATGATCATTATCAAAGAACGTATGGACAATTATGTGCATATTACAGATACTTTTGGTCCGGAAATAGTAAGCATTATGAATTATGGAGTCAAAATAAATATCATAAGTCTTTTACTTCCTTGGCCCGCAACATCAAAATAACTGGTATAGAACACGTATCTGAGATTGGTCCAATACTTAATCCGAACAAAAAATGTATGAAAATTTATTCAACAAATTTGTGTTATGATTCGAATGACTTGCACTTGAAAAACCAACTGAGGAACGTTCAAGAAATTTATACAAACATCCGACAATTTATCACAGTTTTTTTACGAATCTGGAGTACTTAAGTCTTTGTCCTTATCGGAAAGTTGAAGAATTGTTGGGAAATTATCCCACAATTGAACAGTTTGATTGGAAATACTATACAAAAGAAACAGAAGATGTAAAACTGCAGGGTTTCTTTAAGCGACATCCAAATATAAAAACATTTTCATCATATGCACCAATTGATACTTGGCTACTTGATTCAGGGCTTAAGTTCGATGATTTAGTATATTGAGTTTAGGACAACAGTTCAGTTTTGATTGGTGGAGTGGAAGAACCGCTGAAGATATAGATCAAATAATAGATAATTTACATTCACTTCTCAAGAACCAACAGATCAAAAGATTACATCTAAAAATAACTGACATAGACATTTTACTAAGTCCAAAGCTAGCTACACTAACATTTCTGGAAAGCGTCAGAATCGAATGGATTTATGATGATAATGATCGAATAGTTAATGGTCTAATTTCTCTGCCGAATCTAAAAGTGTTGTTTCTTCTTGGAGGAAAGAATTTATTCAAACGTCATTTTGAAATGTTGGCGCAAAAAATGGAGAAACTTGAGAAATTTCACGTGGATTACAGCCGAAACTTTTATTCCATTGAGGACTTCATTCCATTTGCACGTTACTCAGCAACACTGAAATGTATTTGTGTAGAACAATCTGGGTTAAAAGACTTGAAAGAAATGAACAATATTACACTTCAAATGCTGAAAAAAGAGAGACGTCAACTCAAAGATGCATGCAAACTAACAATTTACATAGAGGAAGCAAATTACTTGGAGATTAAAAACCATTCATTAAGAAGTAGCTATGGCTTAGTGGAAATAAAACGTATCAGTTCATATCCTTTGTCAACACATCCATTGCGACCAAAATATTTTTCTTCATGATATAAAATCTAATGATATATAGTAGACAATATTAGGAAGGCATTTAACATACTCAATTGTAACCGTAACAAATATACCAAAATAAAATCTTTTTTATAAGAAAATAAAGGCCAAGTCCTTGCTATTTTTTTTTAAGAACGGTCCGTGTGACCGTGAAAACGAAACAAGTTCTATAGAATCAATTAATTTCCAGTGGATATTTCAAATTAAAGCTGTGTCAATCGATGCTTTTTAAAACAACATCATCGAACTCTGAAATACTCTATCAAGTCTTCACACTGAAACACTGTTTCGGATTTTCAAGAGAGTTTTCATTTGTTCATTGCATGCAATGCGACAGTCTTGTTTTGCTCTATGAGCAACTAAGTTCTTTAATTTAAGTTTAATTTTCAAAAAAAAAATATATTTTCATAACAAAATTCATGAAAAATTCGTCACATGAAATTATTTACAAGTAATTTTACTTTGATTTACTTTTGGCTCGCAGTAAAATATCTACTTACACAATTTTCTCATTGAACCAAACGATTTTCGGCGCTATGACAGCGCTGCTGTCGACATGATTTCATGTTGAGCTGTTGAAAAAAAGTATTATTTTGAAATTCAAAGTACAAATAGAGGTTTCCCTTTCGATTTTTTTGAATTTTTAATTCAATTTTCTCTTGAAATTTCTAAGTTAGAAAATTACGTAAACATTTGAGCAAATGGAAATGAGTTGATGTTTTTGTTGTGAAATTAAAAAAAATGATATAAATGAAAGAATTGCAGATTTTTTAAAGAACATTTTTAGAAAAAGAGAGCGAGATTGCATATTTTTAGAGTAAATTTTTGAGTAAAGCATTTGAAAAAGAAACGAGTAATGGAATTTATAGAGAAACATTTTCATGTGACTAAATTTGAGGAGAAAATCCCTATGATGAACAAATTCGAACGTCCACCTTTGACACTTTGAACAAAAACTCTCTTATATTCTTATCAAAAATTCATCCGAATCAAAGTTTCTTGTAATGACTTTTTTCGCGTTCAGCGACGAATGTTTGGGCAAATTCCTTGAATCGTTGGCTATCATCGATGGAAGTTCCGATGAGATTGTATTTGCTCAACACGAGTCCATTGCCGAATACATAACGGCTGTTCCAGTACCAAGTCTTCATGTTATTCAAATCGAGTGTGCAGGCATCGTTGTGTATTTCATGGGCTTCGATGCCATGGTCCATAAACTCGAATGAATCACTCGTATGAAATGTGCATTTTGGGCAGCAAAAATTCCGTTCATGATTGGCCAAATGTTCGAAAAATGTAATTTGATCGAGATCCAAGTGACAGCAACCGCCAAGCAGTTGAACACTTTGATTGTCGTTGAATTCAATTCGATCAAATTCGAGTGTTTTGTGTTCATCCAAATAATGATCTTTCATATCATTTTCCGTTTCGAGAATCGTATCGCATCGGCCACATTTAAAATTTTTTCGTACGTTAATTTCGAGCAATTGGTTAACTGTACCCTCGCTCAAGCAGACCGGATTCATGATATTTTCTTGCAAAATCGTTGAATGCTCAAGACAAAAATGATCGATGAGATTATCGCTGACAAAATTGCAAACGCTGCACTGATTCTGGTTGATGGGATTAACCGCAACAAATGGTTGATTCGAGTGTTTTTGTGCATGATGTCTTACGAGATCATGGAATGTGCTCAAAGTCTGGCAATGGATGCATGCAACCAATGGAATTGCATGGAATCGAAATGGTAATTGATCTTCGGTTTCATGTGTCTTCGACCAATGAGTTAGAACATCTTCGACTTTGCTGAAATATGTGCCTGTCTCTGGACAATGTGCACACGTGTACATAATGTGACGATCAAACTGTGAGTTCATCTTTGTCATTTCCACCACGCTACTCGCTGTGAAGTTGTTGAAGCACATCAATGGGCTTAATCGAATTGCAAGCGGCCGTGTGTCGTGTTTCTGTCGATGATGTGCAATTAATCGTTCTTTTGTCGCCAATGTTGAGTCACATGAGGCACAAATCAAATGTTGCTGCAGCAAAAATGCACGATGAACTGGAATCGATACCACTTCCAGACTTCGTGTCATTCGATCGACGAATTGGATTGCAGTGAAGTCAACGTTGGCACCGGTGTGACTCATTTTGAAATGTTCCATCGCCAATGCCGTGGTGGGAACGTGTTGATGGCACATGTTACACTCAAACTTCACGTTGACATCATCAACTACCGATGCTTGACCCTTGGCATCGAAGTTTTTATGATGATATTTAAACTCAAGCGTCAAGTGACGGCGAATGAGATGAAGTTGTACTTCAAATTCCGTTGAAAACACACTTTGGCAATGGAAACACGAAAATAAATCATTGCCGTGCAATTCCAAATGACGCATCACATCAACTGGAGTGCACATTCGATTTCGATCATTGCTCGCTTCGAGTCGATCATTGCAATGTGGACATTTGAATCGTTTTATAATTCCGTGCATCTCTTTGAGATGACGCTCAAAATCCCCCGGTGCTTTACTCTGGTGACCACAGCTAGCAACACCGCATTTGTAGCGCTCCTCTTCAATGATGAATTTATAGCTCTTGCCGGTCGAGTTCATATTTTCACGCATTGTGTCCATGCGACGAGGGTCATTCGGCCTCTCTGAAATGATTGAAGAGTTTGATATTTAGTGAAAGAAATTGGTTTGGGGTATGTGATGGGTTGTCAGTGACAGCCTGTCACTGATCAATGATTACGAATTTTAATCGGTGAATCGACTGTTTCTTTGCTCATCATATTCTGTTCATCACTGACCGTACGACAATTTATTGAATGCAATCGCCGGATAACGATCCGCACAAATATTTATTGGAAAACTAAGCTTTAATGAAAAACAAAACAATTTCTGTGTTTGACTACCAAGTTAAGTTTCGATCAAGAAATGTCTCAATTCAGCTACATTCACTGTTGCAACCTAAAAAACTAGGCCTATTACTTCTTTTTATCGTTTCAATCACCATAGAAACCGATTTGACAAGCATCTCAAAACTTACTATGAGATTCTTTGTGGCCGTGTTTTCGTTTTTTCGACACTTCTTCTCTTGCTTCTCCTTCATTGGAGTGTTTTCTCTTCACTGGAGTGGCTTTGGATATACCGAAGTCATGTTCCCATACTGTAGACATGTTCCTGAAAAATTCATTGTGGAAAAAGCAAATTCAAAGTAATTAGCGTATGTTTCCATTGTAGCACCATCGACATAGATGATATGTAAACAAAACCACTTTAAGGCAGACGTCGATGTGTGGTTATGTCAATGATATAATATGTCATAAGCAAACTGAGTGGGCACTTGCAAATGAATATTAAATATTAAATAAATACACTGCGTAATTTCGAAATTCAAAATAAACTCAAAGCAAATCTACTTGCAGACCATGTTTAATTATATTCACACATGCCAAAGTATAGGCCAAAGCCGAAGCAAATTTGATTCTTATTGGAAAAGTCTGTGAAACTTGAGCAAACGGTCATAGTCCAATTGGAAACATTTTAGTTGTCCAGAGCTCGGTTTTTTGTATTGAAAAATTTGGCACACTTACATGGATCTAGATGTGTCGGACAACAGAATAACGGACCAGAGATACCACTGCCTTTAACGATCAAGTCGATCCAATTTACTTTTAACTGTTCAGCATTAAAACCGGGAAAATACTCTAATTGAACAAAAACAATAGGAAATCGGACCGCTATTTGGATACAAACGTCACTTCATTTAACAACAACAAATATACGTTCTGCAACAAGTGTCAAACTCACGGTGAATGTCAGCTGATATGTTGCTTCGCAATGCCAATTGAACGCTAAATTGGAACGCACTCGGAATGAATGCACAAATAGCTCTTTTTGAATTATATTTCCACTCAATTATTTCCAATTGGCATTTTTTTGGAACAATGTCCCAATTGAAAATGATGAAGTTTTTCAATTTTATGTTATGCAGCATAAGTTAGCTTACAATTTCTATTCGGTATTAAAATTTTCTAGGAAATAAATTATGCAAATTATTTCGAACATTGTTTTTATAGATTTTTAATGGGTTTTGGAGGAAAAGAAACGATTTTAATGGAAAAAAGAATTCCATTGACAGGTTTTTCTCTATTTTCCGGATACATATTTTTTGGGTTTACCATTTGAGCAATTTATTTTTAATGAAAGAAAAGAAAACATTTTTACAAAAATTGTGTGTAATTGTCATTTAAACGCATGTATTTTATGTATCGATAGATTGAAATAAAAGTAAAATATTTGACCAGAAAGGAAAACTTTTTATGTGATAATGATCGAGGAGAATTATTCTGATTACAACTCTAAATTTTGCTGAACAAAAGGCTTGTTATTTTCAATGGTTAATATTTCAAGTCAAACTGTTTAGTTCTGATTAAAGACATATGGAATTTATTAGATAAATGAACTTGAGATATTGATAAGGATAGCAAGTGACTTGAATTCGTCGATCACAATCCAATATACATTGCTTCATCTGATCGGTCAATGCTTCAATCTGACATTTTGATGCTTCCGTTTTTGCCATAACCGTTGAAATTATTACAGCCAAATCTGAATCGTCCAAAATACCACTGTAGTCAGCCATAAACTGTTCGAATTGTTCCTGGTTCAATTCGGAAAACGAAATACAACCGATTGATTGTCCCAGTTGAGCCTTAAGATTTGCTGGAGTTTCATTCAGTTTCTTTCCGTTTCTTTCGTGCACACTTGGCTTTGGCATAGACCATACATGCATCAATGATCGTCGATGCGCTGCACTTCGATGTCAGCAACTGATGTAAATATTTTGCATAGCGTATCGCAAGTGCATTCCAAAAAGCTGGTCGATTTCAAAATTGCTTCCGCATTCGATTTGATTGTTTGCTCGAAAAACTGTATCGTGTTCGGTATCTCGAGTAGAATGGCCAATGCATAGCCAGAGCACATCTCATCAACGGTAAATGACTTTTGCAATGGCTCTACACAGATTGCCAATGCTTCTACTAGCTCATACTTCTTGCACAAACTCGACACGTCGATGATGTGTTCGGATGTGAGTTGAACTTTATTCAAATAGAAAAATTGCAAAAATTCCTTAAACGCCGCAACAGATGCAATAACGATTGGGACGTCACCTTGTTCGGGCAACAAACCGTAGAAAATCGTATCAACAAATGTTGGACTGATTATCGACAAGATACTCTTGTGAGCTGGGACAGTTTCAACGTGATCAGTTCTAGCGCTGAATACAAATTTCACGTCAGCCGTTTTCGAATCCAAGTACAACTTTTCGGACTTGTTCCGAGTCAAGTGGTTATCCTTTGTAAACACGTTGCCGGTCATTGCTGTTTCGAATTAAAAAATTTATTCGGAACGATCAGATAATCAATGGCGCTGTGCACATTGTGAAAACTAATTTATTCTTCAATTTCCATATCAGAATACTTACTTTTGTAAGAAATTTTTACAGACTACATTTGAATCAATGCAGAATATTTTCGTTTTTTTTTCTTCTTAAAATGAAAAATGATATTCTTCTTAATATGACTCAATGTGGGTATCATGCTATCAATTGATCAAAAGAGGCACGAGTGTTTATGTCTGATTCATTATAAAATACATTTCAATATGAACTTGGCGTAATTGTCATTTAAACGGATTTATTTCATGTCTCTGTAAATTGGAATAAATGGGGAACTTCAAGTAATCAGTCACCAATTGGAAACAGAAGTGTATTTATGAGATATTGATTGGCGTAAATTATTTTGATTACAACTCTAATTTTCGGTTGGCAAAAGACTTGTTTATTTTCAAAGATCGAACTGTTTATTTCTGATTAAAGACATATGGAATTTATTTGATAAATGAACCAAGGATATTGTGAATGTTCGCTTAGATTGTAATCAATAATCTTATTCAATATCTAGAATATCAATATTGGATCTATTTTTATACGAATAGATATTTGAACATATTTTTGGAAATGTACCAAATCAAATCTAACCGTATTTTCTCGATCGTTTAAAATGTTACGAAAAATTATTGAAAATTATAAAGTAGGTATAGTTGAAGCTTCAAGACCAGGATTTTCTGGATTATTGACATATTGAATTAGTATCAAACCATTTAGGTGTTGAAGTCAATTATCTTGAATGATTTTAGTCTTTAGTATTTTGGAAGAGAAGTCGAGATACTGGTCCGAAAACGTTTGTAAATATGATTTGAATGTCATCCTGCAATCTTACTTCACTGTGGAATTTCTTGTTGTCTGAATGGATGTTTTGAGAGCCATCAATTCTCAATTCATATTTAACGTTTCGTTCGATTGCAATCGGTTGCTTGAGAACGGTGTGATATTTAGGATATTCATTCTTGGTTGATGTTATTTCAAGGCTCTGCAGTAATTGAGTTCCACGGTAAACTGATGCATGCACGTTGTCCATCGAATTAGAATTACTACAAAAACACGCCCAATGAACTTCTGTCAACAGTAGATTTTGAGTTGATGTGAAGAATGATGAAAGTGGTGTACGATTATAGCCATAGCTATGATTATTATTATTATGTCCACTATAGCAGCACGATTGAATTTCGCGGTTGCAATCCAACACGTTAGCACGTTCAATGGCCTTCAAAATAATTGCAGCAAAATCTGACTCGTTCAAAAAACCATTGTAGTTGGTCATAAACTGTGCGAAGTTTTCTTTGCTCAATTTAGCAAATGGAATGTATGCCCAAAGTTCTTTCAGTTGAACCTTAAGATTTGCTGGGATTTCTTCCAGATTCTTTCTTCCACATTCGGCTCTGGCCCAGGCCATGCACGCGTCAACGATCGCCGATGCGCTGCAGTTCACCGATTTCATATCCGGTGTAACCAACTGAAGTATTTTGTCGAGCGTGTCGCAACTGCAATCAAAAAGCTGGTCGATTTCAAAATTGCTTCCGCATTCAATTTGATCTTTTTCTCGCAAAACTGTATCGTGTTCGTTATCTCGAGCAGAATGGCCAATGCATAGCCGGAACACATCTCGTCGATGCTGAATGACTTTTGCAATGGATTTTCACAGATTGCCAGCCCCTCCACTAGCTCGTACTTCTTACACAAATTTGACACATCGATGATATGTTCGGGCGTGAGTTGAACTTTGTTCAAATAGAAAAATTGGAGAAATTCCTTAAACGCCGCAGCAGATGCATCAACGATTGGGACGTCACCCGGTTCGGGCAAAGAACCGTAGAACATTTTATCAAACATTGGACTGACTATCGACAGGATACTCTTGTGAGCTGGGACAGTTTCAACGTGATCAGTTCCAGCGCCGAACACAAATTTCACGTCGGCTGTTTTCGAATCCAAATACAAATTTTCGGACTTGTTCCGAGTCAAGTGGTTGTCAAACACGTTGTCGGCCATTGCTGTTTCAGATTATAGAAAAAATACATTTACAACTCAAGCAAGACTATGAGTCATAGCGCATTGCGCATTGTGAAAATAAATTTATTCTTCAAATTCCATTTCAAAATACTCACTTTCTGTAGAATCTTTTGATTGCTTTGACGTTTATGTTTCGAATTCAAATATTTCAATTCTTTCGATCAGAAATTAATTATTTCAATAATTTTTTAGACCTTTTTTGTTGCGAAATTGCCTACGCTCTGAATCGAATGACTCATTTAATATAACTATGAATGTGCAAAGAACTCTCATGTGTATTTTTCCTTCTAAATTTTGACACATCTCCTAACCTGATGAAAATGATCATTAAACGCCTACCGAATGCGTTCTATTCAAGTCAACGTATTTCAATCCAAAAATTACTTTCAATGCAAATTAAAGCTCTAGCAAGAATAGTTCCTGAAATAAAAATAAAATTTCGTTTGGGCACTTATTACATTTGAATCAACATCTCGCAGAATTTTTCCGTTTATTTTCTTAAAATGAAAAATGAGACTATGACATTCTTTGTAATACGACTCAAGTAGGTGATCCAACGAAATATTATTTTGCTTTGTATCATTTTAATGTTATGGCCATTGGCTTCAGCTATTGTTTGGATGTATGGATTAATGGATTTGAGTGGGGAGCACCGCAAGGATGCTCGTCGCGTAGGTCATGAGACCTTTTGCAAAACTACCCGTTTAAGAGAAAAGATTTGACTACTGTATTCCCAAGTGTTTTTTCATCCATATTTACTGTGTGACATTTCCAGAAGGCCGCAATGCATTTGAGGCATTGCTCCTACTGGATCTTCTTGTAAAAAAGGATGAGTCGGCAGTATGAGTACTTCTCAAAGTGGAAAATCTGCCTGACTTAAAGACGAAGTTAAAAATTTTACTGATTTGAAAGTTAAGTACTTCGTTTGGTGTAAGCATATCCATACCGAAAATATTTCTTCTGATATGGCTTAGTGCAGGGCAATTGCATAGGAAGTGGAGAGAGGTCTCCTCTCCTCTTCCACAAAAATCGCAATCGGGGTCGTCAGCTATTGTTTAGAAAAGGCACAAGTAAATCATGTATGATCCAATGGATTATTGATCCATGGTCAAAGCGAATTTCAACACCAACTTCGATTTCAATGTGTTGGTCGAGGTAAATTATCGAATAATGTCATTTTTCCATTGGTCTTCAAATCTCAGATCCGTATTTCTGGTCGATAACAATGTTTGAACCTTTGAAAAAAAAATAGTTGATTTTGCTTATGGATTTTTTCTCATGAAATACTAAAATTAAATGGACAAAAGAAGAACCGAGATAAATATTGAAGTAGCGAATCACTTTGGTGGTTTAAAATTTCAGATAGCAACTAAATAATTTACCACTCAAATCGAATTGGGAAAATGTATTTGATACATTTTTTAATATATTTGAATGCAAACGATTTCATTTTTATGGAACAGAAGAGGGTGAATTGAAATAAAAATGGAAATCACATAAGAAATGCAGCCTCAATAAACGGATAGATTTAAAATAGAGTCTGATGAGCGTATTTGAACGCACTCTTTCTTATTTATAACTCATTCCGATTTAAGTGTGTCCAAATGTCAAAAAGACTTTCAAGCCCATTCATTCAAGTTCTCGCTTTGTTCGAAGTCACATACATTGAGCCTAGCTCGTGAGAGTGATTTTCCATTAAATTTTTGGCCAAATCTCACAAGTATTTGTGAATTCCATAAAATAGAGGCAAATTGTTTGTTTGAATCTGAGTTTATCGTGAATTTACATTGAAATGTAAGTATTTTAGTGATGATGAATTTTGTTATAACTTCATTGAACAAAATTTGAACATAACCTACATCTTCAATGAACGATAACATAAATCGTCAGTGGTTTTGAAACAAGAGAACTTTTCATATAGGAATGTTCCATTTCAAGAGTATTTTCAAACCTTTATCGTGAATCATTGAATACAAAGCATTTAACGTAACTTAAAAATTAATTTAATTTTCAGCTTGATGCGACGAATATTTCGGTGATGGTTAATAAAAGGAAGCGACGATGTCAAACACCGAAGCGAAACAACCGAGCAAAGCGACAACGACTAGCAAATGACAATGAAGTGGTGTGTGCTACACAGATTGTAGACGTAAACAACGATTGCCTTGAGCATGTGTTCAACCACTTGAGCCTGATGGATCTTATCAATGTGGCTAGCGCGAACAAACAGCTTGGACCAGCCGCAGCCACTGTTTTTGCTCGCAAACATGGAAAAAAGATGGTGGAGATCTTGGCCTGTGACTTTTCATCAAAATTTTCGGAGACAGAGGCAGTAGAGGTGACCAATGATGCTATTCTCATCAGCAAACCGGCGGTAGCTTTCAGAATTCTGCGTCTTTTTGGTGATGTTATTTTCAACATAACGATGAGAGGTAAATGGCCCTTTCATGTCGAGCGATTGAATGAACAGCAAATACCTTTGGGCAAACATACCTTAGCCTATATCAACGAATACTGTTCAGACAGCCTGAAATCACTTGCACTCGATAGCGTTGTTTTCATGTTTGCAGACGCAAAAAAGCCATACAAAAATGTTGAAGAGCTTTCAATCGAACATGGAACCATTGGATTCGAGGCATCGCAATTCAATGACACTTTCCCGAAGATGCATCGCTTGAACTTAAATTTCAATGCTTTTTCCGATCACAAACACTTTGCCGGTAGACTTGAGCAGCTTGAACACTTGAAAATCGGATTCTTTGGTTTGTGCGATGGACTCACAAGAACCGATGTGAGAAAGATCATATGTCTAAATCCTCAACTACAAAGTTTAAGCCTTATGGGTGACTTCAATTTGAAATTTTGGGACTACGCCAGCAAGCAATTGAAACAACTCATCGCTCTGGAGCTATACTTTGACCAAGATGGTTCCCAAAAGTACCCAGTTAAACCGATCCGATTTGAATGTGTCGAAACCCTCAAATTGAACATTGCTCCAAGTGAAAATAAGTGGAAGCCAGAGAAAGTGTTGGTGTTCAAACAACTCAAACATTGTAGACTAACCGGTCGTTTGAATGATTCTTGGATTGATTTTGCCGTTGGGAGCCCATCGATTGAGAAACTCGAAATCGTCATGAAATTTCCACACTCATTTTTTTTCACTGAACATCAAATGGCACAACTCGCTGCGAATCTCCCGAATCTGACTGAATTGAGCATGACTCGGTGCTCATGTTCCGTGAAAGCAGCAATTCGATTTTGGAACGAAAGCCAAACTGTCCGCAAATTTACATTGACAGTTTTTGATAAAGATGACCTGGACGAGCTTTACTCCAAGATCACATCGGATTGGAACGCAACCAAAATGCGCGAATTAATTGTAATCGAACGAAAGGAGTAGTTTCGGGTGTTTGACGTTACAAATAGTTTTCATCTTGGAATGCCTTCTGCATTCGGACTATGCTTGAATGCAAATTGAACAACATACACACATATCGAAGTACCAAATCAGTTGGTAGCTTTAACAGTTTACTCAATATGATTGTAACACTTTCGTTCACATAAAGTGATTGTTCTTTTTCATTGATACAGATATAATTAACATCAAAATAATTGTTTGAATATAAACCAATAGCCACATGAGATCTAATTTTTGGCAATTTGTACCCAATTTGTATTATTCACGTTTTTTTCTATTCTATTTTACAATAAAATTCAATTCATGAAATTTCAAAGCAGAAAACGGATCCAAATTAATTTCGAAAGTAAGAAAATTTAAAACAATGATAAGATTGGTGTAAATAAAACAAAAACCATGACGTCATAAGGTGAGTACTAGGCCAAAATAAAAAGTTTTACGAGCGTAAAACGGACTTTTCCGCACAAGTATTTTTTTATATGCTTACGGGTCAATAAATCACATTTGAATGAAAAAAATGAGATAAAAGATAATGGCCAGCATATTATAACACTATCATATTTAATGACAGCTGACCGCAAAAAAGAGCCAAAGTAATCATGTAAAATGACCCATAAAGTATATTTTTAAATGAAAAAAAGTTGAAAATAAAAATTAAAAAGAAGACCATCATGGTTGACCAATCATTTAACACGGCTAACGATAAGAAAATGATATAAAAAACCAGAAAATGCATTTTGAAATGAAAAAAGTTGAAAAAAAAAAATTCAAAAAAAAAATAGAAAAAAAGTCAATAATGGTCGGCCATCGTGTTATAAATCATTTAACACGGATTAACATGATAAAATCGTGTTAAAACAAATCAAAAATCCGTTCTATGATAACAAGAAAAGAAATTTTTTTTCAAAAAAATCCATGGGTGAAATTCTATGACATCCGAAAATTACCAGATGAACTAGTCCAATTTGGCCCAACTTTTGATACATCCAAGGTATTTACTAATAGTGACTCCTGGCCAAATTTGAGCGAAATCGTTCAAGCGGTTTTAAAGTTATCGTGGACACAACCAAAAATCGTAGTTTTTGGGCCATCATGGTCGGCCATCGTGTTATAAACCATTTTAAATAAAACTATGTGAGAACGATACAACAATCCACTCTAGGTTGATGAAAAAAGACATTTTTTTTTCGACATAATCCAAGGGGGGACCCTTGGGTGATTTTCTATGATGTCCCAAAAGTACCAGATGAACTGGTCCAATTTGGCCCAACTTTTGATACATCCAAGATATTTACCAATTGTGACTCCTGGAAAAATTTGAGCGAAATCGCTTGAGCGGTTCGAAAGTTATCGTGGACACAACAAAAATTAGCACACTTTTTATCACGTCGATCGCTATACTTTTCTCACACACTTCGTGTGGGGAAAAGTAATTAACGTGCGTTAGACCATAGCTGAAGTGACTCACTGCAAGTGAATGTAACATTTAATTAGATGAATCGGTTATTATTTTAGGTGTTACAAGTTCAACACTTGCTTTACATTCGTGATTTGGGCAATTGATTCTCTACATGTGATTTATGTCAACCGAAAATTGACAAATTCGAGCTCACGCCAACAATATTCGAATCTGTTACTTCAATCAACAACCAATCTAATAGAATGTGTCTTGTTTCAAGAGAATTTCAAAGAAGGGAGCAGTTGAATATTGAAATACCTTTGCTCGATTTGTCAACTTACTTTGCATTAGTTGTCAAGCATTATCAAATTGGGTCTATTAATAGAATTCTGATTAGTATCGAAAAACAGACATGAAACTAATCTACAACAATTTAAACGAAATTCAGTCCGTTGTCCGTTAATTATACTCTCTATTTAACGAAATGAACGTGTACTTGGTTTGGAATACATCAAATGTTCCATAATCAACAATGTTGATTCAACATATGTGTTTCCAATGCAAAACATTTTCAATTGTCTCCATATGTTCGTTTCAGCTCCACGCTCTCAAAATGAATTATTATTCAAGATTTCTAGCAAAAGCAATGGACTAACTATGCAGAAAGTTCTCGATCGCATAATATATACGACGCAGCTTTGGCACGTGTCAATAAATATGATTTTAATTATTTTTAAGCAAGAAGAGATTTGGGATCTTTTTAGTCAGAAACCTGATTAGACGACTGAGTGAAGTGGTGAATGCGTTAAAATCAAAATAATCAAAAACCATTTTTTCTAATCTAATCATGTTTCTTACTCAGTCAATGCTTGTTGTTTTCGAAAATGAGCATTATATTATCATTTAAACCAACCATGTACATTACACTGTGATCTATGACCCTTTTTCCGTGATAGCATTCGTAACGTAACGTAAGTAATACTATTCAAAACGCGTTCCATACTATAAACGCATTTGAAACGCGTTCCGTATTGTAAACGCAGCATTGCGTTATTAGTCATTAAACAGATAGACGAACAAACGTCATTTCGGTTTGTATCAGTTCATTCGGTGTGTGTACAGTGTTCGTACGTGAAGTCTGAAAATACATTTAGTGATTTATTGAATAATGAGTGATACCAAATACTGGGCATCTTTGAACGAAATGTTACAAAAAGATGAAATCGAATTTGACCAGCCAACCAAATCATCGGCGTTGCCATTGAATTTAATTTTCAAAAGCCGTGAATCAATAAAAAAAGGTGTTGAATTTGCATTGAAAAATTTCAATGAGATCGCAAAGTTGGAATATGAGTTTAACGACGGCCAGCCGGCTAAAGCAACGATCAAGCACTTACAGTGGGCAAAAGTGTACATTGAGAGCAAAAAAAGTGTTTTAAAGCCTACAAGTGTTTCAGTTGTAAATGCTCAATCGATAGTTTCGGTTGGACAATTTTTGCTCGATTGTCATTATGTAGCAACACAAAGCAGTTTATCTGAGTTCAAAATCCAAACGGATACCAAACGAAAAACACTGATCACATATTTGTTTGGAAATGAGTTTATTGAAGAAGTGAACACGACATCGGCTCCATTGCCAAATGAATTCAAACTGGTTGACACCTCATCCACACAAATCATATTCGAGTCTGGAGACGTTACATCTGCTCTTGATGAGTTGATAATGAATGTTTACGATCGTACTTTGTCACCATGGCGAATTAGATCAGTTTATATTGAAGAAACATTGAAGAATTCAATTTGGGATTTGCTTAAAAGTGCAGCTAATAACATAATTGGCCCAAAATTAACCGAAGAAAATATGAAAAATTGCGAAGAATTAACCAAACGGTTCGGCGGAAAGTTTGTCAATGGCTTCTTGCTTGATGTTCCAACAAAATATTTACCACAACCAACGAAACAGACAGATTTTAATCAAATTCCCGTGGTTATTAACTTTTTCCGAACAACCAAAGAAGCCATTCAACTGGTAAATGCTGATGTTCAACCGGACGTAAAGCATATCACATCAATTTGGACTGGAAATATCGAGATTTACTACGAATTAGCAGCTGAACTCAACGCTGAAGTCATTTGGAGCAACTCTATTGCAGTGTTTGATGATGCTATACCTTCTCTTACTTCTACCGAGTCTCTTTTGGACTCGGAACAAATCTCCAGGTTCGATGATGATTTTATTCTAGTTTTTTTTCTATTTTGTCATAATTCAACTCAATAATAAATTGAACATTCGATTTCAGTGCAACGTCAACGATCAACACCAAAGGAAAATACGCCGTTCATGTGCTTCAGACTGCAAACAAGACTCCGAAATATCTCTACATTCCGTTTGGCAAAACATTCGCAAATTGATTTTTTTTATACTTCAAATGTCGCGAATAAATGCAAAATGAAACAATAGAAAACAATTGAACTTTTTTGTCGGAAATCTTAGACTCATCTTCACATTGTAAAAGTATGGAAACGAAACATAATTGATTGATAGTTGGTATTTTAGGTCTATGTCGATGTCTTTGACATACACTGTATATGTGTCAAGTGATGTGGACTGAAGAAGGTAAGCTGTTTATGAACTGTTAGCGTGTCCAATGCAATGGACAAATTGACCTTCAAAAATTGCCATAGACCAAGCCGGCCTTGTTGTCAAAAAAGACTTTCATCCGCTTAGAGTTTGGCTTGCAGATTAAAACAGAATTTGGGTTAAATGAGACTAAGAAAAAACAAGTAAACGATGCATGTTATGAATGTTTTCATACCATTGCCTGTATATTACCCTAGATCGCTTAGACATCACAACGATAAGCAAAATATATTCGATACTTTATCAATCTTTATGAGTCAACCAGACCGAATTATTGAAAAATTAGCGCCATCGAACTAAATCTACTCTAATATTTTTCAATGTTTCTCTGAAATGTTTGTGTCATTTTCAGGTTTTTGATCGTACGATAGTGGGAATCGAACTCGAAACTAATCTTACTAACTAATATATGAAAAAAGTTGGTATTTATGCGTTTCTGTTACCGTAGTGCAATTGTATTTCATATGTTCATGCATACACATTCAAAGAAGTGAACACAATGATTGTTGAAACTTTGTCATGTAAAAATCATATGGCAACGGCCCTGCTTACCACGTATTCTGTTGTTGGATTCGTTTTGAGTGTACCATTGTTTTTATGCATTCGAAGTAAAAAAAACTACTGAGCTTTTAAAATGTAAACATTAGATCAAAAAACGCACGCAAGTTTTCGTATCAGAAACAAAGAAATATTGCACGGTAGCAACGGAAGAACACAGAACAATGCTTTTCAATGAAAAAAAAAACATTGTGAAAATGGTAAACAAATTATTCACAGTGAATATTCTATTTATTTAGATATACTACTGTGTCCAAAAAGTAAGGTGACATTGCATTTAAAATTTAGCGCGCTGGGGAATTTGAAAAAATCCTTTTATTTTTAGGTTGGTAGGACTGTCTTTGACATCCCTGCCAAATTACACGTCAAAATATTCATTAGTGTTTGAGATACGCTTCGTTTTGTGGACTGCTAAAAGTGAATTTCTCGTTTTTTGCGATGTCGAAATTTGTTGATCAAAGAATTTGCATTAAATTTTGTTTGCGGAATCAATTTTCTGCTGCGGATTCGTTGAGGATGGTGCAGAAAGCCTTTGGTGATGAGGCTATGTCGAAAAAAAATGTTTACAAGTGGTATAGTGAGTTCCAAGCAGGCCGATTAACGATTAGAGACCTTGCTGATGATATTGGCATATCGAAAGGCTCAGTCAATACCATTTTGAAGGATGTTTTGGGCCTCAAACGCGTCAAATCTCGACTGGTACCGAAATCATTGAATTTTTTGGAAAAAAGGTGTCGAGTTGACGTGTGTGAAACAATGCTTTCTGACTACATTGACAAGACGAAATGCATGATCACTGGAGACGAGACTTGGATCTATGCTTACGACCCGGAAACAACCGACCAATCGAGCGAATATCGTGCCAAAGGTGAGCCGAGACCAAAAAAACCGCGCCAAAGTCGCTCAAAAATCAAGGTCATGTTCACTGTTTTCTTCGATTATCGGGGTGTTGTGCATTATGAGTTCCTTCCCCCGGGTCAAACAGTCAACAAGGAATATTATTTGAGTGTTATGCGTCGTTTGCGTAACGCTATCCGCCAAAAGAGGCCGGAATTGTGGAAAGACAACTCTTGGTTTTTGCACCATGATAATGCATCGTCTCACAATGCGATCATTCTTCGTGAACATTTCGCCAAAAACTCGACTCATATCGTTCCACAACCACCGTATTCACCTGATTTGGCACCGTGCGACTTCTGGCTGTTCAACAAGCTCAAAAGACCGCTCCGGGGACACCGTTTTGAGACGATAGAGCAGATTGAAGCCGCAGCGAAGACGGAGCTGAGGGCCATCCCTGAAGTCGACTTTTTCAACTGTTTCGAAGATTGGAAAATCCGTTGGCATAAGTGCATTGTATCGGGAGGGGATTACTTTGAAGGCGATGAAATTGATTTGGAAGAATAAATAAAGAATTTTCAAAATAAATGCAATGTCACCTTACTTTTTGGACACAGTAGTATCATACGAAAATTTATATAAAACTAATCTTTTAAATGAAGAATATTCGAAACAAAATTAATCTTCACAAAGACAACTATTTTTTAAAAATGTTACTTTCAATAGCATTACATAAAATGCATGAATCATTAAATGAAAAGATTGTTCCAGGTGAATCAGGTTTCACATGATTCTTATTTTTTAATCCATAAGTACATTTGCAAACTAATCTTAATACCGGAAAATTAATATCGTTTTTTTCTCAAGAAATACTGAAATACAAATTTAACTAAAATCATAAAATGTATATGCTTCAGAAAAATTGTTAGTAAATACCATATCTTTAAAATTATATTGGACTAAGTCTAATATTGGAGAAAAGAAAAACAATTTTTTTGTTTGTTTGTTTGTTTTTAGAGACAAGAGAATCAATGCTTTAAGATGTCAAAGGTTTATATGCGATTGTGTTCAGTGGAAATGTTCAGCTGACGGATGTAAGATCCAGTTTATTCTATTTTGATATTGTTTTTCATAAATCACGAGCAGACTCCGTTTCGCTCGCTTTTCTCACTCCTTTCAATTTAATCAGCTTCAATTAGGTCGAATTATTCATTAATTAATGATTGCTGTTTGCTGTTTGCTGCAATTGTCGTTTGACTGTCTGTTCAATTTTGCACTTACTTCAATTTATTTGATTCGATGCGCTGATAGTTGAAATTGTGCTTTGAAACTATTCGCATTATTCGGGCAACACGATAGAAAAATGAAGCTGCTTGGCTTCATCGTTTTAATCTGTATTTGGATGGAAGGCGGTAGTTCTCAGCCACAGCAACAACAAATAGAGAATTTAGAAAAACAACTACAAATACTACAATCGCAAGTGGACCATCAATTCCAATATTTAAAAAAGGTTTGATGTTTGTGAATGTGGATACATAATTCATATTGTACATTTTTACCTTTTCCTTTTTATACCAGAAATATTTTGAAACAGTTCCTAAAAGCGGCAAATTGAAGAATATGTATTTATCCATGAGAGGGAATAATGATTCTGTTCGAATAGAAATTCATAAAGAAATAATGGAAAATTTCGATGAAAAAATGTACAAAAGATTTGAAAATATCAACCCACAAATGGTGAAAGATTATAAAGAATTTTTTTCAAAGATCTTTGACGAAGCAATCCACTCAATGAATGATAGAATATTTAATCTATTTGACCCTCCTTCGGGAGTAAAAATATTGAATGTAACGAAAATTCAACAAAGACAAGAAAGAATTTTGCGTGACAAGGGTGGCCAATTGGAATATGAATTTTTCCGGGCAGATTATAATGAATGTCTTGAATTATTAGCAATGGATCTGTCTAAGTACCTTTCACTAGATGCAGTTTCTCGTATAATTAGTTTGCATCGTATGCTATATGGGAATCGAACAGAGATTGAAACTGCATTGGTGAGTATAGTTTAATAAATGAGAGCATATGTTGGTATTGTTCTCCCTGTCTCTTTCTCAATCAATTTCATATATTTATATTTTCAGTCTTATCTGTATGTTCATGCACCTGCTTCGACAATCGGATCCGTAATGGATGGAACGAGCACCTCGCACTGACGAATTCATAATAATATCAAAAAATTAAAAAAAAATCAAATGGTAGATACAGAATTTCGATAGAACTTTTCAAAATCAGCTACAATTGAATAAAGTTTAGTTCTTTTCGTATCAAAGTTACGTTTTCGATAACTGAATGAACAGAAAATTCACAAATTACAGTTTTCGTTTTCATCAATCTTTTATTTGTACTTGAAAATGCGATTTTTAAAATTCTCATAAAAATATTAGATTAAATTGTTATCATTGAAATGTTTTGCATCCTTCAAATATTCGTTGACCGCGCTGGAGTTAATGGAACACGATTCAAATACATCTCTTGATGATTCTTCACCTTCCGATGTCAATATTTTGTCATAGTTATCGTTGGAATGTTCAGCAATCCAAATTGCATTGAGAGCGACATAAACTGTACCGTATTGGAAATGGCTTTCTTCCACGAAATTTGAAATTGTCATTTTTGGACTTCGAAATAATATTTTTTCAGAGTCGTCTATTATGTCAATAGTGATATAGTCGGTGTCGTTTAATTTTAATCCTGAGTGATATACACTGTTAATTTTTTTCCATTTGTTGTATGAAACGGTGATCATTTCTGAAGTGAATACCGCATCCGTTCTCTTCAAAAGAGGAGAATCGAAAAAAACCCGAACTTGTAATATTTTAAGAGTGGACCACACAGAACCTATCATATACACTCCTTCTATGCTGACGGTAAAACGGCCTTTTCCTACAAAACAAAGAATCAGGAATTAGAATTGAATTATAGTTCTTTATGAAGAATTTCGTCAATTTTTTTCCGCATTTAAGCTAATATTTTTTCCACCTGTTTTTGTGCCGCGAAAATTTTTGCATGTTTTATCAAACATATTAACTGCTCTGGCAATTGGCACTTCCAACCGATCTCGCGCAAGGGCATGATAGTCACTGATACAATAATGGTCGCCAGTGTATGATGTGCGTTTATTATTTTTGATATACTCCAAATTGTCTTTGATGGTATATTGCAAGTCATTATTTATTTTGCATCTAATTAGGTAATGTTTCGGCTCAGCATGTCGATCCAATTTTCTCATTTGATATGAATTTAAGATGTTGTATATATCTTCCAACGAAGTTGATTCTCCTGATAATTCAATTTTTTTATAACGATGTAACAATACCAATTGAAAGTTGTCTTCCAAGAGATCTCTCATTTTACAGTTTAAATCACTTTCACCTTCGCGAACAAAATTTGTGAAAAAAAAATAAAAATAATAATTTATTAAGATTTAAATTGATTTTGTTTTTACCTTCGAGATATGGCATTGTTTTGGCTGCCAAAAATGCAATTGGTGCCATCGTTAAAATCAATTGGCTCGTGACGGATGGAAATAAATGGTAATTTAAATTTTGTGATGACAATTGCGAAACAATTTCAAGCATCTCTCTATTTGCAACTTCCAATTGTACACAAAGTCTGGCAGGATATTTGTGTAATCTTTTGATACCGACGATAATGTTCGAAATGGTGATGTGTTTTTTGTATAGGTCTGCTCGTACATCGTCTCGAATCTTTAATTTTTCGATAATTTTGCCCAATGCATCTTTGTTTTCATATTCTTCCTTCAACGTATCATACAAAACTGTAGCTAAGGTACCCACTACATTCAACGAGTACTCATCTGTAATGGTTAAAACAGCGGACACAAAGCTTACATCGAAGTTCATTGCCGGATCTGCCGCTAGATTGGTTGATTTTTCCAACGCTTTTGATACTTCCGTGTCGAACGTTTCTTTCAAAAACATGGAATCCATCACCGCAAAGTGAATATTTTCGTACGTAAGTTGCTGTGTTGAACAAATATTTAAGAATATGAATGGTAATCGTTTGAGATATCAAACATTTTATCTCGTTATCTTTTTATCCACGAGAACAAATAGTAACCACACAATTTATTTAAGACGATATTTGAAATGAAAAAAACAATAGAATAAATGTTCTAGAACGCATGAATTCACTTACGCCAAACGTGGAACGACTTGTTACAATGATAAATAAAAGCAAACCAACAACTTCAACTTTCATTTTTTTCTTCATTTTTTTCGTTTCAGAGAACTGTATTCAAAGACTGTTGACTGTTGAAGATAATAGTCGGAATGAAGTATATGTAAAATGAAATGAATATAAATTGAAAGAAAAAATTTGCAATGACAATATTCCTTTGAAAATATTTTTGTTGTTTACTTCGATTAACTTGAGTTAAAAATCAATGGAATCTCGATTATTGCCGCATCTAGTTCAGTCTTATATCAGATTATAATCGCATTGTTCTCACGGCATAGCTTACTCAATCAAAGGGTTAGACACAAATTCATACTCAACAAACACTCGGCGATACTAGAATCTACTCGATGCTACTCGGTGCCATTTGGTTCAGTGTATTGTGTAGTATACACAGAGAACTGTCAAAGTCAACTGAGTGTTTTGAGTAGTTTCGAGTTTACATTTAAAATGCATGGATTTACTCGGAACTACTCGGTGCAAAATGAGACAAATTCGTCAAAACTTGTACGTTAGAAAACTGTGTCTACCCCCTTGTACTCAATATATTTCAAAGTTTTTCGGAGATTTATGAAGAGAGTGCGTATATTAACTACCTAACTACTTATTAATTACAATAGACAAGAATATAATTCTCAAAAATTTCAAATTCAGATGAACATGACGATACATTCCAATTTTTGGTGGAAACAAACGAGAAATGTGAATGGATCTGGAGGTTTTATTCGAAGTTCATCATTTGTGGGTTTGCTGTGAGCACAGTGACTGTTTCAACACTTTCAATTGTCTTTTGTTTGTTGATCAACGAAAATTTTGATATTCGATACTTTTATCATTCATTCAGCATACATCATTAACACGGGTATAAAACGATAACAACAATAACAAGTATTACGGATCAATTTGCTATCTCACATTATGTAAGCCTGGTCACTCGAATTGAAATAGAGTAATTAGAGTATTTGAAACAATGATATCATAAGGTGAGTTAAGAGCTAATAAAATCCATTCGTGAAACACATAATCGATCGTCCACGGACGAATATTGTCATTAAAGGTGTTGACATTTAAGGATTCCATTAGCACAGAATCTAGTTTATTTTTCCGACGCGTGTTTTTCTTTTCTTTCTCTGGCACAAGAGCCAGACTAGGAGTACCACGCGATATTTTAGGTTGCCCTGAATTCAGAATAGACCATGGTTTAGGATCCTGCACTCATTGGTAAAAAGTTATGACCTTCGCTTTCGTCAACGAAAGATTGAATTGGCGCCTAGACAATTCAATTTACGAAATAAAATCCATAGTAAACATGCCACACCATGTTAATTGGATAAATCTAAAGTGCTCAGACCATTTCTAAAATGGGCAAACAATTTTTTAATTTCCGAAGGATACATTTCAAAATCCAATTAAAAAAATCACAAATTTTATTTGTTGCTACCATATTTGTGTCCTTCATTTATTATGTGATTTGAAAAAAATTTAATTGCATTTTCATTGATTCAAAACACGTTCGCTATAAAATTACGTGTTTACTTTGATCAGCATTTTGTTTTCAGTTCACTTCTACTTGTTTTCTGAAGGTTTGAAAAGATTTCAAAATGAATTTCGGTGTTTTTTTCCTGAGTTTTTTCTCACCGATCAAATCCAAGTTGGAGAAAATTTTGCGATATTTACAACAAAATTCGTTTCTCAGGAAATTTTGTGAAGAAACAAATCTCCATGGATTCAATCACATTGCCAACAGGAATTACACGGCGTTTGAAAGGTTTTAGTTTAGATTTCTTTCCATTTCTGCGTGGAAAATGCTAATTTTTCGTTTTATTCCAGATTCGGCTGGCTGGCATTGGTTCTGTTGTTCACTTATTTTGCGCTTTCCATTTGTATCGATCTAGTGTCACGATTCATAAGTGATCCATTCGTTCTAACTTTGGAAGAAAATTATCGCGACTGGACATATAATGTGCCAGCGATGACAATTTGTTCAGATTATGTAAACGAGAGTTTTATTGACGAGTATTATCGACACTCCGAAAATATTGCTTCGATCAATCACAACTCAAAAGTCTATCGTGACTACAATCATATATGAAGATGATTGGTTCGTTGAATGCAGAAAATATCCATTTGATCGACGAATTTGAGAATACGGATTTATTCAAAAGTCTCAGCGGAGAAGAAATATTCGATATCGCACTGAATGTATGTACATTAGTTGTGGTACTGCAATCTTGAAACTTCTAACGTCTTTTCAATAATTCAACAGCAAAAGCACATCAACGGAGAAGAGCTAATCAATTATCAAGATAACGTATGAATGGTTTTGGTAATTTTATCATCAAAACTGCTAACGCCTTTTCAATATTTCAATAGGGAAATGGAACTTCTATTCCATCATCAATTGACTTGATTCGCCCCATAGTCACGGAAGCGGGAATATGTTGGTCAAGCACGAATCTGTTCAAATACTTCAAGGCAATACAAAATGAGTATGATATCAATTTTAAATAAATAATTATGTTTCCAGGCGCCAAATGTCCCATTCTTATCGTTGAAAAAGTTTGCATTTTTAAATATGATTTTTTGAATCAATTGATTTTTCCTCATTTGTTTAAAATGACATTTTATGAGCTGCCCGAAAAGGAGCAAACAGGTCCTTATTTTACTCTCAGCTTCAGTGAATGAAAGGTCGGAAATAAATGCACGGTGCCAATACACACAGAAATACAAGATGCCTCACATTCGTACTTTTCTACACTCCCAAACATATAATTTCCAATTAAATCCAATTCACCATGCATTGAAATTAGGAAAGAATCATTTTTTTTTAATCAGACCTTAATATCAGAGCGATTTCAATACTCAGTTTTTTATACATTGTGACATAGCGACATTTTTACCGTGTTTTTGCGTACAGCATATAGTGTACCACGCACCTACTCTACGACCCTAGAAAAACGCTAGATTTTGAGATTTTCGGCGTTGAAAAATCTGGGGCGATCCCAATACTTTTCTTACACGACATGGTCGTGTAGGAAAGTAATAATCTATTTCTATTCACTCACAAAATGTTTGGCATTGAAAGCCGCAAGTGTAGATTCGACTCGGAAACTACTACAGACCGAAGCTACCCATTGGGACAGTATACGCAAAATCTATGTTTAATGGAGTGCAGCGTCGATGTAGCAATCAATCTTTGCGGATGTCGACCATTCTTCTACAAAATTGGTGAATGTTCTTGTCTTGACTACTTCCTTTGAATCATACGATAGTCCATTTAACGTGGTTAATTGCAGGTGCTGGGCCAATTTGCAACGTCAATGGAATGTAAGAAAAACCACCTCAATTGTTAACCAAATAAAGATTTAACAGATTTTTACGTTGTCTTAGGATTTGCCTATCAAAAAATCGTTGGAAAGAGACACGCAAAAACTGTTCATGTTTGCCACAATGCAATTCAATCGAATATTCATTCACACGGGCTTTTTTTCCGTTTCACGTATTCTACATCCGCTACTTGCCCTTCATTCCAAGCACAAGGCTTAAACGAGATATCAAATTTGGTATTCATTTTTTGGTTGGTGCGTTCCAATTTATTTGAATCACTATGTGATATTAATGGTTCAGATTCGTAATCGTCTTTTTAATATTCGAATATGTGTCTCTTTTCTCCCAATATAAGTGTTGGTCGGTGGTGCTGCGGCACTATTTCTCGGATGAAGTTTCATCAGTATAATTGAAGCCATTTATTTTGCCACAAAATACTTGCGTCGAGACAAATTTGCGAACTCATGTCGAGACAGAAATGCTAGTAGTACCACACGATATAATACGATGGTCATTAAATTCGCACGTCGTTTCAATTACTTTGTAAGGAATAATGGCTTGCATGGCACCCGATATTTGGATCGTCGATATGGACCGATTGATCGGTGAGACAACATGGTTCTTTATTTTTGAGTATTATTATTGTTGAACGGTGATGCTCGATGACACCAGTCCACAAGAATTAACATGATTTTCTATTTCAAGCTTATTTTGGATATGCGTCCTCATTGCTTCGGTTATTGCAATGATTGTGGTCTCCATGTACATACTAAATGACTACTTCGACAGTCCAGTTGTTGTCAAGGTTGAGACGATTGTTCCGAACAAGGACATTGCATTTCCAGCAGTGTCTGTTTGCATTCAGAAATATGACAATAACAATGCAAACACCGAGAGAGTTGAACAATTTGTCAAAAAATATTACGCAGAACATAACATTGAAGTACCTCAAGAGTAGGTTTATTGGTGAGTTATTTGGAACAGAGAAATTATCTTATAGACTGTTTTCATTTTTAGTAAGGACTTCTACGATCAACTTATGATCTATGCTTATGCATATCATAGAAGTGACGAGAATGGAAAACGGCCCATGACATTCGAAGAATTGAATGCATGTGAGAATGCAATCAACAGCACTTGTGGTGTGGATATCGAAACTATAAAGCAACTGGTGTGCATTTATTTGATCGTCTCAACTCGTTCCATTCTATTATTCCATTCATCT